>NC_091396.1:2477532-2791070 GCF_032191515.1 Phaenicophaeus curvirostris
CCTTCTCCCCCTCCTTTTCCTCCCCTTCTCCCCCTCCTTTTCCCCCCTTCTCCCCCTCCTTTTCCTCCCCTTCTCCCCCCACTTTCCTCCCCTTCTCCCCCTCCTTTTCCCCCCTTCTCCCCCTCCTTTTCCTCCCCTTCTCCCCCCCTTCTCCCCTCCTTTTCCTCCCCTTCTCCCCCTCCTTTTCCCCCTTTCTCCCCCCCTTTTCCTCCCCTTCTCCCCCTCCTTTTCCTCCCCTTCTCCCCCTCCTTTTCCTCCCCTTCTCCCCTCCTTTTCCTCCCCTTCTCCCCTCCTTTTCCTCCCCTTCTCCCCCTTCTTTTCCTCCCCTTTTCCCCCTCCTTTTCCTCCCCTTCTCCCCTCCTTTTCCTCCCCTTCTCCCCCTTCTTTTCCTCCCCTTCTCCCCCTCCTTTTCCTCCCCTTCTCCCCCCTTCTCCTCCCCTTCTCCCCCCCTTTTCCTGCCCTTCTCCCCCCTTCTCCCCTCCTTTTCCTCCCCTTCTCCCCTCCTTTTCCTCCCCTTCTCCCCTCCTTTTCCTCCCCTTCTCCCCCCTTCTCCCCTCCTTTTCCTCCCCTTCTCCCCCTCCTTTTCCTCCCCTTCTCCTCCTCCTTTTCCTCCCCTTCTCCCCCTCCTTTTCCTCCCCTTCTCCCCCCTTTTCCTCCCCTTCTCCCCCCCCTTTTCCTCCCCTTCTCCCCCCCCTTTTCCTCCCCTTCTCCCCCCCTTTCCTCCCCTTCTCCCTCTCCTTTTCCCCCCTTTCTTTTCTTCGTCCCTCATCGTTTTCTTTTTCCCCTTTTCCTTCCCTCTCCCCTCCTTCCCCCCTTTCCTCTCGTTCCTCTCTTTTTTCCCTTTTCTTTTTTTTGCTCCTTTATTCCCCTTTTCTTTTTTCTTTTCTCCTTATTCCCTTTCATTCTTCTTTTTTCACTCCTTTATTTCCATTTTCTTTTTTCTTTCCTCCTTTTCTTCTTTTTTATCCTTTATTCCCCTTTTATTTTTTCTTTTCTCCTTTTTACCTTTTCTTCTTTTTTTTTTGCTCCTTTATTCCCCTTTTCTTTTTTCCTTCTTTTTCCCTTCTTCTTTCTTTCCGCTCCTTTATTCCCCTTTTATTTTCTCTTCTTTCCTTCTTTTTCCCTCCTTCTTCTTTCTTTCCGCTCCTTTAGTCCCCTTTTATTTTTTCTTTTCTTCTTTTCTTATTCTTCAGTCCCCTTTTCTTTTTCTCTTTACCCCCTTTTTTACTTCTTTTTTCTTCTTTTCTTTCTCTTTTCCTCCTTTTTACTTCTTTTTCCACTTCCCCCCCTTTTCCTCCTTTTCTTTCTCATTTTTTCCCTTTTTAGTGCCTTTTCCCTATTTTCCCTTCTTTACTGTTTTTCTCATTTTTTCCGTTTTTTGATTCTTTTTCCTCATTTTTCCCCAATTTCTCTTTCCACTTCCTTTCTTATTTTTTTCAGTTTTGCATCATTTTTTCTAATTTTTTTCCTCTTTAATTTATTCTCCTTTTTTCCTATTTTCCTTTTTTTAGGGAACATACTTCCTTGTTTCTCATTTATCCCTTTTTATTTTTTTTCTCAATTGTTTTCTCTTTTTTACTTCTCTGTTTTCTCCTTTTTCCCATTCTATTTATTTCACTCTATTTTTCCTTTCTTCTTTTTTCCCTTCTTCTTTTTTCCCCTCTCTTACTCCCCCTCTTTTCTCCTTTTACCCCCCCTTTTCCCTTTTTTACTTATTTTTTCTCCCCTTTTTTCATTTTTTCTTCTTTATTTTTCCTATGTTTCCTTTTTTCCTACATTTTTCTTCTTTTTTTCTTTCTTTTTTTTCCATTTTTCTTTCCTTTTTTTTGTCCTTTCCCTACCTTTTTTTTTCCTTTTTTTACCCCTAAATTTTCACCTTTTTATTTCTCCATGATATACTTATAAAGGAGATTTTGGCCTTCTGCCTGTGGTTATCGTTGCTTTACCCTGTTTTGTCATTCCAACTGACAAACTCGTGGCATTCAGACTTCACAGGTCCCTGTTGTTGCAGAAGAGCAGCTCCTGTTGGCAGCAGGCGCAGCCAGGGCTCTGCTTAGGGCGATGTTTTTCTGAAGAGGTGGGACGGTGCCATCTTTTCTTTGCCGTGGGGCACTTTTAGAATAAAATAATCCCCCGTGAGGTGTGGCGGTGCAAGAGCAAAACCAGCGCAAGAGCATTTTCACCGCTTTCTTGTGTCTGCAGGGATCTGTGGCCGCTCTCCAGAGCAGGGCAGACGTACCTCACAGCTTTTCTGGTGATAAGGATCTTTCTCTGGAATCCTCAACATAAGAAGGAGATGGAGCTGTTGGGACAAGTCCAGAGGAGGCTGCAAAGATGATCAGAGAGCTGGAGCATCTCCCATACGAGGACAGGCTGAGAGAGTTGGGGTCGTTCAGCCTGGAGAAGAGAAGGCTCTGAGGAGACCTTGTAGCGACCTTCCAGTACCTGAAGGGGCTACAAGAAAGCTGGGGAGGGGCTTTCTACAAAGGCTCGGAGTGATAGAATGAGGGGGAATGGGTATAAACTGGAGAGGGGCAAATTTAGACTAGACATAAGGAGGAATTTCTTCACGATGAGGGTTGTGAGGTGCTGGAACAGGTTGCCCAGAGAAGTTGTGGCTGCCCCATCCCTGGATGTTCAAGGCCAGGTTGGATGGGGCTTGAGCAGCCTGATCCAGTGGGAGGTGTCCCTGCCCATGGCAGGGGGGTTGGAACTGGATGATCTTTAAGGCCCCTTCCAACCCAAACTATTCTATGATTCTTGTGTCGATTTTGCATTAATACGTGGAAGCCTTATGAATCCTTTCTATATGGCACTGCCTGAGACTAAGGACATTTAATATACAAGCTATTCAAATGGTTTTGGGTACAGATAGCACTTCCAAAGTTACAGCGTTCTGTTTTATGATTAAGTCTTAAGACTGGAGCAACACTGGTTTCCAGCAGCTCAGCCTTTTGTTTTGCTCATCTTTCAATAGCACCACATTCTGGCCTGGCCTGGAAAAGCAGGGAAAGAAACCCGTATCATTAAAGTTGGAAAAGACCTCCAAGATCATCAAGTCCAACCGTGCCTGCTAAACCATGTCTCAAAGTGCCGCATCTACACATTAACCATCAAATGTTTTAATACATGATGATTGTTAGCTCTCTATCATACCTTGTTGCTGAAGGAGGGAGCTTAATCACGACACCTCCTTCAGTAAAGCAAGAAATGCCTCCAACCTTGGTGCCATCATTGGCGTGAAGGAGCTCACAACACTAAATACATCAATTTTAGACCTGAATACCTCAAAATTTCCTGCTCCTTTCCTTTTCCCTCCCCATGCTCCCTACAAAAGCAACAGGAACAGAGACAGAAGTGACCGAATGTGCATCTACACCAGTGAGAATCACTTTGCACTGCCTATAGGGCATCCTATAGCTTTCTGTCTGGTTTTCTGGCTGTGCAAGGACCTCAACCTATTAAACAGCCTTTTCCTGCAGTGTGGGGTGACGAAATTTCAGAAATGAAAGGAATGTTTTCCTAAGACTTGCTAGTTTCATTTGGTTTGGTTCAAAATAGACCTGTGACAAAGCTAATAAGAAATGTCAGCGAGTCACTACGTTAAGGTGGACGTGAAGCTCTTGGCTTGTGATGTGGGAAAAGTTTTCCGTGACGCTTTCTGCGCTGAGCGTGGGGTTTTTTTGCATTTCAGGGTTTTATAATAACCCTGTAGATGTGCCTGCGCAGCATGTTGGATGCTTTAACCTCTGCAATGTTCTCCGTGCCACCTGCTTTTACCGTGAAACCACATACACTCAGAGGCTGTTGTTGGGGGGGTTTTACTGTGGTACTCAAGTGCCTTTATCCTTGGAGCCTTGCAGAGAGGTGTGTGGTTTTCCATCTGTTATGTCTGGTTTGTCCTAAAAAATGATGACCACAGGTAAGTGAATTCTCCTTTCTTACCCTATTTTTTTTACTCTTTGCCTTGTAGCTTTGAGTTTATAACTTTAGAGCCTACTGGATAATACATACTCCATATATATAACAATACATATATAATAATTCCTATAAAATACATAATAATTACATACAAATCATTTCCATGTCCAATAATTATTACATGTACATGGAGCATGCAACTCCTGCACCTCATCTAGTGTGTTCCATCATGTCAGGTAGGAGCAACCAGTAACGAAGTTAAGTGAAGTCTGATGAGAACTGTTCTGTGGACTCTTTGCACCACTGGAGAGATGTCCAGAACAGGACAGTTGTCTGGAAAACCCGACTGCTTCTGTTCCTGGCTGGTCACTGGGAAGATGGTTTTTATTCTTTCTTTTTCTCTCTCTCTTTCTCTCCTTGTTCTAGTTGTGTTTGTATTTTGGTTTGAGTTGGGTTTCTGGTTGGGTTTTTCTCCCCCTTTTTACTTTGATGTACATGGATGCCATAAATAGAGGATTCAGCTAAATAATAATAATAATAAAAAAAGAAAGGAGTGATGGAATCTGGTGGTTGAAAAGAGAGTGAATGAAAGAGGTAAACAGGCACACCTCAGACGTGTTTATTTTGCATTTAGATGCTATCATATTCAGAATATTCCTGCTCAATAAAAGGAAATACGTCAAATGGAGAAAATGATGTCACAGTAAAGACTTGTAAAAATTTGTGCACATGAACCTGGCCTATGTGCTTTCAGCATAGGCTCTTCTTGAGAGTTAGCAACAGAAATCAGTGGGGAACAGCAGCAGTGATCTGAAGTGTGGGTTTAGGGAATTTCATAGCAGCTTGTTTGAGTCAAAGCCATGACTTCTTTTGATTTGTAGAGATAAAAATATATATTATTGCTAATGGACAGTATTGGCTGATTGTCATAGTCCATCAGGTGCCTGCTCCACTATTGGTGTTAGTGAAATCGGTGGTTATTTTGTATAGAACAAGCTTTACCAGTCAGTCCATGGAGCTTCATACTGCAGAGCTGATGACTTGGGGTTCTTCATCCTAGAGCTGGGGTTGTTTAGCCTGGAGAAGACTCTGGGGAGAGCTTAGAGCACCTTCCAGTACTGAAAAGGGGCTCCAGGAAAGCTGAGAAGAGGGGCTCTTTATCAAGGAGTGCAGGGACAGGATGAGGGGGATGGTTTTAAGCTGAAAGAGGGGAGATTTAGATGAGATATTAAGGAGAAATGTTTTCCTATGAGGGTGAGGAGGCACTGGCGCAGTTTGCCCAGGGAAGTCCTGGCTGCCCCATCCCTGGAGGAGTTCAAGGCCAGGTTGGATGGGGCTTGGAGCCCCTGATCCATCAGGAGGTGTCCCTGCCCATGGCAGGGGGATTGGAACTGGATGATCTTTAAGGTCCTTTCCAACCCAAACCATTCCATGATTCTATATGATTCTATGACTTTAAGCAGTGGATAATCTACACAGGGTTGGCTACATACGCAGACACTGGGCTTGAACGGTGTATTTGCCCTCCCTCCTGAGAAACTAACTGCTAAGGAGATGGGAGCATTTTGGAACTGGCTCTTGTGCCTGTTAGATGGAAAAAGACGTAAAGTCTGCACAGGGAACTTGTCATCAGGATATTTCACACAGATAATTGTGTAATAACTTAATGCCAAATCATTGAAAGACGCCTATCAAAAAAACCCGAGCGCTATCATCTTCTTGCAGCACAGCCTGTAAAGCTCTCAAGGCTTTATGCAGCCGTTGTTGGAGGTTTTGTTTGGCTCCTGGAGCACAAACCAGCCACGCAGTGAGAGAACAGACTCACTCCTGTGGCCAAGTAGGTGAAAGGCTGCATTTGTTGCTTGGTGTAGCTTTAATGGCACAAAGAGCTTGTGTAAGGGACAAAAAAGCCCTGAGTTTAATCGGGTGGTCACGGGATGGGGGGAAAAAAGGTGAGAAACATGACAGGAAAGAAAGCATGGAATACTAGATAGAAAAAGAAGTGCAAAGTGGAAGAGTTTGTGCAGGGGGAAAACACAGAAGGGGTATTTCTGCTCTTCAGGGTAATACAGAAATAGATAAGCTAGTGACTAAGAGAAGAACATCTTGCTGGGATTGTCTGGAATGGGAAACAACCTGGCAAACAGGTTTGTTTTCTCATCATTTTATCGAGTTTTAGGTAGACGTTGGTAAGACCAGCTAAGATTTCTTTAATCTGCTTTTTTAGAAAGGTTTAGGGTCTCTGTTAATACCAGGAGGATGACTTTGATGGCAGTACTGGGAATGCACTGCACCTGCTCAGAAGTGGTCATGGATGTGGGGAAAATTCTCCTTTTCCCCCAGTTTAAAAAGCGTGGAATCCATCCCTGGCCAGTTGGTAAGGCTGGATGACTCCATGGCAGGTGGTGGGAAAAGCAGGTGGCAGGAGAGAGTAGTGAGCAAGGGATGCAAGGGAAGGACAAGGAGAAGGGAGATGGAAGGGAAAAAAAGGACAGACTAAGGCAGAAAGTGGGAACTGAGGAGATTGGGAGAAAAAGAAAGTGAAGATCTGTCAGAGCGAGTCCAGAGGACCATGAAGATGATCCAAGGGCTGAAGCACCTTGCTTCCTCTGCTCACGATCAGATGCTACTGGAAGTGGCTAATTAAGCTGATATATTTAAAATGAAGGCAAAGTGCTATCACAGATGTGTTCAATATTTTCCTCTGACCTATTCCGGCGTCTTGAAGGGATTTGATGATGCTTTTTCTAGTCATGGGAGAGTGGCTGAGAGCAGAGTAACTTCACAAGGCAACCAACCAACAAACAAACAGAAATTCCCATTGTACTGAGATGCTGGCATGGATTTCACATTCCGCAGTGGATCTTGGGTTGGCCGTGTGGGATTATCAGGGTCAGGGCACAAGCCACTCTGGATGCCAAGGAAGCAGAGTACATAAGCGCACTTGTTTAGTATGGAAAGGAGCAGACAGTGCAAGCAGCCATCAGGACAAGATTAAGGAGAGAAAGGCTCTGTTTTTAACCCTGTCTTGTCAGTGTCATTGCATTAGTAATAATTTGTAAGAAAAAGTCCATCCTACTGATGTTCTATTATCGGATTCTTTCCTTTTCTCTTCACTCAGTTTTTCTTTCAAATCAAAAAACTCTATACAATTATTGCCTTACTCTCTTGGTAATTAATTTATGTCTTCCAGAGGACAAAAGATATACTTATTTTTATCTCAGCAACCCTATCTCTTCTGCCTAGTGATTCCTTGTTGCTTCTTCTGGCAAGGTGTAAACCCCTCCCAAATCACCATCTTCCTCTGGTAGCTGTATTGTAATAGATATATTCTTTTGCTCTGTCTTGTGCAATTTTTGCATCTAGATTTTAACAGTCAGTTGTTAGGGCAGAGAACCAGAGCAAATACTGCATGTGGTTAATGTGGGCTGAAGAAACACTGTTTAGAATTGATTGTCAGTAAAAAGAGCTAGCAAGAAGTGTGGTTATGTACAAGGCCAACTGCAAGGTCCTGCATCTGGGTCAGGGCAATTCCAAGCACAAACACAGGCTGGGTGGAGAATGGATTGGGAGCAGGGCTGAGGAGAAGGACTTGGGGTGCTGGGGGAGAAAGAAGCTCAATAGGAGCCGGCAACGTCCGCTCTCAGCCCAGAAACCACCCGTGTCCTGGGTTGCATCCAGAGCAGTGGGAGCAGCAGGGAGGGAGGGGATCCTGCCCCTCTGCTCCGCTCAGGGAGACCCACCTGGAGCCTGCGTCCAGTTCTGGATCCTCAGCACAGGGAGGACATGGAGCTGTTGAGTCCAGAGGAGGCCACAGAGATCATCCGAGGGCTGTTCTATGGGCTCAGACCCCACCATCCATTATTCTAACTCATTTTGGTGAAGTGTCCTTCCCCAGAGGTGTTCAAAAAACATCTAGACGTGGTGCTACATAACATGGTTTAATAGACACAGTGATGCTGGGCAGATGGTTGGACTGAATGAGCTTAGAGGTCTTTTCCAAACGTCATGATTCTATGATTTTTCCACTGCTTCAATACGGTAAAATAGAAGCTGCTGTCCTTTCAGCCCACATCCTCTGTTTCTCTATATTACTGTTTTGGTCACCATCTGCCTGTGTACTTAGTGATCCCTCATCACACAAGGTATCTGAAACTAAGTTCCAGCCAAATCATGGCAGTCACGTAAGAGTTTTAATATATTTTCACTGACTTTTTGTGTTCTCAAGTCATCTAGGCTTTTAGGAATGAATCACAGCCAGATCAGAAGCCTAAATCAAAGAGAATTTCTTACCTCTCCTTGGATTGTCAGTGATACTTGACAGCCTGAGGAGTTGGATTTCACTTAGATCACGACAATAAGGAGAAAGGGAGATGGGAGCAGTGGAGGTAAAACAAGGGATTTTAATACATTTTCACTGACTTTTGTTGTTCTCAAGTCATCTAGGCTGGTAGGAATTAATCAGGCCAGCAGTTGCAGCTGGATGCAGGATGCTAGTGAGTGTATAACGGCAGCTGTTTCCCCTTCTTGACTACAAAGACATCATTCTTGCCTCTGTGAGACCCATTGAGATCCCAAGTGCAGCAACTGCAGGGGATCCAACCACTGCTGACAACTGGCAGCTTGGAGCAGGACACAAAAACCTTGATTGCTGAGAGCCCGACGATTCAAGTAGCCTCCACAATGTCTTATCTTGGGCTGAATGATCTGCTGAGAGAGCCACAGACTTTACATCAGAAGAAGCTTTGAAGGTAAATCCAAGGACTGCTGTATGATTTGTCTGGGAAAATACATTAATACAGTGTTAACATCCCTTATAGCTTCTGGTCCTGATGGAATCAGAGGAGGCCTGCAGGAAAGCTACGGAGGGGAACTTTATCAGGGAGTGCAGGAATGGGATGACAGGGAACAGTTTGAAGCTGAAAGAGGGGAGATTGAGACGAGAACTTAGGCAGAAATGTTCTCCTGTGAGCGTGGGGAGGCCCTGGCCCATGTTGCCCTGAGAAGTGGAGGCTGAAAGTGCTCAAGACAAGGTTGGATGGAGCTTTGAGAAACCTGATCCAGTGGGAGGTGTTGTAATCATGATGAAAAGTCAGACTAAAAATACCAGCTACACTTAGGACAATTGTTCAGGCACTTGGAAGAGGCTGCCCAGGGCAGTGGTGGAGTCTCCATCCCTGGAGGTGTTCAAAGAGCATGTGGATGTGGCACTTTGTGACATGGTTTTGTAGGCACGGCGGTGTTAGGCTGACAGTTGGACTGGGTGATCTCAGGGGTCTTTTCCAACCTCCTATTCTACTCTATCTGTTTGTGCAGCAGATAAACAGAAAAAAAAAAAGAAATGCAAATAATTCCCACACTGTTCTAATTATAATGGTTAAATTCAAAAAGATGCAAAACATTTTTTTGTGAGGTCTTTTATGGCTGCGTTTGTGAGATGGTCAACAGTCAACGTACAAAGCAACTTATTATTTTTGCTGAGACTGGGAGAGAACCTTGCCTTTTTATGACAAATGCAGATGTGTATAAGCGGGGATGCCTTACTCGACGTGTTAGCTGTGGCATTGCTGAAGGCAGGGAAATAAAAGATGTTTGATCCAGTGTGTTTCGGGCATAGAATTCCAAGACAGAAAGATGTGATGTAGCAATCAGGTGATGCTCAGACCAAGAAGGGATGCAGTCTGGCGGTTCTTCGTTTCTATGGTTACGTTCAACTGGAATTGCAGTAACTAGGTCAGATTGGAAGGTGTGAATGAAAACAAAGAAATTTAGTATCGGTAACGAGAGTTCAGAGAGGAGACTGTTACTACGAGGGAAGCAAGAAGGGAGCTGAATGCGGAGACAGATATTTTCAAGTACGTTTGTATGTGTATGTAGGAAGTCCCAAACAGATGAATCTGTTTTAGCATCATTCACTCTTCTATCATTATTCAGTAGTTTATTGTATTGAGAATCATCTGCAGGCCAGCACCAAGCAGGTGCATCAGGCAGCAGCAGCCAAATGCAGCCATGGGAACAGAAGAGACCGCAGCAGCTGAAAGGGAGAGGCAGGAAAAATGGAAGAGCAGGACGGATTTGCTGGAAAGGGGAAGGAAACCCAAGGACAGGGAAGTTGAGTCATTCTCAGCCCAGAAGTGAGGAGAAACAAATGGTCTAAAAAGAAGGAACTTGAGTACAGATTGCATGTTCCTACTGATGGCTCAGGTCCTTGGCTTTTCTGGGTTCTCTAAATCCTATATCTGGTCCACGATATAATTTTTCAAGCTGTGTCTTTACCTGGTATATAACATCAACCTCCAAGCCTCTGTCCTTTCCATCTAGGAAGTCATTTAGGACCAGACACTTGAAATTTTGAAACCTTCTCTTACTCCCTCAGTGCAGGACTTCGCAGCTACTTATGTTAAACTACTTGATGCTCTTGCCAGCTTGCCCATCCTTCTTGCCCTCCACCATATCATGGAATCATAGAATCATTAAGGTTGGAAAAGACCTCTCAGATCATCCAGTCCAACAATCAGATCAATACCACCCTGCCTACTGAACTATGTCCCAAAGTGCCACGTCTACCCGTTTTGAACACCTCCAGCGATAAAAACTCCACCACTTCCCTGGATCAATGTTGATACAATCAGAAAATCTATATAAAGGTGCATTTATCCCATTTCCCTGGTTGGGAGTGAAGACATTTAGCTAGTCCTGGCACCAGCATGGATAACTTTAGGAATATATCTTGTAACCAACTACTTTTTGAGCAAGACAAGATGATGAGGTCTATAGGGTGCCCTCAAATGTGTTTGGAAGCTTGTAAACAACTACTTTTTGAGCAAGACAAGATGACGAGGTCTATAGGGTGTCCTCAAATGTGTTTGGAAGCTTGTAACCAACTACTTTTTGAGCAAGACAAGATGATGAGGTCTATAAGGTGTCCTCAAATGTGTTTGGAAGCTTGTAACCAACTACTTTTTGAGCAAGACAAGATGATGAGGTCTATAGGGTGCCCTCAAGTGTGTTTGGAAGAATTCCATCCTGTGCCTACAGTGTACCCAAGAAGGCCAACAGCATCCTAGCTTGAATCAGCCATGGTCCCCTCAGTACAAGAAGCACATTGAGGGGCTGAAGCACATCCAGAGAAGGGGAAGGGGCTGGAGCTCAAGGGTTCTGGGGGCAGCTGAGGGACCTGGGGTTGTTTAGCCTGGAGAAGAGGAGGCTGAGGGGAGACCTCATTGCTCTAAAGCTCCTGAAAGGAGGTTGTGGTGAGGTGGGTGCTGGGTTCTGCTCCAAATAACGAGTGATAGGATGAGAGGGACTGGCCTGAGATTGTTCCAGGGGAGTTTTAGACTGGATATCAGGAAATACGTCTTTACCGGGAGAGCAGTGAAGGTCTGGAAGAGGCCACTCAGGGCAGCAGGGGAGCTTCCATCCCTGGAAGGGTTCAAGAACCGTGTAAACGTGGCACTCTGGGACAGGGTTTAGCAGGCACGGTGGGGTTGGCCCGATGGTTGGACTGGATGAGCTCAGAGGCCTTTTCCAACCTCAATGATTCTGTGATGCTCCCATCCTACGACCCTACGGCTGCACCAAGGCTAAATTACAGCCTATAACCTACGCCAGCCCGCACAGCCCGAGCCGCCAGGAAGCCGCCTGTCGCAGGGGGGGCCCAAAGTTTCTTCCTCTTCCGCGATTTCCACCCACCAAAGCCCAGCCCCGCAGCCCCTCCGCCCGCAGCCCCCGCGCTGCAGGCGCTGAGCGCCCTGAGGCTGCCCCGGGCCCCTCAGCGGCGGCCATTGGGCGTGGCGGGCCCGGGGGGGCGGGGCTGGGGGCGGGAGAGCCAATGGGAAGCGGGCCCGGAGGAGGGGGAGGGTCCGAGCGCAGCCGAACCGAGCCGAGTCCAGCCGAACGGAGCCGAACGGGAGCTGCCGAACCGAGCCGAGTCCAGCCGAACCGAGCCGAGCCCAGCCGAGAGGAGCCGAAGCGGAGCATGGAGGGCTCGGAGCCCAAACGGGAGCTCCGGCGCTTCACCTGGGAGGAGATCGGGAAGCGGACCGGCCGGGGCCCGGCGCCCCAGGAGCGGTGGCTGGTGATCGAGAGGAAGGTGTACGACATCAGCCACTTCTGCAGGAGGCACCCGGGAGGGTCCCGGGTCATCAGCCACTACGCCGGGCAGGATGCCACGGTGAGAAGGGAGGGATGCTCGGGTGGGTCGCGGAATGGCTTGGGCTGGGAGGATGCTAAACTGGGGTTATGGAGTGGTTAGGGCTGGAAGGATGCTGAACTGGGGCTATGGAGTGGTTTGGGCTGGAAGGATGCTGAACTGGGGCTATGGAGTGGTTTGGGCTGGAAGGATGCTAAACTGGGGCTATGGAGTGGTTTGGGCTGGAAGGATGCTAAACTGGGGTTATGGAGTGGTTTAGGTTGGAAGGATGCTAAACTGGGGTTATGGAGTGGTTTAGGTTGGAAGGATGCTCAGCTTGGTTATGGAATGGTTTGGGTTGTAAGGATGTTCAGCTCGGTTATGGAATGATTTGGGTTGGAAAGATGCTCAGCTGGCATTATAGAACGATTTGGGTTAGAAGGATGCTTGGCTGTTATAGAATGGTTTGGGTTGTAAGGATGCTCAGCTCAGATATGGAATGGTTTGGGTTGTAAGGATGCTCAGCTCGGTTGTGGATGGGTTTGAGTTGTAAAGATGCTCACCTCAGTTATAGAATGGTTTTCGTTGGAAGGGTGCTTAGCTGGCATTGTAGAGTGATTTGGGTTAGAAGAATGCTTGACTGTTATAGAATGGTTTGGGTTGTAAGGATGCTAAACTGGGGTTATGAAATGGTTTGGGTTGGAAAGATGCTCAGCTTGGTTGTGGCATGATTTGGGTTGTAAGGATACTCAGCTTAGTTATGGAATGATTTGGGTTGGAAGGATGCTCAGCTCGGTTGTGGAATGATTTGGGTTGGAAGGATGCTCAGCTTGATTATGGAATGGTTTGAGTTGGAAAGATGCTCAGCTCAGTTATAGAATGGTTTGGGTTGGAAGGATGCTCAGCTCAGTTATAGAATGGTTTGGGTTGGAAGGGTGCTTAGCTGGCATTGTAGAACAATTTGGGTTAGAAGGATGCAAGGATGCTTGACTGTTACAGAATGGTTTGGGTTGTAAGGATGCTCAGCTCGGTTATGGAATGGTTTGGGTTGGAAAGATGCTTACCTCAGTTATAGAATGGTTTGGGTTGTAAGGATGCTCAGCTCAGTTGTGGAATGGTTTGTGTTGGAAGGATGCTCAGCTCGGTTAGGGAATGGTTTGGGCTGGGAAGATGCTCACCTCAGTTATAGAATGGTTTGGGTTGTAAGGATGCTCGGCTCAGTTGTGGAATGGTTTGTGTTGGAAGGATGCTCAGCTCGGTTATGGAATGGTTTGGGTTGGAAAGATGCTCAGCTGGCATTACAGAATGGTTTGGGTTGAAAGGGACCTTAAAGACCATCCAGTTCCAACCCCACGTACGATCCTGTATGCAAAGATGCATTCCAAACTGTACAGATTTTTGAAAGAATGACAAAAATTTGCACAAGTCCAGAACCTGGCATAAATCTGGAGGGAAACCCATTCATTTTCACCCACATGCAGTGAATAAGAATACTCCTGGTTTTATCCATGCCCCCCAAAGGCCAGATATGAACAGAAACACCCGACGTATCCATAGCGACACTGTGTGCACAGGTAGACTGGTGTTTTGCAACTCATTTTCAGCCTCGTTAACTTTGAAAACCCAGCACAATGTTTCCAAGAGATCGCACCCATGCAAAGTAGGACTAAAAGTCAAATTTCAGTAAAAAGAAATCATTCACGTCTGAATGCCAGTGACTCTTGCAAAGCAGGGTAAACATTGTTGGAATTGGCAGCAGCCGGTGGGGTATTTTTGTCAGTGCATTTCCTTCCTTTGTCTGCTTGTGTCTTTCATGAATCATAGAATCATAGAATCATAGAATCATAGAATCACCAGGTTGGAAGAGACCCACTGGATCATCGAGTCCAACCGTTCCTATCAAACACTAAACCATGCCCCTTAGCACCTCGTCCACCTGTGCCTTAGAGACAAAGTATTTCTCCAGATTTAAGTATTTAGACCCAAAGGGTGGTGAAGCTACCTCCAGAGTGGTTTTGATGGGCTGCGTTTCAGTCCTGGACCAGAAAGGATGGGACTTGGGACCTAGTGCTTTCCTTTGCTTGCTGTGAATTTGCACGTACTTGGTGAGGTGTCCCTGCCCATCACCTGGGTTTGGAACTGGATGGGCTTTAAGGTCCCTTCCAACCCAAACTATTCCATGAATTTTGAAGCCCCATTGCTATTGTGTGATCAGAAGTGGGTCGGTCGTGGTGACAAGCACGTTTAGATGGTTTGGATAGTCCGATTACAGCCAGCTGCATTCTCTAAGCGTTATCATCCGTGTCACTGCTGGGTCCGACTGAATTGCTGACTGCTCAGGAACCCGAGCCAAGTCAATTCCAATTTTTCCAATAGTTTTGTCCCACTGATATAAAAAAACAGGCTGCTTAAAACCAGGAAAACACAGAAAGTAAATAAAGAACACTTTTCGTTCGCGGAATGCCCTGAGAGCGTTCTGATTTCTACAAAGTGCAATCAGCTGTCCTTTAACCTCCCGTCAGGGTTGCACTGGCAGCTTTCACAGCCTGCGTGGAAAGGATTGGTCTAAATGTGTGGTACCATCCTCTGATCTGCCCACATACTCCTCCCCGTTTCTTCCCCCCCACTTCCAATGAGAAAATGCAAATATACTTTCCACCCCCACCTCTCTCTCTTTATTCACTTAAACCAGAGCAGAGAGGATATTGCAGCTGGAGCACAACAGGGCTGACCTGAAGCTGGCAACACCAACTGGGTTTTTTAACCCCTTTCTTGACCAGAGATCTTTTAAAAGGATAATTTGTTTTCAGAGCATGCAATGATGAGATAGTGCTGAGCACTGCACGGTGCAGGAAGCTTCCAAACTGATTGTCTCAGAAAAAGCATCTTCAGGCTGAGGGAGAGTGTAAAATACATGCTCAGGTGGACGCTGGGAGAGAAATAAATAAATAGAGGGAAATGAGAGATCTTTAGTAGGAAGTAGATGTCAAACTGCTGTGTATGCTCAGCAGATTTGTACTCATGAAATCATAGAATGGTTTGGGTTGGAAGGGACCTTAAAGATCATCCAGTTCCAACCCCCCTGTGATGCTGTGATGGGCAGGGACACCTTCCACTGGATCAAGGTGCTCAAAGCCTCATCCAACCTGGTCCTGAACACCTCCAAGGATGGAGCGTCCACAGCTTCTAATCTAAACATAGTGGTAGAATCTAGAGTGGTAACAATCACTAGGGATTTCTTTGCCTGGCTGCCTACTTGCCTTGGAGAGCGATGTCACATTTAATTGATAAAGGTAACCGATTTCCTTTACTGGGATCTTCTGAATGGTAAAGAGGGGTAGAAAATGACCTTCAGGAGGGGCAGACAGCAGGAAAACAAAGCTAGGCTAGGAAAATGTGGCAGGTTGGGCATTGGAGATTGTCAAGGAAGCATGTTTGGAACAACCTGGGGCTTTTGAGAGATTGAGGTGGGTCACCAGGAGCTGCCATCACCTGTCTGTGTCCTGCTTGTCCCGTAATTTTTTCCCAGTTCAGCTTGCTGATTCAGTTCTTGTGCTAACATCCCACCTTTCTCTCTAGTCAGACTTTCATTTCAGGATGTGGGGCCTGAGGAGGAAGAAGGTGAAAGATAAAGACAAAATACAGACAGAGGAGTATGTGGTTGAGATGATGCATCTTGAGCTTCAACAGGATATGAAATTTTCACGTTCAGCAGAAAGAGAGTAGCGAGCCCGTATTTCTCGGTGACCTGCATTTAACAGCATCCAGATAGAAAACGATACAGAGAATTCCACTTCAAGAGACCATTGAAGGAAGCAGAAAGATTTGTGGCAGCAAAATCTGGTTCAACCAGCTCCGTTAGTTGAGTTGCTGAGTCCAGGGTATTGTGGGATGTATTTATTTTGCTGCCACCTGAATGATTGTTTTTCTTCATCCTGTTCCTTTATCTGTGTTTCAGGATCCTTTCGTAGCGTTTCATCTGGACAAGACACTGGTAAGAAAATACATGAGCCCGCTATTGATTGGGGAACTGGCACCGGATCAACCCAGCTTTGAGCCGAGCAAGAATGTAAGTATCTTAAAAGTTGATATTTGGGTGGATGTGGTGCTATTTGACTGTTCTTACTGGCAACCAGAATTCCCTGTATGTAAAATGATAGTAGATCCTGGAATTCTTGTGCTAGTCTGTAGCTTCCCCTTCACTTCTAGCAGGAGGTGTCCCTGCCCATGGCAGAGGGGTTGGAGCTGAATGGGTTTTAAGATCCCTTCCAACCCAAATCATTCTAGGATTCTATGATTCTGTTATTCCCATTCACTTCATGTCATTATTAGTCTCCAGGTGACCTTCATCTTTTCTCCATTGCCACAGTAGCTCCTTGAGAGGGGAAACTGAGCTCCTTTTTGTGTCCTTGAGGCATTTTTAGACCAGCAGATACTTTTGGGTCTCCACACAGAAAAAGCTGGTGGAAGATTTCCGTGAACTCCGTGCAACTGTTGAGAAGATGGGACTTCTCAACCCCAACCATGCCTTTTTCATCCTGTATCTCTGCCACATCTTGGTGTTGGATGTTGCAGCTTGGCTCACCATCTGGTATTTTGGAGCATCCACAGTGCCTTTCCTCTTGTCTGCAGTGCTTCTAGGCACAGTCCAGGTAAGTAGGTAGGCAAAAAGAAGCCCCAGAAACACTAAAACCCAACTTTTTTGAGTCTTAGGTGCTCATTGCTATAAGAACAGGAGAAATCTTATCTTTGTGGACTTGCCAAAACTCTGCTTCTTCCTGGGTTCCACCAAAATCGCAGCGCCACAACGTGCCGCTTTGCTAGAACAGGTTTTGCCCTGCTTTTTCCTTCCTGTCGTCGGTCAAAGCCCTCCTTATTCCCAGCCTTCTCCATACAATGAAAGCCACACTGCGCTTCTGAGGTCCCTTGTGCCAGAGCTCCAAGGCGCTGTGCAGGAGCCAAGCCACCGTGTTCCCATGGGAACTTGCAGGGAGTTAGAGGAGAGGGCAGAGCAGCTCTCAAAGCCCCAGCTATTTCTCCTGTGGCCAGCTGATCCCCTTGGAATTATAAGTACTCGGAGGAGGCAGCAGCAAGCTACTCCTTAAAGGAGACTTTGTTGCTGATTTCAGTGCAGTTTTGTGAGAGAATAAATGCAGTTTCTGAGCTCCATGACCGTTTTTTTTTTCATTTTTTTTTTCTCCTTCCTCATGAAAACAACTATCTGGGACTAAAAGCCATCAGGCAAAGTCTGAGCTGCACTGGTAAATAGTAAAAGAGAAGTGTTTGGTTTGGGTCTTAGGAGTGGAAGTGCTCTCACTGCCCAGACTTATGTTGTGAGGAGCGTGGGAATGGGTGAAGAGAAAGCTCTTTGCAGATACAGACCCTCCCGACTCTTCTTGTTGCCCAGCAGGACTGTTTATTTGTTTAATTCCAGGCCCAGGCTGGCTGGCTCCAGCATGATTTTGGACACCTTTCAGTCTTCAGCAAGTCCAGATGGAACCACTGGGTGCACAAGTTTGTCATCGGCCACCTCAAGGTGGGCATTCGGTGCTGAGAGGAATTGGATGCTCTGCAGGCGAAACCTGTCTCAGTAGAAGAAAGGAAATGCAAGGAACTGCTGGGGAGGGAGGAGGCAGAAGATACAACTTCTTTGTGACTCTCTCTTCTCATCCTTTCTTGCAGGGAGCACCAGCCAGCTGGTGGAATCACCTCCACTTCCAACACCACGCTAAACCCAACTGCTTCCGAAAGGATCCTGATGTTAACATGCACCCCTTATTTTTTGCTTTGGGAAAAACACTCTCCGTAGAGGTGAGACCTGGTGAAGGCTGGGAGGTTACAGCCTGGGGATTCCAGTCTGGGAAACTGCAGAGAGCTTGGAGACACCAGTTGCTTTGGTCATTGAGCTGTCTCAGCACTTAGAGAATTTGGAGAAGGTGCAGCTTGGCATTAATGGCCTTTGAAAAACAAGGAGGACAAACATCCTGATGCATCACTAGCTTCCATATACTTAAATGCAACTATTTTTTTATGAGTTTTGTCCTAATACAGTCTGGCTATAGGTTGGACTTTTCCAAATTTTTCCTGAACGTTGAAAAACCTCACCAACACGACTCTAAAATGAGAAGTATATCCAGAACATTGTTTCAATTGACCAGATTGGATGAGACTTTGAGCAACCTGATCCAGTGGAAAGTGTTCCTACCTGTGGCAGGGGGTTGGAACTGGGTGATCTTGAAGGTCCCTTCCAACCCAGACTGTTCAACGATTTGTCACAATGACAAGTTTATATTTCTCTGGTGAGAGACTTGCAGTTGTATGAAGATAAGATTGCAAGTTGTTCTTTTTACCAAGATCAGCTTTGACTACTTGTAGTGTATCGGGCAATGAAGCAGAGGGTGGCAAGCAAGGAACTGTCTGGAATATTTACAATTCCTCATCAAAGAAGCTATTTCTGTGGTTTTAATCTGACAGTGGGTGTCAGATCAGGGTCCATCTGGAGTCCAGCTCTATTTCTGGTACAACTCTGAAAATAATTGAATGACTTCAGCATTTTCTGATCCTTTAAAAACATAGGTGCATAAATTCGTAGTGTCACCTGGCTTAAATGCTCTCATTTGCACTGAAATTCAGGGAGGACTTCTACTCAGAATTGCTTTGGGCACATACAGGAGTACAACGGAGTTCCTTCAGGGACTCGGTGGTGTGATCTATTGTGTTTATATAGTGAACGCTGCAAAATTAGCAGTCTCAGAGGGAGGATAATCTGTTTACCCTCGTTCCCATGGACACAGTTTGATGTCTAGATGCTCGTTTCTCTGCTTTGGAGATTAAATACAAGTAGGTGGGAGTTCTACATGGTTTTACTTACAGGAAGCTGTTCTCAGTGCCTGCTGTGGTTTTTGGTTGAAGTGCTGTAGGGAAGAGGGCTTCCAGTATACGTTGCTGTTCCTAGTGCAAGGGACCACCCATCCTTTTCTACATGCAAGGCAGGGATGAAAACTTATCATAGCAATCATAGATTTGAGGTTCCAGAGAACGATGAAGCGTGGTGGATGTTGGCATGTTTAATCTTTCAAAGGTTAGGAGGTATCTAACCTTTGAGAGCGTGGGTAGGGCTGTGTACACAGATGTCTTCTGCTGAGTAATTTGTTTATTTTAACAGCTTGGTGCACAAAAGAAGAAATTCATGCCTTATAACCACCAGCACAAGTACTTCTTCATCAGTGAGTAACCCTACGCTTTTGCAGTTCTATGGGCAGCCTTCGTTCCACCCCTGCCTTCTCCAGTTCATCTCACTGGAGTATAAGGACACAATTAATGTCTCTGCAATCTATTTCTCCACTCTAGTTGGTCCTCCAGCTCTGGTGCCTCTTTACTTCCAGTGGTACATATTCTACTTTGTGGTGCAGCGGAAACAGTGGGTGGTAAGTCAGCTCCACTTTGCCAGCAGTGACTTCTTTTATCGATACGTTTCAGTGCAAGAAATTACTGGAAGGAGTTCTGAGCTATGTATGTTTGTGGCAAGGGCTGTGGGTGTATGATTGAGGGTATTTGCTGGGGGAGAGAGGGTAGCTTCCACACAGCCCTTCTCCTCTGTAAAAGATCCATTCACAGTTGGATAACAAGAGATGTTCTCAGATGTTCTGGCTCAGTTCAGAATGCTGTGTTGCGTCTTGAATATTGTGTTCAGTTCTGGGTCCCTCACTACAAGAAGGACATTGAGGCGTTGGAGTGTCCAGAGAAGGACAGCGGAGCTGGGAAAGGGGCTGGAGAACAAGTTTTATGAGAGGCAGCTGAGGGACCTGGTGTTGTTTAGCCTGAAGGAAAGGAGGCTGAAGGGAGATCTCATCACTTTCTCCTGAAAGGAGGTTGTAGCAAGGTGGGTGTTGGTCTCTTCTCCAAGGTAGCAAGGGATAGGATGAGAGAAAATGGTCTCAAGTTGCACCAGGGGAAGGTTACGTTGGATATTAAGGAAAATTTCTTCACTGAAAGGGTTCTCAGGCACGGGAGGAGGCTGCCCATGGGAGTAATTGAGTTCCCATCCCTGGAGGTGATGGTTAAAAGATGGGCCAACGAGGTGCTCAGAGATACGGTTTAGTAGTGGATAGGTGTGGTTGGACTCGATGATCTCAAAGGTCTTTTCCAACCAAATGATTCTGATTCTAGGGTGTGTGACTGTCTGGCAGCATTCCTTCTTCCACTGGGCTGATGCTCATACAGAACTTCTTCAGGTAGCCGGAGAGTCAAGTTTAAGGTCAAAGTGGTCATTCTGGCCACTTTTTTATTTTCTAAAACCAATAAAATAAAAACTTGTGGGCATGGAAAAGGGGAGAAAGTAGCAGAAATCATGGGGATTTGGAAGAGGAGTCATGCAAAATGATGTGTTAAAACCAGAGTAGCTTCGAGGGAGCCTAAATCCAAATCCTTACAGTTCAGCGTGAAGTGGAACAGGGGGTGTGTAGTAGACTTCAGAGCTGTTAGGAAGGTAGTTTTTTAGGGGAAAATCTAGGACCCTGAGAAATGACATGGATCTTAGACTTTAGAATAAATGTAGAAAAGAGATAGCTCTTCTCTGAGATGTGGGGCTTAGAGATGAGGCGCCTGGTTTATTCTTGCCTGGGAGGTGGGACAGTCAGGAGAAAATGAACATGAGGGAAATATGAGACTGCGAGAAATGTGAAGAGGAGCAAAAAAAGGATGAGATGGAGGTAAACCAGAGCTCTTCATTCTTTTAATTGGCTAGGTTTTTGGTTTTCTCACTGCTTTCTTTCTCTTTAGATCTAGAAAAAAATGTGATGCTTTAGAGCATGTCCTTCCTAGGGTTTGCTATGTGCTGGTCTCCTAACACCAGGATAATTCTGGAGCACAGGAACGGCTGGGATGTGGCTGCAGGTCAGCCTGCTTTCTGATGGGGCCAGGGAGGAGAAATCTGTCCATGGAAGTTATTCTGTGAGATTTTAAAGACAGTGCCAGATAGAATGGTTAGTAAATTCAGAAGCCAGTAATTCTTCCTCTTAATGAAGTTTTATCTGTTCCCTATGCTACAGGACCTGGCCTGGATGCTGACCTTCTACATCCGATTCTTTCTTACCTACTTGCCCTTGCTGGGGGTGAAAGGTGTCCTGGGGCTCCACCTGTTAGTGAGGTATCACTCAACTTATAATTATCCATTTTCTTTATTGAGTTTCTATCGATACTTCGTGTCAGCTTTTCTTTGGCATCCTGGTTATCTTTCCCATCTGCTCCCAATTCTTCTGTCTCCTTCTGCCTTTCAGCAAGGCAGAGGTTGGTGTCTGTCAGGTGCTTGTCTTTAGAAAGTGTGTGGAAGATAAAAGGTGTGAGTAGGTCTGATCTGCTGATCAGCTGTTTGGCATCTCCAGTATTTGTTTTATCAAGCAACGAGTAGCTCTGTGCGTGCAAGTGTTTTGTACAGGCTTGTTACGGCATCAGTGAGATCAGTGACGGGTTTTTGTCTGTGTTTTTATTCACAGGTTTATAGAGAGTAACTGGTTTGTCTGGGTTACACAAATGAATCACATCCCCATGCACATTGATTATGATAAGAACGTGGACTGGTTCTCTACCCAGGTAAGACCTTCTTTCCAGAGACCTGGGGCTTTGAAAGTGAGAAGTTATAGTTCTGGGTACATAGGACCCAAGAGAGCTGATCACAGAAATGATGGGAACCGAGAGAGGAAAACATAAGGACCTTGTCCTCACTGTGTGAAGTGATTATAGAAAATAGAGATGCTGAAACACTCTTCAGACAGAAAGCTTTCCATGCATGAAGGATGCAGATCTCTCTTTTGCTCTGTCTGGTTTTAGTTCTGAAGCCATTACAGAGCTTTTTTAAGTGAGAAAGGTGGATTTTATGGTTGTTACGGCTCATTTCACTGGGGAAGTCAAGTCCGTTCTCCTAAATGATATCCCTAACAACTGGATATCCTAGCATGGTCATCTCATGGTGGCTGGAGATAGCTTGAGTTGCTGTGTTCAGCCAGAAGGCATGTGATGATAAGGAGTTTGTACTGGTTTACTGTTAAGTTTGGCATATGTAGGAGAAGGGCCATTCCGAAAACAACAGTTCAATGTTACGTTTTTTTCTCTCAGCTCCAGGCAACCTGTAATGTTCATCAGTCCTTTTTCAATGACTGGTTTAGCGGACACCTGAACTTCCAAATCGAGCACCAGTGAGTTGAAGCATGGGTTGGGGATGTGAGGGAATTTCAAGAAGTGGTAGTTACACTAGGGCTGAAGAGCCTACAAGGTGCCTGTCTCTCTTGTCAGCTCACACAAGAAATGCGGGTAGATTTTGTGCTCTTTATATGGGGATGGAATGGGAACTCCAAGCGATGGGTCAAAAGAAATGGGTTTCTTCAGAAACGAGTAGCATGGCATTAAAGTGAGAATTCCCAGCCTCCTGATTAGTGCAGATACTGACTGACGTGACACGAGAGGGATCACTACAGAGACTAAGGGCTGTGAGCACAAGGGGAGGTTGAGGCACTCCCAGGCTTAGACGCCAACGAGGGGTAAGAATTCTGTGAGGTGATGATGGATGCCCTTGATTCACCGCATTCTCTTTCCACAGCCTTTTCCCTACAATGCCTCGACACAACTACTGGAAGGTGGCCCCTTTGGTGAAGTCCTTGTGTGCCAAACATGGTATTGAGTACCAGTGCAAGCCATTGCTCACCGCCTTTGCGGACATAGTGCAGTATGTATCAACCCCACAAATTCCTTGGGGGAAGGGTTGTCCAGTTGTGGAGTGAACAAGTGAGGGACATGGGTAGAGGAGAGGCAGCCAGCTTGCATCTCAGAAGTTCTGTGAGGAGCTGTAGGTAGTACAGATGACTATGAAAGGGACTGGAAAACTGTTCAGCCAAGTTGGTGGCTTCAGTGGCGGCGGAGGGAAGGTGTCAGTAGCAATGACCAAACGAAATGCTCCTTTTCTTCAGCTCTGAAGAGTCAGAGGTCAGTAGGATGCCAGATCTGGTGCCTGGAAAGAGGTGTTTTCATAAAGATGATTTTGAACTGTCATTCTTTCTTCTTTTTCTTCCTTTCTTCCCCTCCTTGCTCCCTACATATTTCTTATTCTGTTGTAAAGGCATAGCCTTCTTCTGTGTGCTCGCAACTTTTGCTTTCTTTCTACTTTAAGGTGTTTACTTTAGCCTTCTGCTCTTTGCTGTAGCCCCAGTGGTTTAGATCTTCATCTTTCCAGTGAACTGTAGTGTACATGGTGAATGATGAAGGGTCTGGAAAACAAGTCTTCTGAGGAGGGGCTGAGGGAACTGGGATTGTTTAGTCTGGAGAAGAGGAGGCTGAGGGGAGACCTCATCACTCTCTGCAGCTTCCTGAAAGGAGGTTGTAGCGAGGCAGGTGCTGGTCTCTTCTCCCAAGCAGCAAGTGATAGGATGAGAGGAAATGGCCTCAAGTTGCACCAGGAGGGGTTTAGAATGGATATTAGGAAAAATTTCTTTACCGAAAGAGTAGTGAAGCATTGGAAGAGGATGCTCAGGGCAGTGGTGGAGTCTCCTTCCTTAGAGGTGTTCAAAAAGTGTGTGGACATGGCACTTTGGGACATGGTTTAGTCAGCACAGTCGGGTAGGGCTGATGGTTGGATTGGATGATCTTAGAGGTCTTATCCAAGCTTAAAGATTCTATGATTCTACTCCGTGATTCTACATTGTGTTGCCTCTGAAGATCTCTGTTCCATGGATGCTGTATTTCATTACCAATTTCTAAGGAAACATTATTCTTCCTTGGCAGCTCTTTGAAAGATTCCGGGGAGCTCTGGCTTGATGCCTATCTACATAAATAAGAAGCAGGGGCTCCTTACAGAGGAATTCCCCACCCTTGTTGCCTCCTGTGGTGGTCACCATGAAGATGCTGCACAGAAGAGACTGTCTAAGCCAGAGGTGGGGAGGTGGTGCAGCTTAATTCCATTGATGAATGTAATTAATATGATTTTTAAAAGGTGTGTTCTTATTTCTTTTTGTGCTTCTTTCATTCTTCTTATCTGGTGCTGAGTTTTGGGGAAAAGGTGAATGGAGGAGGTTACCGGAGGCAGCTTTGGGACTGGGAACAAATTCCTTTATCTGCTGATACTTCATTTGCTGAGTATATAGGAGGGAATTCTCTTATCTAACATAGGCTTTTGTGAGGTGGCTCTCCTGAACGTAGGAAGAAAGTTGATGCAGTATGAACGCAAAGAACATGGGAGTTATTGAAATGTGGAAGCAGTAAGGAATTGTGTAGGTGCAGTATTTTCAAATACCTCTATGTATTATAATTAATACAATAGAAGTGCCCAGCCAAGGGCACAGTGGGGACCATGTGGGAGCCCAGACTGATTTGCATGTACGTGAGTGAGATGGAGATGGTGCAGACAGCAGTTCTAAGGGAATAAGCATGAGGAAAAGGATCTAATTAGAACCCTAATGGAGGCAGGGAAACAGGAAAGTGGAGGGTATTCCCCTTGCATGTAGACGTGAGAGCTCGGCATGCCCTATTCTAGGAGAATGCTGCACTCCATCTCTTCTGTGGTGAAGGTCTCTGGGTTATTTGCCCAGTTGTCACCTCCCATGGATTCTCCGCAAGTGCCGTACTTCTGAGTGTTATTGAACCTGTTACTGCAAGTCAGAAGGGACAGAAATATGGCACATCCACGCTCGGGACCCCTGCAAGGGTGACTAAGGAAGCAAAACGGTCCTGGGTCCATGGTCACCTGAAGCTTTGCTCTTTTTGGAGAGTTAAGCAGAGAGAACTGTCGGCTTCTGGCCCAGGGAGTAGGATCATGTTCCTGTCTGAGTTGCAGTCAAGTTTAATGAAGATGTAAAAGCATTAGAGGTTGGGCTACTGTTCACATGCACGTAACTTTTCAAGCAGCAGAAGTCAGCAGGCTGCGTACCTGTAGGCACACGTCAGCTGATCTTTCTCTGCTGGATGATGTGCCTTCAAATCTCACCTCCAGAGAGCATGTGTGATGTTCAGGGGCATGAATTAGCCTTACCACATTTCCTGGGGTCTTTTCATTTACAACATCGATGTTACATGTGCCAAAGCAGGATACGGCACCTGGCACAGCACTAAGGAGAACGGCTCCATCACCCTGGTCCCTCAGTGACGGGTGGTTTAGCCTCCAGAAGAGATGGGTTGATTTTGAGGGAAAAGATGGTGCTTTTTCTGATCAACATCCAAAAAGAGGATGTTTTGTGAGGGGATGGAAGAAATTTATCTCCGTAGGCCAAGAGTGTTGGTAAGCACAGAATAAAATTGTGATGGAAATAATAAAATAATCATTCAGTCATTGATACCTGTTGATAAAGACCATAAAGAAAACGGGCCTTAGTTACTCTTTTTACCTTGTTTTTCCTGCTCCATTTCTTTCCCTCTTATTACTAGAACTGTTGATGGAGGAAAGCCTAATAATAAAATACCTTATCTTACCAATCATTGCTGTCATCGGAGTAAAATATGTCTGCGCAAGAGTCTGCACTTTCTGAAATGTGGAAGGATTGCCTGTCCACAGCTGCAGGGAGACCTGTTATAAACCTCAGCGTCTGCATTTCAGAGGAAGGGGATCGGCTTGCGTGAAGTATGCAGTATAAATGATTTACCAAAATGAAGCTTAAAACAAAGCCGTACACCAGTTCTTCCTCCGGAATGAGGAGGAAAGGGAAAAAAATGAACTACCCCTGGTTGATTCACCTTCCCTGGAGGAGTTTAAGGCAGGGGTGGACGAGGTGCTGAGGGACATGGGTTAGTGATTGATGGGAATGGTTGGACTCGATGATCCGGTGGGTCTCTTCCAACCTGGTTATTCTATGATTCTATTCTATGATTCTAAGATGACTACTTCAGTTTCTATGTTTACTCTGGGTTGTTCACAGTCACAGCGACAGATGAACCTGACACTTCTAATATTGAAATTTCGCAACAATATTCAAATACAAGATCAAAAATCCCTTTCAGACTCTCTGAACGTGCATTGAACCTTGTTGGAACAACACTGGCCCCACGTTTACTGTTTAGTGGAAGTCCTTTGGCTTAAAGTTCAGCCTTAAAACACAGAACCTGAACATTGTGAAATAGCCACAGGATGGCAGTCAAGCATCAGAAGGGAAGAAGGACATCCCAGCCTCACTGGGAACTGAAACATGAATGTTTAAAGGCTTTGGTCTTGCTGTTATCCTACCTTTCTGTTCAATTAAAGGAAGTAAATATGAAATTAATACACAGCTCTGAGCAACTTTTGGCTGCTGTGAGAATGGAACTCCTAAAATTCACTACTATATCCTGATTTCACTCTGTAGTAGGTAAGATTGTGTTAAAATAACCTTTGTCTGTAAACAGAAACACCTTGTTGGTCCTTTTGCCTTGGGGTCTTTATTTTAGTCCAGTCTAAACTCTGGGGAAAGAAAGATAAGCTGAATATCTAGTGCAG
This sequence comes from Phaenicophaeus curvirostris, assembly GCF_032191515.1. Classification (NCBI taxonomy): domain Eukaryota; kingdom Metazoa; phylum Chordata; class Aves; order Cuculiformes; family Cuculidae; genus Phaenicophaeus; species Phaenicophaeus curvirostris. The sequence continues at coordinate 2,504,034 of NC_091396.1, forward strand.
ACTTAGAAAAATAGATCTCTCTTAAGATCTCTGTGATGGATCAGATCATACAATCATAGAATGGTTTGAGTCAGAAGAGACCTTAACAATTATCCAGTTCCAACCCCTCTGCCATGGGCAGGGACACCTCCCACTGGATCAGGGGCTCCAAGCCCCATCCAACCTGGCCTTGAACCCCTCCAGGGATGGGGCAGGTGAGGAGAACATTTCTTCCCAAGATCTCATCTCCATCTCCCCTCTTTCAGCTTCAAACTGTTTCCCCTCATCCTACCCCTGCCCTCCCTGATCCAGAGCCCCTCCCCAGCTTTCCTGCAGCCCCCTTCAGTACTCAAAGCTCCTCTAAGATCTCCCTGTAGCCTTCTCTTCTTCACACTGGAAAATCCCAACTTTCTCAGCCAGTCCTTGTACGGGAGGTTCTCTGTCCCTCGGATCGTGTCCATGACCTCCTCTGGACTCACTCCAACAGATCCACGTCCTTCCTGCGCTGCAGACTCCAGAACTGAATGCAGGGCTCCAGATGAGTGCTCCTTCATGAGGGAGGGGACACTCGTTAATCTGCTGCGGGTAATTTTCAAAGCCAAGTGACCACTAAGATGATAGATGTGAATTTTGCGTGTTGCATTCACATAGCCTGTACTTACATGCTCTTTTTTTCCAGTTGTGGCTGGTTAAGCAATGAAATGTTTGGATTACATGATGTAAGGAGAGTTTTAATGAACAGGGTAATTGTTAAAAAACCCCTGGCACTGCTTATTTAGGGATGAAGACAGCAGTTACACCCAGGGTGAAGCTTGTTCTCTGCAGCCTCTTCGTGGGATTTGGATGTTGGGAGAGGAGATACAGACCCCAAGGATGTTCCAAAGAGAAAAAATATATCAAGCATTTGTATGGGGGCTTAAAAACTGCAGTCTAATGTTCATAAGACTTTGAAGATTATCCAGTTAAGTGGAGTATTATTGGAGAAACAGGTGATATCAGCCCAGAATAAATCGCTTTCTTCAAATCAGGGAGGAACAGGTTCAGAATGGAGTAGCTGGAATTATAAATATGTTAGAATGGTCTTAAAATGCTTAAAGGTGATGCTTAAGAGGAAAATGCTGTAGGTTTCTCCTTCCCAACAACCGCTTGTTTTGACTCGTTTGGAATCCTTGCCCAACCCATGTGTGGTTTTGCTTCCATTATCCTGAATTCCTGAAGAGGTGACCAGTGTTGTTTGTGAGAATTTCTCTAGCTTTAGAAAAGAAGGAGAAACAAAGATGATTTTAGGTCCTTAAAGGACACATAATGGATGCAGCTAAGCCTCTTGGAAACAGGAAGATTTGCAGCTTCCCAAGGTAGGTTCTTTTATAAGGAATATAAAGAGATTTTTAAACAGGTCAGGTGTAAAAGACTCTATTAATGCAACACTACTCATGGGTGAGGAAAGAAAGGATTACATTACATTGGAAGAGGATTTGTTGGCACGAATGTGGTTTCTATGCGATTTGCGTCTGCTACGGAGACTCATATTATGTGTTCAGAAACTGGGGAGGAATTTCTGCAAGGAAAGTTTTGAAACAGCAATAAAAAATAATGCGCCAACGAGCGCTTACGTGAAAGGCTGACTATGATGATATCCTTTAGGCAAAATAGTTTGCTTCTGTGAGAAGCAGTTTTGTGGAGTTGGAGGATCAAGTGGCACAATGCTTTTATTTTCAGCTTATAAAGACGCCACAATAAATAAGTATCACTTAGCAGTGCAGTTTTAATTACTGGATTGCCTATCTAAAGATAAAAGAGTCTTTAGAACATCAAGTTTATATGTGTGTGTGACTCCTCCACTAGATATTTTAGGAATATTGTGGAGACAGCAGTCATGGTGAAGATTACCCTCCTGTTTCGGTTGCAGAAGGCTTTTTTTTCATGGGTTTTGCAATGCAAAGGTTGCAAATGCATGATGATTGACAGGTGACGTCTTTCAGGTCTCTTTGAGATGGGACAACTGGAAAAGGTCTCGCAAAAACTGGAAAATGTCTCACACGTTGCATGCAAACCAACATTTGGGGCCTACAAGAAAGCTGGGGAGGGGCTCTTAATCTGGGAGTACAGGGATGGGATGAGGGGGAATCAATTAATCAATTTAAGCTGAAAGAGGGAGATTTAGATGAGGTCTTAGGAAGATTTCTTCTTGGGAAGTTTCCCTGTGATGGTGGTGAGGCAGTGGCACAGTTTGCCCAGAGAAATCGTGGATGCCTCATCTCTGGAGATGATCAAGGCCAGGTTGGATGGTGCTTTGAGCAACCTGATGCAGTAGAAGGTGGAAAGCTGCCCAGGGAATTGGTGGAGTCTCCATCCCTGGAGGTGTTAATAGCAACATGTAGACGTGGCACTGCAGGACATGGTTTAGTAGGCACAGTGGTGTTGGGCTGATGGTTGGACTGGATGATCTTAGAGGTCATTTCCAACCTCACTGAGTCTATTATTTTAAAAGATAGAAGGATAAGAACAGAGCCATTCCAATGGGTGTCTTAAACTCCCTTCAAAGAGAACCAAGCACTGCTGAGAAATCTGATCCCTTTTGCTTTTCTGGCCTTTCCTAATTGTCTCTGAGATAATCAGGAGAACAGAAAAAGACATGGAAGTCATTGTATGTTGTCATGAGATCCCAGCCGAATGATGCTTTCTGAAATATGTAAAAAACAGTCTGTGTGTAAAAAGGCTAAAAAGGGATGGAGAAGAGTTCCTGCCTTCTACATGAGTACAGCTGCTATCAGGATTTTTTATTTACGTGTCCTGCCCTCAATGCAAAAACATTGTTGAAGAGCTGAAGAGGATACAGGGTAGAGCTGCAGAGAAAAATTAAAGCCTTAGGAAAGATCTTAATTGTAGAAGAACAAAATTTTCAGAGCTCCCTGTGCCAAATAAAAGAAAAGGCAGTGATTTTATGATAAAATGAGAGATTTTAGAGCAGGGAGCGATATAGTAGCTGAAATGTGAATCAATAGCAGTTCAACCAAGCAGAAGGTGCAAATTCTTAGTGCAGAGGTTAAGTGTCCCCATGTTCAGTACAGCAGGAGCAGTGATAGGTTGTACACTAAGTGAATAACTTAATTTTCTAGAGGACAATTCCTTGTGAACTGTGGCTGTTGTTTGCATCGACTCGGAAAGCGATCAGGCCAGTCTTGTGGCCAATATTAACATAATTAGGTCACCTCCTGCATATTAGACCTTTTGGAATGAACACGGGTGCTTCTAAAACAATCATTTAGATACATACCCTGATAGAATTGTGTCTTCTGCTGGCAAGAAAATGTGCAAATGTCCTAACAAGTGAGTTTGAACTCCTGCCCAATATCATCTCACAATTGGTTACGAAAAAGGAACAAGATGAAGTAATAAATGCTGTACATTGCCCAAGTGAAAGAAAAGGTGAATGAAGATGTTGCTAGCGAGCTCAGGTTGTTTCTTAGGCATTTTGAGGTTCTCTTTATTTTACTCACTCTTCTCCCCTTGTCCAAGAAGAAGATCAGAAACATGACTTCATTCCGAACTAGAAGGCTACAAATATTTCTGTCTCAAGTAAATATTCCACCGTTACCAAACTAGAGGAATAAATAAGGGAGAAAAGCCTTCTGGGGTATAATTCAGAGACAAGAACAGACTTTCTGAGCAGCCAGTTCATGTTATGGTCTGTGTATTAGAAACAACTTCTAGTTCTTGAAGAAAACTTCTTCTGAGGGAACATTGCTTTAACAAAGATTGCCACCACCCAGAACTGCTGTGAGGCAGAACATGTCGGGACAGGGATGGACTAGGATAGTTTCCTAAATTTCATGTCATCAGATGCAAGAGAAGAGGTAGAACATGTGGAAAGGAGGAACTAGAGCCCTGATCTACTCCAGCCTGTTGTACCTGTCAATGAGGAACTTGTTAGAGAGAACCAGGACACTGTCTGGCCTAGGACTAGAAGGACTTTGGACTTCATGTGATACAGGAGGAAAGCAGAATTGCCTTGGCGATGCCTTGGCCCTCAAAAGCCATCTTGGGGGCACTGGGATAAATTTCTTCCTCATGCTTTTGAAGCAGGAATAAGACTTATGTTGGCTCAGACCATTTCAAAGAATCATAGAATGGTTTGAGTTGGAAGAGACCTTAAAGACCATCCAGTTCCAACCCCCCTGCCATGGGCAGGGACACCTTCCACTGGGTCAATTTGCTCAAAGTCTCACCCAGCCTAGTTTTTAACACCTCCAGGGATGGGGCTGTAAAATTAACTGTACTTGGGAAGCTGACTGCTTGACAGACAGGTGCTCTAGTCTCAGAGTTAAAATGAGATCTAGCGTGATGTCTTCTTGATTAAAATGGATAGAGGCATCTAAAAAGCCATGCAACTACTCCATGCTGCCTCAGATGTTAGGGTAACAATGAAGCCTTAGTTCTCCCAGGGATGAAGAGGTCTGTGCAGCTATATTCACTGAATGTGGCGTGCTCCCCCAGGAGACTATCTACTTCATGGGAAATCTGGATGGAGAAAGTGGAAATAGGTTGACAGCTTCCCTGGGCAACATGTTCTAGTGTCTCACCGCCCTTATCATGAAGAATTTCTTCCTAATGTCTAACCTAAATCTTCCCCTTTCCAATTTAAAGCCATTCCCCCTCATCCTATCACTACATGCTCTTGTAAAAAGTCCCTTCCCAGCTTTCTTGGAGGACCCCTCAGGTCCTGGGAGGCCACAATAAGGTCTCCTTGGAGTCTTCTCTTCTTAAGGCTGAACAACCCCAACTTTCTCAGCCTGTCCTTGGAGCAGAGGTGGCCCAGTCATCTGATCATCTTCGCAGCCCTCCTCTGGACCTGTTCCAGCAGTTCAATATCCTTATGTTGGGGATTCCAGAACTGGATATCTGACCACGTCCATGCAAAATTTGATTTCCGTAGAGAAGTTGGTCAAGAGAACCATAGGTGGCAACCTGTACGACAAAATTGTTCGGAACTTAAAGGACTTCTGTGGAGCAAGATATTGTCTCAGAAACAAGATGCTTCAGTGTTCCACAGTACTAGATTTTCTTCTGGACCAGTCCGCACTGTACCGGTTGAACTCCAGTGGATTATGCAAACTGCAAGCATTCACATGATACTGGATAAAGATGTTGATGCAATAACTACCAGTTGAGCAGTCACACGCTGGCTTTATGGCAGTCTGGAAAACCATGTCAAATGCCAGTGCAAGGAGACTCTTAGTCACAAAAGCAGGGACATAGAATAGCTCTGGGCACGTGTAGCTCCCAGGTGATACAACATGGGGTTTGGTAGGCGTGTGGGCAGTTGTTGCAGAAGACAGTGGGGTGTAAATTCACTGTATTGGATTTCTCAATAGTTTCTCTGGGTGAGCACGACTACGACTTCCACTCTGTCTCTTGGCTTTTCCATGCAGCTCTGAAATTTGTTTGGTGACCTGGACAGTACAGATAGAATCACAGAATCGTCGAATCATAGAATCACCACGTTGGAAGAGACCCACCGGATCATCAAGTCCAACCATTCTTACCAAACACTAAACCATGTCCCTTAGCACCACGTCCACCCGGCCCTTAAACCCCTCCAGGGAAGGTGACTCAACCCCCTCCCTGGGCAGCCTCTGCCACTGCCCAATGACCCTTTCTATGAAAAGTTTTTCCTAATGTTCAGTCTGAACCTCCCCTGGCAGAGCTTGAGGCCATTCCCTCTCGTCCTGCCCCTGTCACTTGGAAGAAGAGGCCAGCACCCTCCTCTCCACAACCTCCTCTCAGGTAGTTGCAGAGAGCAATGAGGTCTCCCCTCAGCCTCCTCTTCTCCAGGCTAAACACCCCCAGCTCTTTGAGGCTTTTTAAAATAATGCAATATTGAAGGGCATTACAGGACCCTCTGTCCACAACAGTGGTTTGGTGGACACTGGCACCTGCAATGTGTGATAACAGTGAAAGACATGGTTACCATCCATGTGTGTCTAGGCAGAGTCATCCCATATTCATTCACTCTAATATGTTCCTGGTTCTGTGTTCTCCAGGTCATAGAATCATAGAATCATTAGGTTGGAAAAGACCTAAGAGATCATCAGCTCTAACCGTACCTGTCTACTACTAAATCATGTCCCCCAAGCACCTCACCTAACTGCCTTTTAAACACTTCCAGGGAAGGTGACTCAACCACCTCCCTGGGCAGCCTCTGCTGGTACCTGAGAACCCTTTCTGCGAAGAAATTTTTCCTAATATCCAATCTAAACTTCCCCTGATGCTGCTTGAGGCCTCTTGTCATATCACCTATCACTTGGGAGAAGACACCAACGCCTGCGTCTCTGCAACCTCTTTTCAGGTGAGTGATGAGATCTCCCCTCGACCTCCTCTTCTCCAAGCTAAACAACCCCAGTTCCCTCAGCTGCTCTTCGTAAGACTTCTTTTCCAGCCCCTTCACCAGCTTCATTGTCCTCTAGACACGCTCCAGGACCTCAATGTCTTCCTTATAGTAAGAGTCCCAAAACTGAACACAGTATTCGAGGTGCAGCATCACCAGTGCTGAGTGCAGGGGCACAATCACTTCCCTGGTCCTGCTGGCCACGCCATTTGTGATATAAGCCAAGATGCTGTTGTCCCTCTTGGCCACCTGAGCACAATGTTGGCTCATGTTCAGTTGGCTGTTGACCAACAACCCCAGGCAGCTTTCAAGCCGTTCTTCCCCAAGCCTGGAGCTCTGCACGGGGGTTTCGTGTCCCAAGTGCAGGACTCGGCACTTGCCCTTGTTAAACCTCACGCCATTATTCTCATCCCATCAATCCAGCCTGTTCAGATCCCTCTGCAGAGCCTCCAATGCGTCCTCCCAGTTTAGTGTCATCCGCAAACTTGCTAAGGGTGCACTCGATCCACTCATCCAGGTCATTGGTAAAGAAATTGAGTAGGATCGGACCCAGCACCGGGTCCTTGCAGTCCAGAATCTGAACCTATATTTTGGGCAATACAGACATTTTTTGTACTTTCAGCCAGCTATGGTAGAGCTTGAAATTTTTTTGCATATATATAGAAAGAAACATTTAAATGTTTAAATGTTTAAATTTGCAACAACAGCTGCATATTTTTATTACCACTGAGCACTATTTATGTAAGACACTACACATATTCCACACTAGGACATGAACACATCATTAGCATGAACACACATAACTTTTATTTAGAGCAAGATAAGGGGTTGCAAAACAGAATTTGACAGCACAATAGAAATTATTCCTCCCACTTTATCAGTGCCTTCTAATGAATACCAACACCTTTCTCTCTTACCTAGGGTGGCTCAACCATTGCCACATGTCAGGAACTTTTAAATGATTGGTTTGCTCTTGCTTGATTAATTTGCAAGATGCTACAGGATTTAAAGAATCCGAATTGCCCAATTTCCAGTTCTGTGCCAGCCACAACACTGCCCACCCCGTGCCGGGCTGAGGGCAAGGCAGGTGTCTACGTGAAATTTCGATTGTCTCTATCCAACAGGGTTTGGGCTACCGTTAATTTGCTGGGAAACACAAGGAAGACAGGAATCAGGACTTCACAACTGCTACTGTGTTAGCTGTCCGAGACTTACACAGAGTTTGCTAAGGAAGAGAATTATAAGCTGAGAAGCTTCATGGTCACTTATATCACAAATATCCTGCAAACTCCTAATCTTAGAATCACCAGGTTGGAAAAGACCCACCGGATCATCGAGTCCAACCAACTAACCCATGTCCCTCAGCACCTCGTCCACCCGTCCCTTAAACCCCTCCAGGGAAGGGGACCCAACCCCATCCCTGGGCAGCCTCGGGCACTGCCCAATCACCCTTTCTGGGAAGAATTTAAATGAGGATACTGTCCCATGCTACACCTAGTGTTGCACCTTCCTCAAAAGCAACCAAGAGTTTTAATTTTGGATTTTAAAAAATACAAGACTGAGAGTATCCTAAATCTCAAGCAGGGCAATATTTCATACATGCAGGCTTCTTTTTTTCTGGGTCACCTGCAATATTGATGTGACTTCCTAGGAAACATGGCATTGCCCTGTTTTTTGTTATTTATTACAGCTGCAAACTCCACTGCATAGTAAATCTGCTCTGAACATGAGAGGTATTTAGGCTTTGGCTCTACAAGGCTAATATTTTAATGAGGTTAATTATGTAAGCAGTGGCACCAAACATAGTTCTAGAAACTCCTAATCTAAAATGAAACTTGGTGTTGACAGCTATTGTTTATTCACAACCACAAAATTTGCTTCTGTTTGTTGTTCACTTATTAATTAACTACTCAGACAATGAGATGATTGAGTGACTGGAGTATATACAGACAGGAGATATGGAAAACAGCTGTATGCAAAATATTGTCAGTGTGCAAGCTAAATTAACTGGAGATATATAATGTTTTCTTAATGCGTTCTTTCTTTACTCTGATCTGGTGGTGTTTTGATCGACAATGCTTTTTGTTAAGGCAGACACATTAATTTAGCATGTCAGGGTCAACATGGAAAATTTCAAAGACCAAGGCTGGTGATGACACCGTTAAGAGATACCTTGAGGAGAGATTGCAGACCTTGGGGCATTCTCCTGTTTTCACTATGTTAGTGTACAAATTGGCTCCATGCCTTGAAGGCAGGAATTACAGCTGAATCAGAGATGTCAACAAACACGTTTAATAACAGCTTTGGCTTTCCACACAGCCTCCTCTACAGCTTTACGTTTTGGGGCTCTATGACACGATGGAGCTCCACTGTGGGGCAAAAGCAGGATTTCCTGACTTTAAGAACGGATGAAAGGATTACAGGATGTTGACAGTGCTTCAGTTTTTAAGAAGGTCTCTGAATATTTGCTGCAGAAGAGCTGCCCACAGCCTCCCTCAGATTCCTCTTCTGGCTAACGCCTCTATTGACTCAGCAGCACAGTAGCAAGTTACCAGCTTACTTCATCAAATTCCAAATGCTCTACGATGGTGTTCACTTAATAGTCCTTTCTGTCATTTTGCCATCTCGTTTAATGAAATAACAAATAATCTTCCTAAGCCTTTCTATTTATGTACTTCAGTGAGGTAGTCTACGGTCCTCGTGAGTAATCAGACCTTCCAAATGCAACTCAGAAAAGACAAGACGGAGCAGGGCTTTTATTCAAGGGTGTGTCAAAGCGTCTGGTGTGAACATGGAAGAGGAGGGAGCTATGGAAGGGTGTGTTTGGGCAAGGGGAGCCAACCAGCCCTAGAAGCAGAGGGAGTGGCTTGGGGTGGGACTGTATAATGGGCAGGTTGAGATGGTTCACCATCTGCCTGGACGCAGTGCTGCAAAGCTTAGACTAGTGAATCCCAGCGCTGACGACACATCTACCAGTACAGATGGCTCCACAGACTGGCTCCACTGGAAAGGAGACGCGACCTGTCCCAGCTTTTCCACAGCTTTTCACTTGGGAAGAGATCAGAATCCACAATGGCCGTAGCCAAGGTCAGGAGCAGTGGCTGGTGATTGACAGGAAGGTTTACGATGTCAGCGAGTTTTCCAAACGACACCCTGGAGGCAGACGAGTTATTAGCCACTATGCTGGGCAAGATGCTACGGTAAGATCTAGCAGGACAGTGGAGGAACGTGGTTCTATTGTCAAGGCAGGATGACATGGTGGGACTCCAGTGGAGAGTGCTTGTGGTAGTTGGGACCGTGCTTGATGAGATAATGCAGCGGACGTGTCTATGCTGTCTGTAGAACCCTTCTGGTTACCTTCAAGGTCAGAACTACCTGCTATGCCAGTTTTAAAGGTCTATCTATGTTCCTTATACCCTGCAGCGAACAGCAATACCCATGCAGGTTGTCTTCCCGCTAGGCATGATCCGACAAGCTATCTTCTAGGTGCCTGAAAAGTCTCTCTGTGCCACAGTGAGAAAGAGAAAAGGGTAGGAAGCAACATGCTTACTGTGTGGTTTTACTTTAAAAGCTGCTCTTTCAGAGTAACATGGATGTTATCAGTGATAAGCAAGTGGTAATCAAAGAGGGAGCAAGGGTAGATAGGTAGATGAGATAGATAAGGAGGAGGTAAGATCCAACCATGAAGGAATTTTGAGGGCAGTGAAGCAAAAGAAGAGGGTACTCAAGGAGATAAGACTAATTTGCGCGGGCAAGTGAAGGATAACAGGGTCTTGAACAAAAAGGCTGTTTCAAAGAGAAGGGAAAAGGAAATTAAATAGAGGAAAAATGCGTGAGAAAGCAGCAGAATGACATTGAGGGAAAATATTACAAATAACCACTTATTTGAAAACAGTTTTTTCCAGAGAGTCCTGCAGAATTCTTTGATTTAGAGGATTTCTCTGAGATAATTTGTTGCTTGTTGACAGAAATCATAAGTTCCAAGCAGATCTCACAGAGTAGATTCTGAGATCCTGAATAGTCGGAAATATGTACCTTACAAACATAACCAAGATCAGGGCATAAACTTGTGATATGGGAGACCCAGATTCGTTCTTGTCATGACAAGTCTTTTTGACTTCAAGGAACCTGCTTATCCTGTCTCATTCCTCAGGTTTCTGTTTGAAAAATGGGATAGCGCATCTGCACTCATGGCCCCAAATGGATCAGACCAGTTGTTTTACTCATTTCATTCCTTTCACCCTACTTGAAACTGAGACAGAAAACACCTTGTGTCCTCAAATGAAGAAAAAGAAAGCTGACCAAGACCTAACCACAGAAAGGACCCTAATCCTGCCCACCAACCACTGCCAGCTCTCTCACCAACCTGTTATCTTCCTAGTAATTCCTAGGATAGAATCATAGAATCATGAAATGGTTTGGGTTGGAAAGGACTTTAAAGATCATCCAGTTCCAACCCCTCTGCCATGGGCATGGACACCTCTCACTGAATCAGGTTGCTCAAAGTCTCATCCAACCTGGTCTTGAACACCTCCAGGGATGGGGCAGCCACAACTTCTTTGGGCAACCTGTGCCTCCCTCCCAAGAAAACTTTTCTTCCTAAGATCTCGTCTCAATCTACCATCTTTCAACTGAATTCTGTTCCAGTAAACCTCCCCATGTGCTAATTCACTCTAGTCTCCTCTAAAGATGACTTAAGCATGCTAAAGATCTTTTGTTTGGTTTTTTTTTTAATGAGAACTGTGTTACTTAAAGATGCATTTGCCAATTTTAAGTCAACACAGCCCTTTCAGGTGGTGTTTTGTGCTGTGTTGTAATGAGCTTAATGCAGCAGTAGAGACAAATGTGAAGGCTGCCACTCTTGAGAGCATAAGACCAAGCCAGTCTAGGGATCCCTGCAGCTTCTGTCACTGGGCTTTTACAAAAGGATTCAAGGAATACACACTACATGGAATGATTTTTCCCCAAGCTATGTCCTCCCAGGTTCTGCAGCCACCAGTGTAAGGACTTGTATTTACATTATTATGATTTATAGACACCCACGAGGCTTAACCACAGTTAATTTGTCTGGTATGTGTGAGTTTAAAGGATTACCTTTGATCACCCTACTTGTATTTATTATTACAATAATAATACAATCTGTTTTCCCTCATTATTGCTTTTGTACATCTTAAACCTATCTCCTGGGAATTTCATTCTCATGTAATGAAAACAGTGAATAAATTTTCATAATGTTGCTTACAGGGTTTTAAAACACTTCTAGCTTCTTACCTCTTTACCAATGCAGTATGAAACCTGTTCCAGAACTCTCTTTTTTTGCTATGTATTGTTGTACTACATCCCATTGAAGAGAGAATCATAGAACAGTTTGGGTTGGAAAGGATCCCAAAGATCATCCAGTTCCAGGGACACCTCCCACTGGATCAGGGGCTCCAAGCCCCATCCAACCTGGCCTTGAACCCCTCCAGGGATGGGGCAGCCAGGACTTCTCTGGGCAACCTGGGCCAGGGTCTCCCCACCCTCTTTGTGAAGAATTTCTTCCTAATGTATAATCTAAGTCTTCCCTCTCCCAATTTAAAGCCATTTCCCCTCATCCTATCACTCCATGGTCTTATAAAAAGTCCCTCCCCAGCTTTCTGTAGCTCCTCTTCATGTGCTAGAAGGTTGTTATGAGGTCTCCCCAGAGTCATCTTCTCTTCTCCAGCCTGAACAACCCAAACTCTCTGCCTGTCCTCATAGCAGAGGTGCTCCAGCCCTCTGATCATCTTCTGACTTTGCCTACAACCAGGACCCAGGGCTTTTTTCCAAGTGCTTTTGACTACTCTAGAGCTCATAACTTGATATAAATGGTGAGAATTATCTTCCTCTAAAACTCATAATTATATACACATGGCGAGAATTTTCTTCCTCTGTATGGATTGCATCAACCTTGCATTGCTGACAAATGTTGTAGGTTAGGTGTGTTGCAGATGATAGCCCTTAAGGTTAGTCTCTTATTAGATACTAATCAGGGCCAGAGAGCAGGAAGGAGAAAGAACAGGTTGCAAGACTGAAAGGTTTGCATTTCAGTGGTAGGAATCTGTGATCACGATGTCGTGGATAGGAAATTCTGCTTGAAAGGCTTCTGGTTCCCGTTTCCAAGCTGCAGCAGGGATGCTTACAGCTTGACCCACTATAATTTTTTTTTCTTTACCCTAGCATAATAAAGACAGGATTTCAAAATATCTTTGTTTTCTCTGAAGCACAGCAAAGAGACACCTCATTCATTGACGTTTTCCTGCTCCTGGGTCCCATCCATAGGGCAGGGCTGCTGGCTGGAGCCTTCTAGGGAAGGACTGTGCTGAAACAAGCAGATGAAAGAGCAGGTTTCCCTCTGCAAAGAGGTTTTCATCAAACACTTTCATGTTTATTACCAGCCTCGCCCAGGTACTTTTATGATATCTAGTTTCTTGAAACTTTTCCAGCTTCCTTGGGCCAAGCTCCAGCTGATGGCAAAACTACAGGAGCAACCACAGGGATAAAACGGAGGAAGGAAACTGGATTGTGTATTTTATCAAAGACCTGGGAAAAGGAGAGGCTCAGCATCTAGTGTTCAGTCACGGATCCTTTCTCACTCCCTTCTTTTTTGTGTTTCTCAGGATGCCTTTGTAGCATTTCACAACGACAAGTCTCTGGTGAAAAAATACTTGAAATCTCTGCTGATCGGGGAGTTGGCGCCGGATCAACCCAGCTTTGAGTCTAATAAAAAAGTGAGTGTCCTAGAATCCGGCTGTGGGAACGGCTTGGGGTTGAGTATGGGAGGAGGAGGAAAATAAGAGAGCTGAGAGAAACAATTTGTGAAGCAGCACGCCTGCCGTAGGCTGATTGGTGGTGGGGCAGCTGGCAGTACTCGCACACGGAGACGTGCGCTGTCCCACAAACACTTAATCTACATCTAGGTGAGAGGAATGAGCCTCAGAGCCTCCAATTCTGCCCAGAGCAGCATCTCAGAGACCCATCAGCAACCTGCTTTCTAGTGTCAAAGCAAAATCAAGATCTGTTCATCTTGTGCTCATTTTTACAGAGGCCCCGCTTGCAGAACATCTCCTCTGACTTCCATGGCTGCTTTGGGGTTCCTGGGTCTGCTATGCTCCGTTTTCAAAGTAAACAGTGCATTAATCCTTGCTTTTCCCACAGAAATCACTCTTAGAGGATTTTCGTGAGCTACGCTGCACTGTTGAGAAGATGGGACTTCTGAGACCAAACTACACCTTTTTCTTCTTGATTTTCCTTCACTTCCTAATGCTGGATGCTGCATCCTGGCTTGTGGTCTGGTACTTTGGGATATCCTTAGTGCCTTTCGTCATCGGCATGATGCTCTTCACCACAGCTCAGGTAAAGTACTGAGAGCTGTTCAACTTTACAGGCGTGTTTGGTGCTTCCAGATGGAGAGGATTAATGAAGCGTCCATATCCCAGTCACAGAATCATAGAATAGTTTGCGTTGGAAGGAACCTTAAAAATCATCCAGTTCCAACCCCCCTTGCCATGGACAGGGACACCTCCCGCTGGATCAGGGGCTCCAAGCTCCATCCAACCTGGCCTTGAACACCTCCAGGGATGAGGCAGCCACAACTTCCCCAGGAAACCTGTTCCAGCACCTCATCACCCTCATCATGAAGAAATTCCTCCTTATGCCTAGTCTAAATCTGCTCCTCTCCAGTTTATACCCATTTCCCCTCATCCTATCACTCCAAGCCTTTGTGAGCATTCCCTCCCCAGCTTTCTTGTAGCCCCTTCAGGTACTGGATGATCACTCTGAGGTCTCCTTAGAGCTTTCTCTTCTCCAGGCTGAGCAACCCCAACTCTCTCAGCCTGTCCTCCTATGGGAGATGCTCCAGCCCTCTGATCATCCTTGTAGCCTCCTCTGGACCCAGTCATTGCTTTACTCTCTTTTTATATTATCTGGCTGAAGACAACAAACATGTTCTACATCACAACTCTTTTTGCCACCAGCAAATCTCGTTTTGCTGGCAAGCTGCTCGCTAGGGTTGGTGGGGTGTTGGTGGCGGTTTCACAAGATGAGGTGAGCTGATCTAATTGCTTGTCCCAGCGAAAGAGGGAATGTTGAAATCTCAGCTTCACTTTTGGCTCCGCGTTCCCGTCTGATGGCTCTGGTGTTTGCTGGGCCCTTTATGAGCCAATTACACTCATTAGCTCTGAACAGGTCTCTGCTGGGTTAGTCAACTGAATCATAGAAGGGCACGATACATATCAGGGTTGGTGTAGGGAAAGAGGGAACAGGACTTTGTGGCCTTAGATGGGAGAAAATGGAGAGTGAGGGGAAGAAAGAAACCAAGATTTTCTTCCTAGCGCTGAAACCTTAGGTTTGCTCAGGCATCCGTGGAACGAGCACAAAGTAACTCATTTTCTTTGAATAATCTGTTCTGTTTGGCTAATATCTGCTAAGGTAGATATTCCTCAAAAAGCATTCATGCATGTCCACGGGAATATGAAATACAACAGAGCTGGGGATTTGGAAATTCTTACCTTTTTTAGCTGGTTCCTTGGAAATCATGTCACAACGGGAGCGAAATAATTCCACTCTGTAGCAGGTAAATGAATTGCAGGAATTCTTTGCTTCATTCCCTTTAGCTGCTACAATAAAATCAGTATCTGACATCAAGCAGCTTTAGTGGACAGTGGCCTGAAAGGAAGTTCTTAGACTCCAGAGAGACCTTGGAGCAGCCTTCTAGTATTTAAGGAGCCTGTAAGAAAGCTGGGGTGGGGCTCTTAATCAAGGAGTACAGGGATTGGATGAGGGGAAATGGTTTCCAGCTGAAAGAGGAGAGATTTAGATGAGATCTTAGGATTTTTTCTTGTGAGGGTGGGGGGGTATTGGCCGTGGTTGCCCATGAGCCTTCTCTGAAGCTGTTCAAGGCCAAGCTCGATGAGGCTTTGAACAAACAGATCCAGTGGGAGATGTTCCTGTCCATGACAGCGGGTTGGAACTGGATGGGCTTTAAGATACCTTCCAACTCAAACCATGCTATGACTCTATGACAGCAGATAGGGTTTGTTCCCCAAACGAGAAGGAAGATGCTCTCACGCTATGAAGTTGCAGAAACTCTTGAGGCAAATTAACCCAACACTGCTGTGATTCTGTATCTTCAGTGACCCTCTTGTCTCCCAGATCCAGATGGGCTGGTTCCAACATGATCTGGGGCACTGCTCTGTCTTTAGGAAGCCTAAATGGAATCGACTTCTGCAGATCGTCGTGATAAATGTTCTGAAGGTAAGTGCCTCATGGTGGGAATATTCTCTGAAGCTAATCAGGGCTAAGCAATGGGTGGGAGTGTCCTAATATTCAGGAAAATCATCTGTGAGGGAAATGTAGTTCAGCCACCAACAACAGGCAGGTAAATAGTGATGGTGTTGTTAATATTGTTCTAGTTTGAATCCCAGGTCTTCAGCTTTTCCTTTTCTGCAGGGGTTACCAGCCAGCTGGTGGAATCACCTGCACAACCAGCATCACGCCAAACCCAACTGCTTCCGCAAAGACCCTGACCTCAACATGCACCCTCTCCTCTTCAGCTTGGGAAAGACTCTATCCATAGAGGTGAGTCTGGGGATGTCTGGAGAAGCAAAGATGTTAAAAGACAGAGAGCTATTTAATTAGGTATAATAGTAAAACAGGTTGTGCCTTTCTGCATGAGCTCATGATAAGAACCATAGAATGGTTTGGGTTGGAAGCAACTTTAAAGCCCACCCAGTTCCACCCCCTGCCACGGGAAGGGACACCTCCTGCTGGATCAATTTGCTCAAAGCCTCATCCAACCTGGTCTTGAACACCTCCAGGGATGGGGCAGCCACAGCTGATTAAGAGTTAGTGTTTGATGTGTGCATTAGACAAGAATAAGAAATACCTTATGAAGTTTCTCAGGTCTCTAACTCTCCCTTTGCAATGTCCTTTCATTTTTCAGCTTGGAAAAGAGAAGAAGAAGTTCATGCCTTACAATTATCAGCATAAGTATTTCACCTGTGAGTATCTCTGCTTCCTTGCAATACTGTAGGAACTTCACCTAAAAACTATGACTGCTCCTCCTCCCTGAAATAACAGTTTAAAAGAAACTCCCATTGAAGTCACAGCTTCAGGAAGCTTCCTTCATATTAAAGAAGGTTCATGTGAGGAGGAACTGCCCCATATGTCTGTTAGGATCACGTTATGTTTGGTACTAGATGGGGTGAATTGTGTGTGAGGGAGAAAGGGATGGGAAGAAATGAAGAAGTGGTGGGGTTAAAAGAGGAAGAGATTAAGTGAATGTGTGAAAATTGGTGTAAATGAAAGACAGCAATTTTTCTTCTGCTGGAAAGAAGAATCTTTCTTCTTATAAAAGAATATTCTGTAAGATCTACGATGCAGAGGACTTATAAATGTCTCTCCCTTCTTTCCTTCAGTATTGGCCCCACTTGCAATTATACCCTTCTTCCAGCTGTCCATCTTCTACTTTGCAATCAAGAGGAAAAAGTGGTTGGTAAGCACTGCTTGCATTGTCTAGAAGACTTTCCAGAAATGTCGCCATTCTGTGGCTTTATTAACCTCCATCTCGGGCAATTGTGGGGCTTAAGTTAGAAAAAGCTGACTCAAGACTTGCTACAGCAGGAATCATAGAATCATTAAGGTTGGGAAAGACCTCTAAGATCATCCAGTCCCACAATCAGCCCTGCGCCATCGTGTCTACTAAACCACATCACAAAGTTCCGTGTCTACGCATTTTTTTGAACACCTCCAGGTATGAAGACTTCCCTGGGCAGCCTCTGCCAGGGCTTCAACACTCTTTTGGTAAAGAAATTCTTTCTAATATCCAGTTTAAACTTCCCCTGGTGCACCTTGAGGCCATTTCCTTTTGTCCTATTGCTTGTTCCTCTGGAGAAGAGCCCAGGCAGCCAGCGGGTCCAGAGAGAATTTTTTAGGAGAGGCTTTTTAGCCTCTTAACAGCTGAATAAGACTGAACAGGGCTGTTTTGTGGTCTTCAGTTATTGATGGGAAAGTTGGTGCTAAGGGAATATTTCAGGGGTACACTCTACTTGAGGCAGAAATGGTGGTATGAACCTTTCCCTTGATAAGATCCCAGGAAGAACATTTTTTACGCCGCACTTTCAATAAAGAGGAGTGGAGGGGTTTTATCAACAAAGTCTCATTTTAAATGTTTGGGGGTTTGTTTCTGTTTTATTATTTTACAGGACCTGTTTTTGATTGTGTTTTTCAACATCCGAGTCTGCCTCATGTATGTTCCTTTGATGGGATTTAACAATTTCATGGTGTACTACTGGCTGTCCAGGTAACACACAGCATACCTGGAGTCCCCAGGACCAGTATTTGTAAACAATATTGAGCTTCAACGGGAATAAATGAAAATTAGCTGTAGTCACTATGATTTTCTCAGAAATAAATAGCCAGCCAAGAAGGAAGAGTATAACTTGATGAGCAGGATGGGGATGGTGGCTGCTTGGGAACTACAAATTAAGTGGTTCTCAAAAGAAACTCCAAAAGTTAGGAGGCAAAGAAATGGAACAGAATACCCTGAAATACATAGAAGTTCTCTTTTGCTTAAGATGAGACTCAGGAATGTGTTTTAACAATAAATTTGGATGGGATTTGAGATATGACAAGTGTTTCTGCATTTATCTGCCCAGGTACCTAGAGAGTAACTGGTTTATTTGGGTCACACAGATGAATCACATCCCAATGGACATTGATTATGATAAGAACGAAGACTGGGTGTCTACTCAGGTAAGAATTTCGTTTCTCCTGAAACAGCTGGTCTGCAGTTCTGAATTACAGGAAAGAGACAATGTTATTCTCTTAGCTTCAATGCTGTGTTAACGACATTTATCCTTACTTTTCATTAAACAGGAATGCATTTCTGTACCAGTCAAAACACTTAAAACTTTAGCTGAAAAATGGGATATCCAGATAAAAAAAAACCCTTATTTTTTCACCAAAAGTTTTTATATATTTTTCACATTTTTCCAGTACTATTAGGAAAAAGTAGTAATGGTAAAACAGTCAATCCCCTTCTAAGGCCAATTAAAGAGAAGCAAATTTGGACTGCATACCTTCAGTTTTTACCCTATGGGTTACAAGTTTGCAAGATAAATCTGTCAAAATTTAAGTATGAAAACAATGAATATGTAAATACAACTGTACTCACATCTGCATTACCTCCAGCAGTATAAACTCACATAGCGGGTTCTAAGCATTTTTCTCTATACTAGCATCTAGACTTTCAATCTAGACTTCTTTTAATCCTTCAGGGCAATAATGGCTGTCATCCTAGACACTAAATTGTCTTTTATGCTAGATTCCTTATGCTAGATTCCTTATGCTAGAGGGGTTTAAGGCACAGGTGGACGAGGTGCTGAGGGACATGGTTTAGTGTTTGATAGGAATGGTTGGACTCAATGATCCGGTGGGTCTCTTCCAGCCTGGTGATTCTATGATTCGGGTGGCGAACGATTGTTGAGGTTCTCAGTTATTAGACTACCAAAAAAAAAAAAAAAGCTAATATTATGTATTTCTTTGGTCTTCTTTTCCTCCTAGGTCCACGCAACATGTAATGTGAAGCAATCTTTGTTCAATGACTGGTTTACTGGGCATTTGAACTTCCAAATCGAGCACCAGTGAGTATGATCATGAGAAGAAGGGTAGGAATAATATGCAGCACTTAAAAGTGAGAAAAGCTGTGTAGTCTCACATTAAACCATATCAGCAGACCCTTTGCTCTCCTCGTGGAGGAGGACAGGAAAGTATTTTGGACAGAAGGATTAATGGGTGGGGCAAGGAAGGTCTTAGAATAACTCTCTCTCTTTCAATTCTCCAGCCTCTTCCCCACAATGCCTCGACACAACTACTGGAAAGCAGCTCCTCTGGTGAAAGCCCTTTGTGACAAGCACGGCATCGAGTACAAAACCAAGACTTTGCTGACAGCCTTTGTAGATATTTTGAAGTATGTATCAATTAACAAGGCAGTTTTGCTCTGTAATAGTGTTCAGAGGAGGGTCATGGGCAACCATTTCAAATCAGCACCCGTGGAGACATCAGCCCTAGAGTTTATTTACATTTTTCAAAAGGCATTTCTAATTTGCAAAATTTTTCACAGTTTCAAAGATGTTTTTTCTCTTCCTTGAATCCTCTCGACTCGTTCACCATAGTCAGATTTTGCTATGCGATATCCACGCGGTTTTCAATCTATTTTCCCATTTGCTTCTTTTTACACCTAAACTACAGTTTCCTTCTCATGAAGTTGAATATTGTGTCCCCATAAGCAATTTTTTTACTTTCTATTCTTGCAGTTCACTGAAGGATTCTGGGGAGCACTGGCTGGAAGCGTATCTGCATGGATAGAAACTGGCACCTCTCCAAAGGAACCTCTTCACCATCAACTGCTGCAAAGAGTCAGCACAGACCAACTGTGTGTGTTGGGTGGGCTGGCATAGGACCTTGGGAGCTGGGCAAAGCTAATTTCAGTAAGACTGGGGGGAAAGTGGGTTAAAGATATGGTTTTTTTTCCTTGTTCCAGACCATGAATCTTTTTTTCCTGCTCTTAAATTCAGCATTTAGATCCATGATGATCTGGGCCTTTAAAGTGGGGAGAAGTAGCTCTTGAATCAGCTTTGTTGGAGGTGCCAGCTCATTGCTCATGGAAAAAGCTTGAAAGGAACTTCTTCACAGAGTCAAAGACTCATAGAATGGGTTGGGTTGGAAGGGACCTTTGAGGACCATCCAACCCCCCTGCCATGGGCAGGGACATCTTTCACTCAAAGATCAGGTTGCTCAGAGCCCTATAAAACCTAAACTTGAACGCTTCTAGGGATGAGGCATCCACAACTGTCCTGGATAACCTGTTCCAGTGCCTCACCACCCTCATAGTAAAGAATTTCTTCCTTGTATTTTATCTAAATCTACCCTGTTCCCATTTAAAACCATTGCCCCTTGTGCTGTCACTACAAACCCTGTTAGAATGTCTCTCTCCATCTTTCTTGTAAGCCCTATTTCAGCAGCGAAAGTGTGCAATAATGTCTCCTTCTCATTGGTTTTGACTCAGTGGATCAGTGAAAACATGATAGGACAAAGCAAACTGCAGGAGAGCCTTTAAGGGGTGTTGCAGAATAGATGAAATCAGTATGCAAAGTAGAAGATGGCCTTGGATACATCCCATCGCTAGTGATTATATGTACACTGATTGCTGTAACTACTTAGGTGTTACGAACAGTCCTGGTCATGGATTGCATAAGGAAGCATGTCACTAGGTGCCAAGTTTTATACCTGTAATAGCTTGTTTGAATACAGTGCAAAGAATCTGTACAGAATGTATTATTTATATGCATAAATACATGTATATATTTTAATAGAGTGGTGACTGTGTTGTGTTGGATTAACTCTCTGATGTAGATCAGTTTTGAATACGACTGAGGAGTAGGTCCAGATTGCAAAGGTATTTAGGCCAATCCTGCCTTTATCGCGTTTCATATATATAAATTTTTATCTAAATGCTTACTTCTCGGTGGGTCCAAAGACCTGTGGATGTCTACATTGTTTTTCAGACAACTAAATGTCTTTTGTGTAGCTATATCCCTAAAAGGAATGAAAACATTCCTAATTCTGTCATTCCATGCACTTGTCTTTGGGCCTTGCACACTTCTCTTCTTTTTCATCATCACCAAGAACCATCTCCTTTCCTGTAACTCTCTCTTACCAGCTTTGTAGCTGGTACTTAGCTGTTTGGCCCCAAGAAGGACCTAGTCCCTCTTTGCTGTGTCCACAGCTTCTGCTAGTGGAAAATACAATGACCAGTTGTAGAGAGGCACAGTAGCTCTCCAAGAATATGAAACAGCTGAGAGTGAGCCTATAGAATCATTAAGGTTGGAAAAGACCTCTGAAGTCATCCAGTCCAACCATTAGCCAAACACCACCATGGCTACTAAATCAGTGGAATAGTGGAATCCCTTCACTGAAAGTGTTTTAAACCTTCTGGGAAAGATAAAATGTAAATTAGGAGAGATGAGCATCGAATAGCAGACAAAAGAAATAGAGGATGCTTGAAGGAACAAGGAGCTGTGTAGGTATCAATTAATAGCAGGAAAAAAAGTGGTAATAATACGATTATTTGGAAAAGCTAGAATACAGGAAAAAGATACATTCTAAATATATCAATAAAGCTCCTCTTCATGGTTTTTAGATTGAAAGTCAATACTTGCTTTAGAAAGAGCACATCATCTCTGGTTTATCTTGCTGATTTTGCAAAGGAATGATGATACAGTGATGACGTTTTCTAATATGATTTCTATCTAATGTACTTCATTATGAGACAATTGAGCCATACTGGCAAAACCTGTACTGCACTATGTTCACCTAACTGATCTAAACCCTTTAAGCACATCTCCATTTATTCTTTTAATTTGTATTTTTGTGTGCCTATGTGCACGTATTAATAACACTGTTATGGTTCTTTCTTAGTAACTGCTGACAGAGGTCATTGTAAAGGATTAAAAAAGTAGTTGCTAAAACACTGCTGTGGATGTAATTTGGAAATCCCTTCTGACTAATACAAAGAACAATTCTGTGTTCCCAAGTGCAAGGTTGGTTAGGGTGGTGGTATCCACAAATAAATCCATTAAGAGAGGGTCAGTCAGAAATAGAGATGATCTCTCCAATGAAGTTTGATGACAGAGGATATCCCATTTTACCACCTAAGATGCCATTTCTTCAGGTGTTGCCTATAGCTGGCTCGGTAGGTGCGTTGTGCTATTACTCTAAAGCTCTTTAAATGCTGAGCTGTGCTCCTGTGCATGTACAGAACTGCCTTGATTGGAGCAATTTTCATCTTATCACCCACCTAAGGGTGGGGCATACTCAGTTTTCCTCTCTGTCACATCCCCTGAGGGACCTGATCCCATAGGCATGTCCAGAACATGCTTGACATAGTGGCAGGACTATGCTTTTCAAATGATGTTTATTTTCTTTCTAAAATGGAGCTGTGTAACCATTGCTTTTCCATAATACAGTGGTTATACAGTTATTATAGCAGTATAATTACACAGGTTTGGTGCTCTCCCTAGCAATAGTTGTTCAAAGCCCTAATGCTCACCTTTTACCTGTGTACGGAATGGCTGGTGACACACTCCCCTCTCTTTGAAAGGTGCAAAAAAGAGCTCAAGACTGGCAGAAGTGGCCTTTCATTTACGGCATTTCTTGTCTGGTGCATTCTACACCTTAGATTCAATGGCTACTGGTACTTGCAAGAATAATTTCTGTCCTTTGTAACTGCATTCATAAGAGTGATATGGTATCTAAGCTGTTATCTTAGGCAGCTTGGGTCCTTGGGTTGTACTTCTGAGCTCCTCCTTGCTCATACTCCACAAGGAACTAGAAAATGTTGTCTCAGGACTGAGTCAATTGTTCAAATTTGGGGTTTTACATCCTTCTTTTGGAAACTGCTACCAAGAAACATGCCCTGTGCACACACTGCAGTCTGGGAAGCACCTTGAGGAGTCTCTGGTGTCAAGAAGAAGCAAATTAAAGTCAGGACAATGCCTCTCCTGCCCCTCCTTCTGCACTCATTACTGCTGTTCGGAATAAGACAACAATGTGCTACTAAAGCACATTGGCTACTAAAGCATCAATAGTTGTACGCAGAAATCCAGAACGAGCTCGGAGTGAGAAACAGAGATTACTGGAAAGCCTTCAGAAGCTTGTGCAAGATGAAGAGGTAATTTTTTAGGGTGCTGTTGTAAGACTTAATTGGAAACAACTGTTATGGTACGTGATGTCTTCTGTTACACTGTGCTGGCAGAATCAGCTACAAGTTAAGAGTCTGAATGAAGTCAGCTTGCTAATCCCAAGCTCTCAACAATGTGTTTGGTGCCCAACATGCAAAATTCACCTTGCACTCTTTTCAAGAGGCAGTAACAGGCTCTTTAACAAACTGTTGAGTTCAAGTTGTCACCTGGACGCAGGAAAATAAGGTGGAGAAGAGGCCAGTGTGGTGATTCCACGTTAACATGATACATCATGCAACATCAGCTTTCCTTTAGGATGGGAAAGGTTGTTGCATTGACGATGTGTATAGGGGTGTTGCCAAATGCAACTCCATGAGAACAGTGTAATTTCTGTTCTTAATGTATGTAACTACAACAAGAACTAAAGATAAAGTCAGATAAGCTCTCTTTAAGATCTGAAATTGTAGGTAGCTTTTATTTCCTGAACACATTAACGCGAACTTAGAAAATCATCTAAATAGCAATGGATAGTAAACGATGTTGTTCATCTCTTTCAAATTAAAACTTACCTTCACCAATAGGATTTTTTTTATGTCAAAGAAACCATCAAATATTGCTAAAATAAAGATGAAAAAAAGAGTCAGTTGTTGCTTTTCAGAAGGTGCCTGCATGCTTGAATTCTCTGGGTTTCATATCAAGAACTATTCAGGTGCTTAGGAGGGAGAAATAATCAAAGATGATCTTTCCTCATGAATAAGCCAAGCAGGGTACTAATCTACAGCAGTACTCGGGCCTTTATGAAGTCCAACATCAGCTGCCCCTGCTCCGAAGTTTATTTTTTGGAGAAATCAAATAGGATTATTATGAGAATAAGATGATGGAAAGACATGTTCGTTCAGAATTCTCTCAGTAATAGTGTAATAACTATTGAATTAAAAAAATAAATTAATAACTACAACATAGGTAGAGATAACTAGATGTAAGGAAGAATCCTAGACATTAGGAAGAATTTCTTCACTATGAGAGTGGTGAGGCACTGGAACAGGTTTCCCGGGGAAGTTGTGGCTGCCCCATCCCTCGAGGTGTTGAAGGCCAGGTTGGATGGGGCTTGGAGCCCCTGATCTAGTGGGAGGTGTCCCTGCCCATGGCAGGGGTGTGGAACTGCATGGTCTTCAAGGTCCCTTCCAACCCAAACTATTCTATGATTCTATGATAAGAAATGATGAAGCAATTCTTAACAAGGAAGAGTTTGCTGCATATTTTTAGACTGAAGCTGAATCTTAACCAGCAGAACATTTCCAGCTGGTAGCCAGCCTGATGAACTTCTGCTGCTCCTAGTTAGACACTATAGAATGTTTCTCAGTATACTTATAATTTCCTCCATGGACTGAAGGTTTCCACTGAGTCGGTTTTGCATCCAAACATGAATTCTATCACCATGCTCCAAGTATTCCTTTTTGATGAACTGTGATGATGGCCCTCATTTGGATCCCCTGGCTCCTTAAGGGCATTTCTAGCTTATCAGAAAAGTTGTATGCCTATTACAGCTAAGGATATATGAGGAAAAATGAGAATCCAGTGAAATAATCTTTATTGATTTGACTGGCCACTAAACTGAATCTAGTACACAAGCTCTGAAAAAAATCATTCTCTCCTGAAGGACCCACATTCCTTCTTGAAAGCAACAATTAACGTAGAATCATAGGTTGTTCTGAGTCCAAAGGGAACCACGAGGATCATCAAGTCCAGCTCCTGTCTGGGCATAAGACAACCCCAGAATGTGAAAATTATAGAATCATAGAATCATAGAATAACCAGGTTGGAAGAGACCCACCGGATCACCGAGTCCAACCATTCCTATCAGACACTAAACCATGTCCCTTAGCACCTCATCCACCCGTGCCTTAAACACCTCCAGGGAAGGTGAATCAAACACCTCCCTGGGCAGCCTGTTCCAGTGCCCAATGACCCTTTCTGTGAAACAGATCTCTTCAGGGTAGTTTAGTTTCCTAGGGAATCTAGATCTCTCCCTGTTGGCTGCCCTAGCCTTAAATATATTCACCACTCAAGTAATACTTGAAATATATTCACCTAGGTAATACTTACACTATATGTATATTTTATCAGCAGGGTAACTATGCTTGGCTGAAGCAACTATGCTTATATTTAAGGTTTTGTATTTGTGATATGTTGGAAGCTTTCTAGTGGAAACATGCACAGTGAACCATAAAATCTTGTTGTGCCAATTAATTAAGTTTATTGATTCAAGGGCATTGACACAAGGGTGTCCGCAAGAGCTGTTGTTCTGATCTACAATGGGTTAGAAGAGAGTCACTCTACATATATTAGTGAAATAAAAATAAGGGCAGTTTTTAAAGCACTATTCCTTCCCTTTTGGGATATTAATTGCATATAATGCCCAAGAAATCTACCACGAACATCTAGAATCTCCAGCATCAGAGTTCAGTCTGAATTAACCTTAGATTTGTTTGATAAGCCAAATCTCTTCTGGAAGCCACCCCTGTTTGGTGACTGCTGCTTGTCGGGTTCTCTCATGTTTGCTGGTCTGTATTGAAGTTGATGGGAGAACAGCAGCATCAACAATTGCTGTCTTCAAAAATGTGTGAGAATTGCCAGTTGAGACCAAAAGAGATGTGTAAATCCTTGTGTAATGAAAAGTGCCAACAGGTACTTTGTTTCTTACACCGTGTGGTATCAGAGGGTCTCTCTGAGACAGCAGCTTCACTCTGCTTTGGTTTAAATACCTAGTGTAAAAAATGTAGTATATTTTAGAATTACCTATTTATCACTGTAGTTTTGTGCCAAAACATGGTGTGCTGATCCACACAGTTTATACAAGCACAGTATGGAGAATGTTGAGTAAGAGGAAGGTAATTATGCAAATAAAGCCTATATTCTCTGCCAGAATTGCAACACAGAGAAATCTCTGTGACCATATTTTTCTCTAGTAAGAGAGACCATGTTAGATCAGAGCAATATGCCAGCCAGCTCACCGTCCAAAAAGTGGATGCCTCGAGAAGGATGTAAAACCAGATTTAGTAGGGATTAATTCCAATGTCTATTGTATTATCATACACGGGGCAGATAATTGTGAGTTATCCAGTGTGGGAAGGAAAATAATAGCATCTCTGGCCACTGAGTCTGCTGCTGGCATCGTTGGAACAAGCTGCCCAGAGCAGTGGTGGAGTCTCCATCCCTGGAGGTGTCCAAAAAATGTGCACCCATGGCACTCTGGGACATGGTTTAGTAGGTACGGTGGTGCTGGTCTGACGGTTAGAACAGATGATCTTACAGGTCTTTTCCAACCTTAATGATTCTATAGTTCTATGATTCTTCTCAGGAATTCCTCATTCCACTCCTGCTGACCTCCCAGGACCTCATGCTAGTGCCCCAAGTACCAGCTTAGCCTCCTTCTAGTCCTCCTGGATTATGAAATAGCTGAAGACACTTTGCCCTGCTGCAATACAAGTGGATTTATTCGTCCACGACTCCTCATGAAGCTGACAAAGGGTTTATTTTTGGTTTTTAACATTTGTTGGAGTGGGCACTAGAGCTATACAGACAAGGCGAAAAAAAAAGATGGTAATAATATACATAAAAAATCATCAGTGCTTTTTTCCTGTGTATTTCATTCTTCCTGCATGTTTGGAGAATGCATACTCTTAGCTATAACATCTTAGCTATATATTTATGGCTGGACTCGATGATCTGGTGGGTCTCTTCCAAGCTAGTGGTTCTATGATTCTATGATCACAGCAGGGACTTACATAAAAATAGAGAGCTACACCATTAAAAAAGTGATTTCAAACTCAAATTCCATATATTGTGCCTGTTCTGTCAGGGTGAACAGAGTCAACCTGTTCTGGAATGTGATGCCTTGCTTTGAGATTTCTGATGCGTTGTTTCAACACACCATTCTGAAGCCTTAATTTGCTGAATCAGAAACGCTTCTATACATCAGCCACACACATGAATGAGCAAAGCAAAGCAAAGCAGGCACGTACTACCTATTAAAACACACGTTATAATAGCTTTAAATGTCAGCTGTGGGACATGATCTAGTGGGACAGTGTCCCTGCCCATCACAGAGGGCTTGGAACTAGATGATCTTTAAGGTCCCTTCCAACCCAAACCATTCCATGATTCTATGAGCCAGAAGTTTGACGTTGCGGCTTATGAAATTTGCTCAATATATGGGCGATGACATAAGCTTCTTAACCCCATGAATAAAGCAGCAAGGTGTGGGCGTGTGAAAATGAGAGTGAGGTTCTCAAGGTACTTTTAAATCCTTTTTGAACTCACCACTTCTTTTCACTACTCTAACCGGCTTTTAAATGAAAAGATACCCTGAGGAAGAAGCTGTGACAAGCTGACAGCTAGGGAGATAAAACTCAGCCTTCAATCATCACAAGACCACCCAGACAATTTCTTTTTTCCCACTGTAGCTGATCTGATACAAATGCTGGTGGCATATCAACTATAAAGCCTGGATTTAAGCAGTTGGACTATTTCTGTGCGAGTTGCCCTTCTCTATAAGAGCCCGTTGTTATTTCTGACCACAAGCACACCCAGTATGCAGCAGAGAAGAACAACTCCTACCTATTTCTTGCAGATCTATTGAAAGTACACAAGAAGTAGACATAATGGCAACAAATCTAAGTTGTTGGTTCTTCCAGGGAGCTGTACAAGAGCCATGTTCTCTGTCCTTGCATTACGATGCATTGTAGACCTTGATAAGCATTGATTGCAGTCCTTTTATGCTGTCTTCTTCACTCAAGTGGCTCTTCTCATTCACCTGCTTGTTGCAGCAGGAGAGAGAAACCCAGGTTTGGTTCTACAAGGGTGGCTTCTCCTTTCCCACCAGCCTTCTCCTGAAGTGGTTGTTTCCCTCATCATGCTTCCTAGCTCTATATTGTCATGGCCTTTTTGTACCCACCTCAGAGATTCTGTTACCTCCTTTGCTCTCTCACAATTCTGACCTGATTCCCTCCAGCTCCAGTCCTCCTTCTAGCTCTGCTAACAGCTTGTGACCAGCACACACTGGAACTCACTTTACCCTGGCACGGAACGCTTGACCAGTGCCAGTGTTGTTAGGATGGGCCATGGGAATAAAAGCTTGCCTTACATTTATTCCCTAATAAGTGTATGACTTCGGAAAAATCTGTGGAATATAATTTCCTTTGCTGCTTCTTCTTCAGAGCTGCGATTTTTGTGGAGCAGAAGATTCCTGGAAAAGGTATATGCTTTTAATAAGGAAGTCTTTAAATAAGACCTCAGTTAATGAAAGCAAGATTAAGGCATTGCTGCCGTGTTTATATAGACAATATTATTGTCTTCCATGAGTGTGTTGTCACTGTTTAGTTGCATGAACCAAGGTGTGTTGTGTGTTCTTCTTGCTCTGGTGTCTGAATCTGCTGACAATGATATAATTCCTTTTGTCCCTAAGAAAAAAATCCCTCTTAACATAATTCCCGCTGATAGAGCTACCCTGAGGACAGGGCAAGGTTGCACGGATTTCAAATAAAATCTATGGCACTGAAATCAGGGTTTGTCTCTGACCATAGAATGGTCAGGTTGGTTTAGGAAGAATGGTTTAGGTTGGAAGAGACCTTTGAAGATCATCTAGTACAACCTCTCTGACTTGGGCAGGGACATTTTTCACTAGACCAGGTTGCTCAATCTGACCTCGAGCACTTCTAGTGATGGGGCAGCTGGAGGACTGTTACTCCTTTTTGTGCCCAGGCAGCCGACTTTGGTTGGTCAATATGAGGGTTTTTAAGAGAAGAGTCCTACAGATGAAGAGAAGAATTAAGCACTGACCAGAAGCTTCCATAACTCCA
Organism: Phaenicophaeus curvirostris; assembly: GCF_032191515.1. NCBI lineage: Eukaryota > Metazoa > Chordata > Aves > Cuculiformes > Cuculidae > Phaenicophaeus > Phaenicophaeus curvirostris. The sequence goes on from NC_091396.1 coordinate 2,533,022, forward strand.
CAACAGCAGTACCTGATCATCCCGCGTGTCCTTCTCACTAACTGATCTTCATAATCCTTTTGAGAGCTGGGAAAATGGTTTCTCCATTTTAGGGAGAGAAGTCTTGACATCTGCCTCTGTTTGAGAGTGCAATGAGTCCTCTGTTTTTATAAGACAACTGTGGTGAAGGTGACTAAGCCCCAGTTTCTTGCATCACTGGACCTTTTATGAAAGCAAAGAGCTATATATATTTGTGCCTCTTGATATGAATGGAGGAGATTCAGGTGTAAAAAAAATGAAAGAGAAATGCAGAATGGCAAGTTAGAAACAGGTCAGAGACCTCTGAAGATGAATGTTTGCACTAGTAAGAAATGGGCTCAATCTCTTTGTGTTTGGCTCTATTGTCTTGTGTCTCAGCCTACCACGTGGTACTTCTATCATCTACTTTCTCCATATGCATTCCAACATCCTATCATAACATTTCATTGTAGTATTAGTGCTGATAAAAGAGTACATGAACTTGGGGTTCACTGGTGAAATGGCACCTGATAAGCCCAGCTCTGAGCCCCTACAAATTAAATAATTGTCTTAATGAGTGCTCGCGTAGTGGGGCTGATGAGGGAAGACAGTAAGACCTCGTGTATTTATTGACAACTAGATCTTCCCATTTACATTGCCCTGTAGCCTGGATGCACTCTCCACTGAACTCGTGTCCAAGCTGAGCGTGTCGTTTGGGTCATTGCCTCATATTTTTCCATCATCCCCATCTGGAACTGGGAGCAAGACCTGCCTCCTCCAGATGCTGCCTAGTTCATGTGCCCTCTAAAACCCAGTGGCAGCCGTGGCAATGAGCTCCCCCCAGCGGAGTAAATACATCAAAATGAAAATGAAATGCATGCCTGGATTCTAGTTTACATTTCCTAACACCAAAAAACAATCCTTATTTAAGAAATGAAGAAGTCGGAACACTTAATAATTGCAACACAGTTGTCCATGTGGTCTCATTTTCTTGGTAGGGATCTAGTGTGCTCCTGGGAGAAAGATTGCTCCTCTCTTAGATGTTCAGGTGCAAATTTCCAGGCCCTGTTTGAGGGGAATATTTCTAGACAATATGGTCTGGAGAGTATGGACAACATAGTTTTCAGCATGAAACTACCTCATTTTGGAGTGCAATCCTCTGCTACTGACTGCATTTTACTTCTGCTTAGGAGTTAACTTGGACTTGAAGCCAACCCAAGATTTTTGTATTTAGAAAGTGTTTTCAAAGGAGTGTTTGACTGCACCCAGACCTGAGGAAAACAATAGTGTCTTTCTTCATTCATTAGGGAGAAACATCTGAGTTTATAATTTATTGATGTTGGGACAATTAATGAGAGGAAGGCTAGAGACCCTCAAGAATTTGATCAGAAAGCTGGAGGGATTGGGAAGGTCAGGGTAGTATTTGATAGGAATGGTTGGACTCAATGATCTGATGGGTCTTTTCCAACCTGGTGATTCTATGATTCTATGATTCTATGATTCTGAATGTGTTTTAGTAGCATAGTCTTACTACAAATAGCATATAAAGAGGGACATAGTTTGGCACATTCTTTTCTCCCAAGTGGTAGAGCATAAAATGATACATCCACCAGGGCTGATTATGGTCTTTGCATGAGATCAACTCTTACTCATTGGATTGAATCTTGAAGTGGTAGCCTACAGTATTTCTATTTGTTTGGTCTTTCTTTGGTTCAATTCATCTTGCACCATTTGCTGCACGATGACAGCCTTGCTAGTAGGGAGTGAAGGATTTCTTTCTTTTAGTTTGGAAGTAAGTGGGCTGAAAGGGGAGGAGATAGCTTTGAGAAAGTAATTTATCCATCTATCATGGAATCATAGAATCATAGAATCATAGAATCATAGAATCATAGAATCATAGAATCATAGAATCATAGAATCATAGAATCATAGAATCATAGAATCATAGAACGGTTTGTGTGTGAAGAGATCCTTAAAGGTCACCCAGTCTGTACAACTAAGAGCATCATCTCGATGCTCCTTAAACTGTGTCAGGCGTGGTGTTATGATTTCTTTGCTTGTTGAAGTGCTAGAAGAGGTGGAAGATACTGGCATGATTTCCAATCCACTAGTTTAGAGGTACTGCCTCTCAAGGAGAAATACAGAAAAGGATTATGAAAAATAGTCCAAGCTTGCCTCCTTGTGGTACTGTCCCACCGTTACACCTAGAAATGGACTCTTTTTTTTTTCCTTTTCCTCCCTGTTTGCTGCCAAGACTGGAACAGCTTTGTCCAGAACAGATTATTTAGAGCATCCCTGGTCTTTCAGCACTCAGTTGTGATTTTGGAGACTCTCAATACCAGCCAGCGTTGTTCAGGTAGGACAAAGACAGGATGCAGGTACCTTGTAATACCCAATACTATGATATCTAATATCATAGTATCTAGTATATGCTCTTACAGTGATGTCCTGAGTGCCTAACACAGAAATGTTACCCAAAGAAGTGCAATAACAATATAAAAATAACTTAATAACTTAATAATTTAATAATTTCTCCTGGATTACTACTAATAGCATCTATATTAAGTGTGTTTGAATATTAAAAGGGTGGTGTGATTGCAATAATTAATTTATAGCACACAGTTATGCAGCTGGAACTATCCTGTGGGTAGAAGAACCCAAATCGTCTTCAGCAAGAGAATTGGGTAGTGTTTGAGAGAGCAGGAAGCCAAAAAACATTAAAAATATGGTTGAAATATAAAGACTGAAGGGAAATAAAAAGAATGTAAGAAATATAAAGAAAAGGGCCTAGAAGAAAGCTGAGATGGGGCTCACTATAATGAAGGGCAGGAATAGGACAAGGGGAATGGTTTTAAGCTAAAAGAGGAGAGATTAGGATTAGACAGTAGGAAAAAATTCTTCTCTGTGAGGGTGAGGAGGCCCTGGCCCAGGTTGCCCAGAGAAGTTGTGGCTGAAGTTGTGTTCAGGACCAGGTTGGATGGCTCTGAGTGAGCAGGGACACATTCCACTGGATCAGGTTGCTCAACCCCATCCAACCTGGCCTTGAACTCCTCCAGGTATGGGGCAGCCACCATTTCTCTGGGCAACCTGTGCCTTACCACCCTCACTGGAAAATATTTACCTCTAAGATCTAATCTAAATGTCCCCTCTTTCAGCTGAAAATCGTTCCCCCTCACCCTATCCCTGCATTCCCTGAAAAAGAGCCCCTTCTCAGCTTTCCTGGAGCCCCTTTAAGTACTTGAAGGCCACTATAAAGCCTCTTCAGAGCCTTCTTCAGGCTGAAAAAACCCCAAATCTCTCAGCCTGTCTTGGTAAGGGAGGTGTTCCAGCTCTCAGATTGTCTTTGTGGGCACCTCTGGACTTGCTCCAACAGCTCCGCGCCCTTTCTGCTGAGGGCTCCAGAACTGAAGGCAGGGCTCCATGTGAGGTCTCACCTGAGAAGAGTAGAGGAGGAGAATCCCCTCCCTGGCCCTGCTGGTCCCATTGCTTTGGATGCTGCCCTACACCTAGAGGCAGGTTATGGAGAGAAGGGATGTGGCGTCACAGCCTGGGATCACTTTCGCTTCTCCTTTGCTTGTTCCATGTAATACCCTGTGGAGCACGAGTACTGGTTGGGACTGACTCCAACAGCCTGGGCTAACGAAGCTCGTTCCTTTGCTTCAGTTTGCAGTTCACAAAGCCCTTGTACACCTCCTACAATAGGAAATTGTGTTATGTCCCTGAGAGACTCCCTTTAGTTTCAATTTAATTTAACTATGTTGCTCTTAGCCTTTTTTTTTTCCAGGATGCTGGGAGATCCTGCTGTATAGAAGGTGGTGTTTCAGGATCCAGAGCTCCGAGGTAGAATCCCAGCTGCTGTCAAGCGTTATGCTATTTTCCCTCTGTATTCGGCCCTGGGGAGAGCGCTCCTCGAATCCTGGGGTCAGTGCTGGGCCCCTCCCCACCAGAAGGATGTTGAGGCTCTGGAGTGAGTGCAGAGAAGAGAACGGAGCTGGGGAAGGGGCTGGAGAAGAAGAGGAGCGGCTGAGAGAGCTGGGGGGGTTCAGCCTGGAGAAGAGGAGGCTGAGGGGAGACCTCCTTGCTCTCTGCAACTCCCTGAGAGGAGGTTGTGGAGAGGAGGGAGCTGGGCTCTTCTCCCAAGGGACAGGGGACAGGACGAGAGGGAATGGCCTCAAGCTCCACCAGGGGTGGCTTAGGCTGGACATTAGGAGGAAATTTTTCACAGAAAGGGTGATTGGGCAGTGTCCGAGGCTGCCCAGGGAGGTGGTTGAGTCCCCTTCCCTGGAGGGGTTTAAGGGCCGGGTGGACGAGGTGCTGAGGGACATGGGTTAGTGTTTGATAGGAATGGTTGGACTTGATGATCCGGTGGGTCTCTTCCAACCTGGTGATTCTATGATTCTATGTCCAAAAGATGGCACTTGCAGCACTGGGCCAGCCATCGCAGAGTGGTTTCTGTGTCTGGCAACGCTGCCTCCTTAGGTTTATAATCTGTGAGGGTTCGGTATAATCAACTGGTGGCTGCTCAGGGCTAAGATTAAACAATTAGTACTCCACTTGAATCTTCAGAAGTATCCCCACAGGCGTCGTTGAAGGCCTCTGTTGGTATAACCAAGGATTAGGAGCAACTAAGACAAGTAAATTGCAACCTCAAAAGATGGACAGGAGCCAGTAATGTGCGCTCGAAGCCCAGAAAGCCAAACATGGCCTGGATCGCATCCAAGGAATCACGGCCAGCAGGGCGAGGGAGGGGATTCTGCCCCTCTGCTCCACTCTTGTGAGACCTCACCTGGAACCCTGCGTTCAGCTCTGGAGTTCTCAGCACAGGGAGGGCGTGGAGCTGCTGGAATGGGTCCAGAGGAGGCCACGGGGACGATGCGAGGGCTGGAGCACGTCCCGTATGACACCAGTCTGAGAGCGTTGGGGTTGTTCAGCCTGGAGAAGAGAAGGCTCCAAGGAGACCTTATAAGCAGCTTCCAGGAGTGAATGGGGCTCTAGGAAGGATGAGGAGGGGCTTTTTAGCAAGGCCTGTTGACAGGACAAGGAGTGATGGTTTTAAACTAAGAGGGGCTATTGAAACCTGATATAAGAAATTTTTTTAGAGTGAAGGTGGGAAAACACTGGCACAGGTTGCCCAGGGTTGTAGTGGATGCTCCATCCCTGGAAACACTCAATGTCACATCGGATGAGGTTCTGAGCAACCTGAATTTGTTAAAGATGTCCCTGTACCTGCAGGGAGTTTGGAACTGGATAACCCATAATCCCTTCCAACCAGAAGCATTCTCTGATTCTAGGATATACAAAAAATTCATCATGCTGGGCTTGCACAAAACTCTCAGGAAATGTGTTTTTAAAAGACAATCCATTTCCTCCCAAGGTAAATCATGATCCATCTATAGAAAATACCATACTGGAACCTCGTGTCTGTCAACACAGAAAAAAAAGCATTCTATGTAGCTAACCTGTGTAATTCACAAATATAAATAAATAACTTGTGTCTGTGCCTCAATGAGCTCATTTCAGACAGGATCCTTCTGTCTCCATATGGCAGCTATCCAGGGAATCTCAGGGCAGCCTCATCTAGTGGGAGGTGTCCCTGCCCCTGGCACGGGGGTTGGAACTGGATGATTCTTAAGGTCCCTTCCAACCCAAACTATTCTATGATTCTGTAACTGGGAAATGGGATACTTCAGATGCACAGGAAAATTCACCATTCAGCCCACATTAGTCGCCTGGTCTTTATTCTCATCAGGTATTTATTATAATTCTCCCAGCTCCTTTTGAGGCTGGCAATAGTTTTCCCTATCTCAGTAACTGCTTTGCCTGCCTCAGTTGTCACATTTCTTTATCTCTTAGGGGTGCATTTTATTTTTTTTTTTTGCTTTAAACTATATACACTCTGAATAAACCCCTACAAACAGTTTCTCTTTGTTGTTCTTCGCTGACTTGTAATTTGTAAAAGCCAAAGTAAGAATCAGCAAGGAATAGTTAGTCATAGAATCATAGACTAGTTTGGGTTGGAAGGGACCTTAAATCCCAACCAGTTCCAACCCCCCTGCCTTGGAGGGGACACCTCCCACTGGATCAGGGGCTCCAAGCACCATCCAACTTGGCCTTGGACACCTCCAGGGATGGGGCAGCCACGACTTCCCTGGGCAGCCTGTGGTTTTGCCAGTTCTCCTTCAATAATCTGGGTCAGCTGTGAATGAAGAGCGTAAAATAATCTTCTAACAAAATAAGCAAGCATGAAGTAATCTGGTAAGCATAAATAATAAGTGACAATGGGTTCTTAGGCTTTGAGCAACTGAGAATCTAGTAAATAAACAGATTTGTGACCTAACTGCTGTGACAACATCAGAAAATGCAAATACCGTGCAGCTGTTCCATGGATGCTATGCAAGGATTGTGCAAGCAAATATGAAAGTATTTGTTGTAACTTATGAATATTTTTTTCTAATGACTGTTTGAGACCTGTCAAACTTTCCATCCCATGTTCCTTACGCTAAGCATAAGCTGTGCATAGAATAGCTTACATTTAAGGTTTATCATAAGGGCCCTGGCAGCACATCCGTGAAATAAAACTTGAACATAAGAGGTGTTCAATTACACTTCCAGATTAAATGAATTATTTTAACCTCATAGATTCTTTAAACATTGATTTTGGAGATGACAATTCAAGTCAATTGATGACAATTGGAGATGACAATTAAAAGTTCTGTTTGAAAGAAAGGAAACTTCATCAATAGGTCAGTTGGACACAGAAAACTTTGAGCTTATCTGAACAATGTGCAACTGCCTGGTTTGTCTCTGAGGGTGAGCAATAAGCTATGACCATTTCCTGCACTTGGATGAAGTTGTTCCTAATAAAAGAATAAAAGAAATAAAAGAGGTACGACAATGGAGCATTCACTTAAATACACTCAACTACTTAACAACACTTGTATTGATTTATTGAATTATATTATCTGGTTTTTGCATGTTGGACCATTAGACTGGTCCTGTAAAGGAGTTATATAGAACAGAGATGATCTTAAAAGAAAAGATGAGTTGTGATGAAATATAGATCCAACCACTTCAGGTGAAATAAGGCAATTAGGTAACCTGGGCATAAGTTGTGCAAGGAACCGGTCTGGTTACAAAATATAGATCCTCCCTTCTAATCTTGATAATGATTCCTGACAGAATGAGTTATATGGCCCTGCTTCGCTCCCCCTCCTTTCCCTCAAATATAAGGGACTAGATTGCTCTCACAGAGCGAGTGGGTGCCTAGGGTTTTGTAAGACAATTCTGAGCATGCAATGCACCAGTTCTCGGTTGAGATTGGCTGAATAACTTGTCTGTGATTTTATTATTCTGCCTCCTTTGAGGAGAATAAAGGAGAATAATGCAGACTCACCACTAAAGGTGAGGGATGATGAACGCGCATTGGTAATTGTAAGAGAGTAATTCTGCAAAAGGTTAATTGTTTGATTTTCCATTTTATAGAATCATAGAATAGTTTGGCTTGGAAGAATGAACATTACTTTCAGTATAAATTTTGAGATAATTTGACCCCATTATTTAGTGACAAGACCTGTTTATTTTTAACCATGTAGTGAACAGAGCTCCCCAGTATTGGAAGCTTCTCTCTATGGTCGTGCAGATACAGAAAGTTCTCCATGTCACCTCTTTGTCTCTACAAGGATGATGTAAACATCTCAGATGCAATGAAAAAATTCCTTCACTTCACTTTAGCTGCCTAAAAATGCATAATCTAAATGATTTATTTATTCTTTCTCTACAATCATTTGAGAAAATGGACAGTGAGATTACATCTAGAAGTGATTATCTTGCTTCACTGACAAGAGAACCTAGACACTAGCTTGGACCAGATGCTTAACATCATAAAGCTAAACAAGGTGAATTCTATTTAATGAGTCCTTTAATGTTAGGGCTGATAACACACTTTCTCTAAGCATTCATTGCTGGAGGCAGCACAAGTTTAAGATTTGAAGAAAACCGAAGCGCTTGAGATCTACTCAAATTTTCTTTGTGTTCCTTGCCTTTGTTATCAACAATGACCAACTTACCTCTTCATCTTCTCTCTCATAAATGAAGTAACAGAGCTCTTAAGGAACTGTACTTTCAGCTCTTATCAGCCCTTTTTCTCTTTTTTTTTTTTTTTGAACAATTGAAAGAAACTTCAGGAAAAGTCTGAAGAAGCAATTGAAATATTTGTTGGATCTGTTAGAGCAAGTCCAGAGGAGGGCCATGAAGATGATCTGAGGGCTGGAGCACCTCCCGTCTGAAAACAAGCTGAGAGACTTGAGGTTGTTCAGCCTGGAGAAGGCTCCAGGGAGACCTTAGAGCAGCTTCCAGTACTTAAAGGGGGCTACAGGAAAGCTGGGGAGGGGCTCTTTCTCAGGGACTGCAGGGATAGGATTAAGGAGAATGGGTTTAATCTGAAAGAGGGGAGATTGAGATGAGATATTAGGAAGAAATGTTTTGCTGTGAAGGTGGGGAGGCACTGGGACAAGTTGCCCAGAGAAGTTGTGGCTGCCCCATCCCTGGAGGTGTCCAAGACCAGGTTGGATGGGGCTTGGAGCTCCTGATCCAGTGGGAGGTGTCCCTGCCCATGGCGAGGGGTTTGGAATTGGATGGACTTTAAGGTCTCTTCCGACTCAAACCATTCTGCGATTGTATGAAATTTTCATGTGACATTTCCAGTATTTTTCTCCAAATGAAAAATCAAGAACCAATATAACAGTAATTTATAGATTTATACATATATACAATTTTTTAGAACAAGGTGATTTTCACATGTTTTTGTAGGAGGCTGGTAGGTGCAAAGAAACACTAGATTTGCTCTCACTAACATAGAGCTTAAAGAGAGGAAGCACCTTTCATGAGATCTAGTGAAAGAAGCACGTTATGTCCATCTTGTTATAGAATTGACTTCCCAAGAAGATGATTTATACTGTTGTGCAAGGTGTTTTCAGCTACTATTTGAAGTGACTTGTCTGTACCTGCTGACATTCCTCAGATGGGAAGACTGGGTGGATCTTTGTCTTATACAAATTGTAATAACCAGTTTTCTCCAAATGTTAATGCAGACAAAGCTTTCTACAAAAGATACCTGTGAGACTACGCAGAGCGTGGACACGGTCTATAAACTCCATGTGCAGGAAGTCATTACTGTTGCTTCACCTCTTGAAATCCACAGTTCCTGTCCTGTATAGGAAAAAGAGAGGATGCACTGGCATCTACGTGAAGAATACCCTTCTCTTTGTCTTTCTTTCCAAGGAATACGTGTAGTCACTGTGGACGCTGTCACAAGTTTATCTCAAGATTTTCTTTAAGGACGTGAGGGATTTCAGGTTTTCTCTGCACTTCCCCATCCTTGCCACTGGTGTGATTGCAGCATAATTACTACCCATACAAAGTTGGCTCATGTTGACGATGAGCCAGCAATATGCCCTCATGGCCAAGAAGGCCAAGAAAAGCGTAGCAAGTAGGTCAAGGGAGGTTCTCCTCCCTCTCTACTCTGCCCTAGTGAGACCCCATCTGGAGTATTGTGTCCAGTTCTGTGTTCCCCAGCTCAAGAAAAATAAGGAATTGCCAGAGAGAGTCTAGCGGAGGCTACAGAGATGATGTGCGGGCTGGAGCATCTCTCTTAGGAGGAGAGGCAGAGATACCTGGGTCTGTTTAGCCTGGAAAAGAGAAGATTGAGAGGGGACCTTACCAACGCTGATAAATATCTAAGCGGCTTGAGTCGAGAGGATGGGGCTGGACTCATCTCTGTGGTGTCCAGTGACAGGACAATGGGCAACAGGCACAAACTGGAGCATGGGAAGTTCCACCTGAACATGAGGAAAAACTTTTTTATTATGAGGGTGACAGAGCTGGAACAGGCTGCCCAGGGAGGTTGGGGAATTTCCCTATCTGGAGATATTTAAAACCTGCATGGATGCATTCCTGTGCTGTAGGGCCCCTTCCAAACCCCACCATCCTGGGATTCTCTGAAACCTCTGTGGTGACTTTTCATCACCAGTGAGAGCTATGTGTCGCTTTCTATTCCATATTGCTTGAGATTGCTTTTGTTCCGTTCCTTTCATAATTCCAAAGTCTTCTGCTGCTCTTGCTAGAACATATTTAGACTTGCTAGGCTGTTCCTTCAGCCTTTTCCCAATACTGTCTTCATCAGAGCACCACTTCCTGAAGGTTAAGAAAGAAAGTAGTTATGGTTGTGACACATTTCTGAAAAACAACGACCAAGAAATCAGGAAGCATGCAATAATAATCTCTCTCGCCCTCAAAGATTGACAGTGTTAAGTCAAAATCAGTTGAGGATAATCCAGGTATGCCAACTTGTAAAGCAGTTAATGAACTGGATGTAGAGAGATTAGTTTAGCAATAGTTCTGATAAAGGAACATCTGGAAGAGCCAACACTTTCCATGGGATTTCAGCCTCCCCCTGACCCTTTTGAGTACAGAGGACAGCGCTACATGTACCTTTTCAAATACTCAGCCATAATTCATACCCATACTGGTTTACACAGAATCGTAGAATTATTAAGGTTGGAAAAGACCTCTAAGATGATCAGGCGGAGAGAGTTGGGGTTGTTGAGGGTGGAGAAGAGATAGCTCCAAGGAGACCTTCTAGCGACCTTCCAGTACCTGAAGGGGCTACAGGAAAGCTGGGGAGGGACTTTTTACAAGGCATGTAAACAGTTGGGTTAAAAGGGACCTTTACATGTGCTCAGATGATGGGGGATGTCTTTGAACTGGAAGGGGGTAGATTTATATTAGAAATAAGGAGGAATTTCTTCACAAAGCCAGTGGAGAAGCACTGGAACAGGTTGCCCGGGGAAGTGGTGGCTGCCCCATCCCTGGAGGTGTTCAAAGCCAGGTTGGATGGGCCTTGGACAGCCTGATCCAGTGGGAGGTGTCCCTACACATGGCAGGGGGTTAGAACTGGATGATCTTTAAGGTCCCTTCCAACCCAAACTATTCTATGATTCCACATTCAACTGTCAGCCCAACATCATTGTGCCTATAAACCATGTCCTGAAGTGCCATGTCTACACATTTTTTTAACACCTCTAGGGAAGAGGACTCCACCACTTCCCTGCGCAGCCTGTTCCTATGCTAGATTACATCAAGTAGCAGAAAACAGTGATCCTCTTGCTCTGGAAACTACTTGGAGTAAAGTAGTTTTTGTTTGGTTTTGGTAATTGATGGTAGCGAGGTGAAAGTGTAGTGCCAGAATCCTGCCTAGGAGACTAAAATGATCCAAATTTTGAGAAACTAGTAATCTCTATGAGGTACGTTATGGCCACATAAAATGGAATCACCTACTCAAAGCAAACATCTGATTGCACTGGCCAGGGATAGTCTAACTCTTAGCACAGGCAGTTAATTAACATTAGACACTCAAAGTTACGTATGGTAAGTTTAGACTTAAATATTTTGCCTTGAAGGGAAAATACAGACAAATTCTGCTCACTGCAATTCTAAAATAAAGTAAAAACATCTGTGTACGCAAAGAGAGAGGGAGGAAAAAAGGGACTGGTAGATTAGGACATCATTCAGTCAATGTAAAGGTCTGGGTATAAGATTAACTCCGTTCTCAATTCTTCCCATGACTGAGTTTGAAATACTTTTAACTGTACCCTGATTTTGAGGTGTTTAGGTTGGTAGAACGCTGGCTCTTTAAATGGGACAGGATAACACAAGGAAAAGTTATGTAAACTGGTGGAGCTTTCCTCTGGTGAAATTCCTACTTGCAGTTCTAATAAGAGAGTGATGCTTCCTGTGGGAGTAAATGATTACGAACTTAATTTTATAGGTAGGTTTTATTAGAGGCGGTATGTGATTCTTTATAAAGTCTTCCCCCTCTTTCTTCTGTTCTAGGAGCAAGGTAATTGCCCTCGTGTGTCATAAAGTTCATAAGTTCCCCATCAAAACGCAGCAACCTTAAGCATAAGAGTACAAAGGTCTCCACAACTTTTGTACCCAGCATCTTTCTCAGCTTATCTTCCATTTATCCTGTTGACAGTAAGAGAAGTTATTCCATGTGAACACATCCTGGGAAGTAGAGTGATGAGTAAATGCCTGTTTTCTTTGCTGTATTTCTTGAGTTAGAGAGATTCTTAAAAAATTAAGTCAATTTGAGTACTGAATGAGCTATTCTTCCCCACTTGCAACATGGGGTAGTAGTTCCCACCAACTACTGTGCCACAAAGAACGTACAGTCTTTGTATATAGAATCATAGAATAGTTTGGGTTGGAAAGGACCTTAAAGATCATGTCGTTCCACCTCCTGCCTTGGGCAGGGACACCTCCCACTAGACCAGGCTGCTCAAGCCCCATCCAACCTGGCCTTGAACACCTCCAGAGATGGGGCATACTTTGTTTTTCTCTTCCCTATTCTCGTGACATAGAATTCATAGCTTGGCTCAAATGACTTTCAAACACATTTTGAGTTTCCGTGGCTCTGCGAAGCTTTTCCTTCACCTTGACATTCTTGCCTGCCTTGTTCAGACACGCAGAGACACATACTCCGTGCCTCTTCTGTGCTGAATTTGTGACAGAGAACTTGTGGTCTGATTTAGATCGAAGTATGATCATCTTCTGCTTTGAAAAGCGATTTGGAATGAAATGAATAGGAACAACGCAAGGTTTCTTAAAAGTTTCACTTGTTAAAAGTGAGGAAAAGCTGGTGGGAGAACGTTTCTATATGCTTCCAGAATTTCTTCAAGGGGTTAAGGCAGCCACCCTACGATTGTGGGTGCAGTTATCAGCAAAACAGGCCATAATCAGCTGTCCTAGCCAAAAAGGGTGTAACACGGTATGACAGGAAAAAAGATTTTATCGGTCATTCTATTCAGCAAGTCTGTGCTGCAAATGTTGAGTCATACACTGCTGCTTTTGAGGGGGCAATAGATAAGATTTGTTGTTATGAAAGGAGACATTACATCACATGAAGATGCAAGGATACCATTCTGTCAGCGATGGGGACAGACTTTTTAGCAAGGCCTGTTGTGACAGGACAAGGCAAACGGTTTTAAGCTAAGAGAGGGAAGATTTAAAGTGGATATAAGGAAGGCATTTTTTATGCTGAGGGTGGTGAAACACCTTCAGGTGAAACACCTTCAGGCTGCCCAGGGAGGGGGTTGAGTCCCCTTCCCTGGAGGGGTTTAAGGCACGGGTGGATGAGGTGCTGAGGGACATGGGTTAGTGATTGATAGGAATGGTTGGACTTGATGATCCGGTGGGTCTCTTCCAACCTGGTTATTCTACGATTCTACGATTCTATGAACACTGGCACAGGTTGCCCAGGGAGGCAGTGGAGGCCCCAGCCCTGGAAATATTCAAGGCTGGATGAGGCTCTAAGCAACCTGATCTGGTTAAAGATGTCCCTGCTCCTGCAGGGGGCTTGGACTGGGTGACCTCTAAATGTCCCTTCCATCCCAAAGCATTCGATGATTCTGTGCCACCCTTTCACTTGTGCAGTACAACCCTACAGCTGTGTTTCAGCATAGGTATCTCTGCAAACACAGCAGCCATAGCACAACTCCTTCCGTGACCATCATGAGTGGTGAGCAGCACCAAGTTCCAAATCCTGAGCATAAGAAATCTTTCAGTCACAATACAGCGAGTTTTTCCCCCTGAACTTCCCACTTTTCTTTGTTTCTTTACTGACCTCCATGGGGTTATGTATTTAATCTTCCAGAAATGTCTGTGGAGGACCACAAAGACCTTTGCTGTGTCAATATCAAGACGACCTCTCAACACAATTCTACTTAATTAGTGGAACACTAATTAGTGGAACACTAATTAAGAGGTGCTGGAGCACCTCTTCTTCGAGGATAGGCTGAGAGAGTTGGCGTTCTTCAGCCTAGAGAAGAGAAGGCTCTGGGGAGACCTTAGAGCAGCTACCAGTACTGAAAGGGGCTCCAGGAAATCCAGGGAGGGGCTTTTTATCAGGGAGTGCAGGGGTAAGATGAAGGGAAATGGTTTTAAACTAAGGGAGAGTAGATTTAGGCTGGACATGAGGAAGAAATGTTTTAAAAGGAGAGTGGTGAAACACTGGAACAGGTTCCCCAGGGAGGTGGTGGATGCCCCACCCCTGGAAACATTCACAGTGAGGTTGGACGGGGCTTTGAGTGAGTTAAAGATGTCCCTGCTTCTGTAGCAGGGTTGAGCTAGGAGACCTATAAAAGTTCCTTTCAACAAAAAAACATTCTATGATTCTATAAATAACGGGAAACACCTGGAGGGAATGTAGTCAGCATCAGCTCTGTCCTACATCAGCTGCTCTACTGAAACACTCTTTATCAGAGCCTTGCCCAGCTGCATCTTTCCTAGACCAGCATTCAGGACCATGAATAAAGTGCAGTGGAGAATATCTAACAATTTACTCAAGGTCCTCACCAGCAGTGTTACTGCTCCAACGATGTGACCCTGCTGTGCGGCTCTAGAGAAAGCATTTGTGTTAAGGTGCGTGCCACTGGTCATCTCTTCAATAAAACATGATCTTGAATTCTTTGCAGAAAATGGAGAGTTTGTGGTCATAAGTAGTTCTAGGAATCAACAACAATTGCAATGCTTTGAACTGGAGAGGAATACGGATCAGCATGCTCTGATTTATTTTTTACGTAATCCATCTCAAGGATTCTTGCAGTGCTCCTGTTAACAACATCCATGAAAGCTGTGAAGAATTTCAGAGATGCTCTCTTACACTTTTACATGAGCCCATTGCTATTCACATTTATCAACTTGACCAAGGAAAATGATGGGGCATTTAGCATTTGTCTGGGCAACCAGTTCCACTGTGTCTCCACTCTTATAGTTTAAAAATTCTCTTTTGCTCAATATAAATCCATTTATTTTTAGTTTAAAACTGTTGTTCCTTGTCCTGTCGCCACAGGTGTTGGTAAAATGTCTCACTGCATCTTTCTTACAAGCCCCCTTTATGTATTGAAAGGCTATGGACAACATCCTGGTGCTCTTGCTGACAGATCCCAACCTTGGGTTCATAACACAGTGAAATGGATTCAGCAGAGGAGCAGAAAGACTAAAGCACATTTTGGGTGTAAGCATCTAGCATGAAGCTGTACAGGTGCATTAGGAGACCCCAAAATCCTTTCAGACCCGTGGAAAGGACAATATTTCATCCACAGCACCAGTGTGGCCAATCAGTACCACATCCAAAGTCCTCACTAAAACATTAGGACCTTTCCAAGTCCCTGCCATGGCAATCTTCCCTGCTTGCCACTGTAAACTCCAAGATGATGATCCTACTTCTCATTCCTCTAACGTCTTGCACCACACAAGCAAAAAAGGATCAGAAAAGAAAAAGAACAGGAGTCACAGGTTGCAAGTAATTATTTATGGATCCAACTTGCATTCTCCTCCTACATGTTGCATTTTCCAGAAATCATGCTTTATTTTGCTAATTTATATTTTGTTCTTGCTTACTGAGCTTAATCAGCACTTCTGTTCGGGTTTGTGTGTGTGTGTGTGCGGTTTCCAGAGGTCCCTCGTTATGGAGATTTTGGGGTTGGCTGCTCTGATGACATCCTCCAGCCACCTGTGTTGTTGAAACTCATAGCATCATCCATTACTGAAATTGTTCCTGCTGCCCACACAGCTGTAGTGGAGGAGGAACCCACTATAAATATTTCACTGGCCTGCAGTAAAAAGGAAACAGCCTAAGCAACCCACTGAATTGTTTTTCTACTATAGGCAGGGACATCTCCCATTTGATCAGGGGCTCCAAGCTCCATCCAACCTGGCCTTGGACACCTCCAGGGATGGGGCAGCCACCCCTGCTCTGGGCAACCTGGGGCAGGGCCTCCTCACCCTCACCAGAAAACATTTCTGCTTAATGCCTCATCTACATCTCCCCTCCTTCTGCTTAAAACAGTTCCCCCTCATCCTATCCCTGCGTTCCCTGATCAAGAGAACAACATCACAGCGGAGACTTGTCGTACTGGAAATGCCTAATGGGGGTTCCAGTTAAAGATTGACTAGCTGGCAATTTGATGTAATAGCTGTGGTTCAGAATAATGAACTCCTTGTTACCAAATTAATTGCTCCATTGTAAACACTGGCTGATAAAATTGCAATTATCATTATCATCAGCACTTCTATTAAAGTGATGCCTACAAGCTGATACAACTGTACTGCCACAAGTGCCGCACAACCCATGTAACACAGATTCGTCTCTGAACAGGTTTTGTGGCTCATTCACAAGTAATTAAAGCTTCAGTTATCCAAAGGTTTGACCTACATCCATGAAGGTTTGACATATATCCATACATTCATAGCCTGGCTACCAGTTTAGGTGACTGAGGGCAATTCTTAAAAGCAAAACTCCAGCTGAGCTGTTGTGTATCTCCCCAAATCATCAGGTTCTCCATGCTGTGTGATACCTCTCCACAAAGTTTTCCAAACACCACTTTCTGAATCATGTACAGAAGAAGTTTTGGGGTGGTTTTAGCCTCCCCTTTAGCAGCCTGAGGGCACACACATGTCCGTCCCCACCCCCCCCAGTCAAGCAGCTTACTGGGGGCAGCCAAGTGGCTGAGTGCTTAGGGTACTAAAAATCTTGGGGGAGAAAAACCCCTTTTCCCTGCCTATTTTACTGATCCAGAGGCAGCTGCAGCTTTACATCAAAGATGGCAGGAAAAGAAGGTTGTTTTATCTTTTACTCAGCAACTTCTGAATCACTGAAAACTGAAATACCAAGGGCTTTGGAACTTATTCCTCTTGTAATTGCTTGATTGCCCTGAGGATCCTCAGAAAGGTGGAGAACAAGATGAAATGAATCTCTTGGTGATGCTGAAGCTACTTAACTTCGTGGAGGATATCAGGGTCAGAAAAAGCAGCCAAGGAGGGATGAACGTAGGACAAGGGAGGCTGAAGTCTTCCTCTGAATATTCAGTGTTGAGTTTTCAGTGTAGGAGGGGAGCTAAAAGGAACAAGTTTTGCTGTACTCCCAAAGGTGTGGAGTGGTGCCCTGGAGATGGCTTATCTCAAACATGATGAAAACAGTCTATTAAAACGCAGCAAACATGAGCCTAAGGGATGGCAAAGCCCAGGGAGGAGAAGGAAAAGATGTCTTCAAACTGCCTACTCTGATGGGAGAGAAACAAAGAAACAGATTGATGGCAATGACTATTCAACTTCTTTTTAAGGCTTCTTATTTCATTGTGAGCTGGGCTGAGAAATCAGTCTTTTCACACATTCTTATAAAGAGAGAGAATTATAAACACTATTTAAACATCTTATCCATGATAACTATATGAGATTTCTCCTGGTTCTTTGGATCAGCATTTCTAGCTTGAAACATAGACTGCGGAATTATTATCAAGTGAGAACTTCACTGGCCCAAGCAGCCTTAAAAGCAAAGGGGTACTGAGGGAAAAAAAAGAAGCAAGTAGATGTGGGAGAAATATTACAAGCGTATAGGAACTGATTTAAATTAAATGCTGTGAACCATTAAGAGCAAATTAACTTCAGCTCTGATCACATGCTTTGAGTCACATCCTAATTGTGTGCTTCTCCATCTGGGTAGATGACAAGTGTGTTTATATGGAATAAAGAAATTTATTCATTCATGGTTTTGTATTTTCAAGGCTGTATGGTCTGTTTTGAAAAGAGAAACCTATGTGAATGCCGTGTCTGCTTTAGGAAGGTAGGAAAAGCTGAGTTGAGTTGCAATGCATACTACTTTCCTGGAGTTCTCAATTCAATAGGTTATCTAATAAATTTGCAAACAGCAAGGGGATAGGAAGAAAAAGCAATTTCACGACCTACCATCAGAACATGGTATAACATTTGTGCCACCCCAAGCTTACCCAGTAACAGAAGAAGAAGATTCTTCCTGTGGAAACCTCCCCCTCCTTGTTCTGTTCTTGCTGTGAATGCTGCAGAACTGGAAATACAGAAATAAGAGGTTTCATCAGGTTCTAAATATAATACTGAGTTCTTAGGAAATGGGCATTTTGTTTTAATCAGGCATAAGAATGTGCCTAACTCATGTTTCTTCCAGAAGGGTCCATGGACTGTAACATCTAGGCTAGAAAACACTGAGGTTAGAAAAGACCTCAAGGATCATCAAGACCAACCATCAGCCCAACACCTACTAAACCATGTCCCAAAGTACCATGGCCACAGGCTTTTTGAACCCCTCCAGGGATGGTGACTCCACCACTTCCCTGGGCAGCCTCTTCCCAATGTTTCACCTCACTTTTAGCAAAGATTTTTTAACAAGTATCCAATCTAAACCTCCCCTTGGTGCAACCTGAAGACATTTCCTCTCATCCTGTGACTTGTTACTTAGGAGAAGAGCCCAGCATCCACCTCGCTACAACCTCCTTTCAGGCAGTTGTAGAGGGTGATGAGTTCTCCCGTCAGCCTCCTCTTCTCCAGGCTAAACGATCCCAACTAGGCTGTGGGGTGATGGTATTTTTCTGGCTAATAACAGGTTAATCAAAGGCATATCTTAAGTCAAGTTTTCCCTGACTGCCAGAGCTCAGAAAGCTGCTCTTGGGGACAGAATGAGCTCTCTGAGAAAAACCCTAAGCGGCCAGACACCCTTTAGTGTAATTACTGCTGCTTTGCCTGCTTGGATCCCACTGCAGCTGTGGCAGCAAAGGACTCATAGAACCACTAAGGCTGGAAAAGACCCCTAAACTCACCCAGTCCAATCATCAGACCAACCCCCCTGTGCCTACTAAACCATGTCCCAAAGCACCACGTCTACGTGCTTTTTGAACCCTTCCAAGGATGATGACTCCACCACTGCCTCTTCAATGCTTCATCACTCTTCCAGTAAAGAAATTTATCCTAACAGCCAATCTAAACCTCCCCTGGTGCAACTTAAGCAGCGCGGGGGAGCAGGAGAATGGAGCCGAGAGCAGCTGGAGGTCGTGCAGGAGCTCTGCCTGCATCCCAGGGGCTCTGCCTGCATCCCAGGGGCTCTGCCTGCATCCCAGGGGCTCTGCCCTCTCCCGAAGCCTCTCTGCCCACTCCCAGGGATGGGGAAAAAGAGGAGGGCGGGGATGCAGGGAGGGCTGGGCGTGCCTCAGCTTTATATCCCCTGGCCGGAGCAGGGCGCTGGGAAGCAGGAGGGAGGGATGGCACCGCCGCAGGGGGCTGGGGAGCTGGGCGAGGAGCGGGATGGGGACCCCGCGGGCGGCCGGGCGCTGCGCCGCTTCACCTGGGAGGAGGTCGGGGAGCGGAGCTGGGGGGGACCGAGACCCCAGGAGCTGTGGCTGGTGATCGAGAGGAAGGTGTACGACGTCAGCCGCTTCTGCAGGAGGCACCCGGGAGGGACTCGGCTCATCGCCAGCCACGCCGGGCAGGATGCCACGGTGAGCGGCGGGGATGGGGACCCGCTGCTCCTCTTGGGATGCAGGGCGGGGAGGGGGCTGGTACCCGGGCAGCATCACCCAGAGGGAGTTTGGGAGGTGACTTCGAGGAGAACTGGGGTCTCAGGAGCGTGGAGCAGCCTTAAGTGGGATGCAGGGTCACTGCTCCGGTGAGCGGCTTGGCTGGGGACCGGCTCCTGTTGGGATGCAGGGCGAGGAGGAGGCTGGTACCCGGGCAGCATCACCCAGAGGGAGTTTAGGAGGTGACTTTGAGGAGAACTGGGGTCTCACAAGCTGCAGAGCAGCCTTAGAGGGGATGTAGGGTCACTGAACCGGTGAGCGGTGGGGCTAGGGACCGGCTTCTCCTGGGATGCAGGGCGGGGAGGAGGCTGGTACCCAGGCAGCATCACCCCGAGGGAGCTTGGGAGATGAATTCGAGGAGAATTGGAGTCTCAGGGATGCGGAGCAGCCTTAGCGGGGATGTAAGGTCACTGCTTCTCACAAGCTTTCCAGCCCCATGCACTTTAAACGGGCAAATGAGGAGGCTTAGCCCACTGGGGATGTGTTTATCCAGCTAAAGTCAGCGCTTAAAGGGACTACGGGAAAGCTGGGGAGGGGCTCGTTATCAGGGAGTGCAGGGATGGGACTAGAAGACGACTTCAGAACTTCTCAGTATGGAGAGGATTTCACATAAAAGCACATTGATACTTTCTTAATGGGACAGAAGGAAAAGTGAAGGGAACAGAAGATTTGCAGGTACCTTAAACAGCTATTTGTGAGATGATGGGACAGCAAGATTATAAAGGACTTCAGATCTCAGTCTGGATTCAAGAACAAATTGAGAATTGATTACTGACAGGCTGAGAAAGTTGGGGTTTTTCAGCCTGGAGAAGAGAAGGCTGCAGCAAGACCTTAGAGCAGCTTCCAGGACTGAAAGGGGCTCCAGGAAAGTTGGGGAGGGTCTCTGGATCAGGGAATGTAGGGATAGGATGAGAGGAAGTGGTTTGAAGCTGAAAGAGCAGAGATTTAAATGAGATATCAGGAAGAAATGTTTTCCTGTGAGGGAGGTGAGTCATTTGCACAGGTTGCCCAGAGAGGTTGTGGCTGCCCCGTCCCTGGAGGGGTTCAAGGCCAGGTTGGATGGGGCTTGGAGCCCCTGATCCAGTGGGAGGTGTGCCCCCCCACCATGGCAGGGGGTTGGAACTGGTTGGGATTTAAGGTCCCTTCCAACCCAAACCATTTTATGATTTTATCATTACTCTTATTTCCAGAT
Source organism: Phaenicophaeus curvirostris (assembly GCF_032191515.1). Classification (NCBI taxonomy): domain Eukaryota; kingdom Metazoa; phylum Chordata; class Aves; order Cuculiformes; family Cuculidae; genus Phaenicophaeus; species Phaenicophaeus curvirostris. The sequence continues at coordinate 2,553,650 of NC_091396.1, forward strand.
CTTGCTTTTGCAGCTGCTGTAGCTGCAGGGATTGCTTACAGGCAGGGGAAGGTTGGGAAGCTGCCATAAGCAGTTTATCAGCCCTATGGCAAGGGGAGTAGTTGCTTCCAGATTCCAGAAACGTACCTTTGGGAAAGGTATCTCTCCTTAATGCCAGCTGGTATAGCTTGGAGGGAGAGCAAAGACAGCATGTTTTCCCAAGCAGCCTTCCAGAAAGGTTTCTGTAGGTGTTTCTGTAGGTCTTTCTGACCCTTGAGATGGGTAAAATGGAAAGAATCAGCCAGACAGCAAGTGTCTGACTGCTGGTGAGTTAGTTTGTGGGCCAAAAGACTTCTCATCATGTTTCCTTATCTGAGTTATCTGCTTATTTTAAAGCCATGGAAACCTGTGGGGACACATACCAAAATGTTGAGCAAATTCTCCAGAGTTCTTGTTTACTGGTATATGCAGGAAAGTAGAAAATAGTGGTAAATTATTTCTATACAAAGACTTGATAAATGTGATTGCATCCTTGCTAAGTATTTCTGAAATATGTACAATGGATGTTTGAGGCTCATGGAAATCAAACGAGTTTTCAGTTCACTAAATTTAAATTTCAAATTCTGTATTAGTTACACTTTGCATTCTATATTTTTAATCACTTATTTCTCTAGTTAGTCAGATTTCTTTTATTTTACCATGTTGGAATAACCTGGATAATGGATGAACTTGGAAAACACAGATATTTTATTTCTGGGATCAGAGCTGGTTCTCATAGGTTGGGTCCACATCCACGTCTTTAAGCCCTGCAAGACTTCAGCCACTTTTGGGTGACACCAGCTTAGCTGTCCTTGCACGCAAGTGAGAAGCACAGTAAATAGGATCTGCTCCAAAGTGGAAAAATGCCTGGAAATTTCTCCTCTCTCTTTTTAAGCACATGTGGTGAAACTCCAGCTCCACAGCTCTGAGTGAAATTAATAGGAGCATTTTTACTTTGACCCAGAGACGCTGGAGAACACATAGATCTCCATCGACTCAGCATTTTTGGATAATAGCAGCATCATATCTGACAAGGCATTATATTTGGAATATGAATTTATTGCAAGGCAAATTGATATATGTGATACTGGAGTATTTGAGGATATGGAATCCTCAACATAAGAAGGAGATGGAGCTGTTGGGGAAGAAGGAAGCTGTTGCACAATGAAGAACAATCCAGTCTGCTGATAAGGAAGGTGTTTTAGGCACCGGGATGTTCAATAAGGTGGAAAAGTCACTAATATGGGGGTTGAGAAGAGAGGGAAGAAGGAAGCAAAGGGAACCAGACTCTGTTTTAGGCATACAATAGAGTCTCTTTAAATTTAATATTATGGAGCTTAGTAATTGCAGTAGTTAAGTCAGTCCTCTTCCATTTGGCAGCTGAAATGTCTCATTTAAGGACACAGGACAAACATGAGAAGAAAAAGCTCAACAAAAGCTTGAGGAGATACAAAAGTAAAGCTGCTGTCTTTGCTGTTGTGCTTCTTTCACAGTGAATGTCTTGCTGTGCACAGCAGATTGAGGTTAGTAACACAGAATCTGGTTTTCTTACCTCCTTTACTCTTGTCCTCGTGCAGGATGCCTTTGCAGCATTCCATGTTGACAAGGCGCTCGTGAGCAAGTACTTGAAACCTCTGCAGATCGGGGAGCTGGCACCAGATCAGCCTAGCACTGAGCCCACTAAAAACGTAAGTCTACCTTCCTAAATCAGATCGAAGGTAGATTAAAGGGAAACATTCTGAGATTAAGCCTTGTTCTTCTCTATCAATGTAGCTCCTGGAACAGTGAAATCCGGGTTCTTCACAGTTTTTTGTGCTACTACTTTGAAACATGATTTTTTTCCCCCCCACATTATTGGGAAAGTAGGATGGCAAGATCCTTTGTGGGTTGGGTTGAATGAAAATGGGAATCGGTCTTGGGGAGGTATCTGTGGTGCTGGCAACAACGAAGGTGGGTTGGTCTAGCACCTTGTGCTGAGCTTATTTCTTCTCCCATTCTTCTTCCTCAGTGCTCACCAGCTTGAGGCCATGTGGGCTGTAGGTGATACTTTCCATATAGGCATTTAACCCTTCCTGTTAATCCTGAAGGGTGAAGGGATGTATTATCTATTGGAACTGGTGACAGAAGAGGAATAATTTTATCCAAAAGGCCTACCATGAGATGTTATGCTATATTCATGCATATCGAATCCAACTTCCATCTGAGCTCTATGCTACCTGCCAACAAGATGATGGAATGAGCCCTAAAGATACAGTCTTAGGGCTTGGGGGCACAGGGATTGTGTTCTTTCATGGCTGTTGCTTGCTCCTTATCAGGAGAAGACAAAGAGAAGCTGTGTGGGAGCAATGAGAACATTTACTAGTGTGCAAGCCCAGCTCTTGCCCCTTTGCTCTTTCTTTCCTCCATTAAAGTGGTCCTTGGCTTTTTGAGGCTGCAATCTAGAAACAGAAAACATCTAACACTGGTGCTTCCCACAGAAAATGCTGGTGGAAGACTTCCGTGATTTGCGTGCTACTGTGGAGAAAATGGGACTTCTGAAGCCAAATCAACTCTTCTTCTTCCTGCACCTCGCTCACATCCTCCTGTTGGATATCGCTGCTTGGCTCATTCTCTTCTACTTTGGAACATCCTTAGTGCCCTTTCTTGTCTCTCTGTTGGTGCTGACCATTTCCCAGGTAAGCAACCAAGTCCACAGCATGGACTTGCACTGCAGTTTTCTAGTCCTCCATTTCATTACTTGGCGTAGTTCTTCTTCATCATAGTGTCAGGAGAGGTTTAGATTGGATATTAGGAAAAATTTCTTTACCAAAAGAGTGGTGAAGCATTGGAAGAGGCTTCCCAGGGAAGTGGTGGAGTCACCATCCCTGGAGGTGCTCAAAATGCTTCTAGACGTGGTACTTCAGGACATCATTTAGTAGGCACAGTGGTGTTGGGCTGATGGTTGAACTTGATCATCTTAGAGGTCTTTTCCAAATGTAATGATTCTGATTCTAAGAAGACAACCGCTATACGACGTGTTTACAGAACAGGTAGAGAAGAAATTCTGCCTGTGGAGAGTTCCTGCTAAACCTAGTCTAGGATTCTTTCAGCAAGATGTATTCTGGGGGAAGTCTTAAGACTGTCAGGATTTCATAGCTCCTTTCCAACTGTCACTTCAAAGCAGTGTCTGCAAAATCAATTTTGATATTTCAAATGAAAGGAAGAGCACAATTACTGTCCTGGTCTTGATTTCTGTTTTTTCTCCCCTCCTAATGTTTTCTTTTTCCTCTTCCAGGTCCAGGCTTCATGGTTACAACATGATTTTGGACATCTTTCAGTATTCAAGAAGGTCAAGTGGAACCACTTGCTGCATAAGTTCGTGATGTGCCATTTGCTTGTAAGCACCTGACCCTGCAAAACTTCTTAGATGTGACAGCTTTTCTATAAAAGTGTGTGTTTAGAAGACTCCGTGGAGGTTAACGTGTTCGGCATTGGGAGAAGGAGGGGAACTGGACAGAATCTGGCTTTAAAAGCATTGTACTTTTTACATTTTGTTCTTCATTAAAACAGGGGGCATCAGCCAAGTGGTGGACTCTTCTGCACTCCCAGCACCATGCCAAACCCAACTGCTTCCAGAAAGACCCTGACCTTGATATACAACCTTTCTTGTTCACTTTGGGGAAGAAATTCTCAGTGGAGGTCAGTGTGTGTGTGTGCTCCTGTACCAGAAACTGCGAAGAACGCGCTAGTCAACATGCTGTACCATAAAGATCTAAAGCTAAGATCATAGAATCATAGAATCACCAGGTTGGAAGAGACCCACCATATCATTGAGTCCAACCATTCCCATCAATCACTAAACCATGTCCCTCAGCACCTCGTCCACCCGGCCCTTAAACCCCTCCAGGGAAGGGGACTCAACCATCTCTCTGGGCAGCCTCAGACACTGCCCAATCACCCTTTCTGTGAAAATTTTTTTCCTAATGTTCAGCCTAAAAGATGTGAAGGAAGTTTCTATAAAACGATGGTTTTCATCCATGTCTGCTTTCTTCAGCCTTTGCAAGGTCACAGCTCACATGAGGTTCCTCTACAAGTTTCTTGAACAGCTGACAAGTAGTTGTAAAGAAATTAGACATGATGTACGTGCATCACATACAGGGAGGCAACTCTAGCAGCAAAAAGACTATTAATGGTTATAGCAACTTAATGACCTTGTAGAATAACTTGGTAATTAATGTTGATTAGATAACTTGTAAACATTAATGTAAAGCATATCTGCAGTTGGCCTGGGGCTATTCGTAGAATCATAGAATGGTTAAGGTTGGAAGGGATTTGACAGGTCACCCAGTCCAGCCCCCTTGCAGGAGCAGGGATGTCTTTAACCAGACAAGGTTGCTCAGAGCCCCATCCAACGTGACCTGGAATGTTCCCAGGGATGGGGCTTCCACTGCCTCCCTGGGTGACCTGTGCCAGTGTTTCACCACTCTCACTGTAAAATGTTTCTTTATATCTAGTCTGAATCTCCCCTCCCTTAGTTTTAAACCATTCCCCCTTGTCCTGCCCCTGCAGTCCCTGATCAAGGGCCCCTCCACAGCTTTCTTGGAGCCCCTTTTAGTCCTGGGAGCTGCTCTAAGGTCTCCCCAGAACCTTCTCCAGGTTGAACAACCCCAACTCTCTCAGCCTGTCCTTGTACGGGATGCACTTCAGCCCTCGGAGCATCTTCAGGCCTCCTCTGGACCTGCTCCAACAGCTCCATGTCCTTCTTGTGCAGAGTATTAATATTTAATATTTATTGTTACTTTAATACGAACATCCAAGACTCAGATACAGGTGCCTTTGGCAAATCTATGCCTTCTAGGAGAAGAAAGGCAAAAGGCAGGTAGCACAGCAGGACTGAATAACCAAGAGCTGCTCCTGGAGCTCTGCAACTGGTTGTTGACAGGTCCCTCTAGTGGGCAGAAGTCTGAGCACAAAGCATGTTCTCAGCCCTTGCTGCTGGGTGGATTCTAACATAAGACAATGATGGAGACCTTCTGCTGTACAACTTCATCAGTCAGTGGTTGAGACCCTTCAGAAGTAGCTACAGCACTGGAATATTTTTCTCCTTGGAAGACCTTTGCCATCATAGATAAGGATGGTTGGACTCGATGAGCCGGTGGGTCTTTTCCAACCTGGTGATTCTATGATTCTATGATCCTGGAATTGTCATTTAATTGTAGAGAATCAGAGAAAAAGTAGGGGAGGGAATGAAAGAAAATACGTGACTACTTTTGATCACAGAACTTCACCTTGAAATATCTAATATTTCACCAAGTGAACTAAGAATGCGGTAAAAACACAAACCCCAGGAAATCCACCAATCAAAATTCACCTCTATCTACCATCCAAACTGGTTTTATCATAACTTAGGAATACATAACATAGGAATACATAACATAGGAATGGTTGGACTCGATGATCCGGTGGGTCTCTTCCAACCTGGTTATTCTATGATTCTATGATTCTATAACTTACAGATCACACCATCTTTTTAACGGATGAAATGTTCTGGTATATTTTTTACTACATCATTCTCTTCCAACCCAGATAAAGGTGGTGTCTGTGACAGCAGGTTCCTTCCCAACAATGTGGATTTTTGTGATGGGCTGTCACCTCTGGTTTGGCTTGTCATAAGTACATCTAGGACTACTTCTCATCAATCACTTAATTTATTATTTTCCCTTACTGGAGAGAAATCACACGCTTGCTTAACAGTTCGTCTCTGAAGGACTTCACAAAGCTGAAAGGCACTAAAGTCTTACATTAATGGAATAAGGATTTATAGAAGAGGTCTATTATTACGCAAACTAATAGGACAGGTACACAAGAGGGAGAGAGCAGAGGGAACCATGCAAGAAGTGGTTCTCTGGGGAAGAGAGAATGCAAACCAGCAAGTTACCTGTGCAAATTGCTCAAGTTTTCACTTGGTATTTTTTTGCTATTTCTTCTTTCAGCTTGGGATCAAAAAGACAAAATATATGCCGTACAATCACCAACACAAATACTTCTTCATCAGTGAGTATCTCCATTCTCCTGCAATACCATGAGTCTCTTCCAACCTGGTTATTCTATGATTCTATGAGGGGCTTGTAGATCTTCTTTTTGGCCTGTAGAACTTGAGTAGAACTAAGGTGCCTGCATCAAAGAACATAATAATCAGTCTGCATCTAATTTTTCGAGGAGAGAAAGAACTGACTGGATAAAAAGCCTGAGTAACCTGATCTGACCTCATAGCTGATGCTGCTCTGAGATGCTAAGATCCTTTCCAGCCTGAATTATCATATGATCCTGTGTAAGATGAGGTTTCTGTGTCCTTCTTGACTTGAAAGAAGTTAATGTCATTTCAGAATTTTTAACCAAATGGCTTAAGTTTGTTCCAAGGTAGAAGAAGCAGGGGGGTGCACTTACTACTGGTCATCTTAAAGCTGAAATGGTTTGCAGAAATAAATCTACATCTATTAGGAAAGAGAAAAGGAGGGACTCTTCACTCACTACTTGAGGAAATTACTTGGAAGAGCAAGATGAGGGCTCCAGGGACTGTTTATGTGAGCTGTATAATGAATGGCTAATAACATGTGTAAACAGAGCAGAGGAAATACAAAGAATTTCACTGCTGAAATGATCTCTAGGTGCCCTGATCTCTAGGTTCTCGCTCCTGCTCCCCTCTTCCCATCTTACTGAAGCTTTATTTCTTTTGCAAAGCAGCACAATTTCAACACGGGACAAGTAGGCATCACTTCTGCATCTCTCTAGAATAGTCTGGTCTGTTGTTTAGGATACTTGCCTGAAGACAGAATGAATTTGAACCATAAACAGGCATTTCCAAGGTGTGATTCATTTGATCTGTGTTTTCTGTTGACCTCTGAGAGTTAATGAAGGTGACCCTATCGCAGCTCTTCCATGTCCTCCACAAAGGCTCTGAATTACAACGTCAACCACATCAGTCAGCAGCATTCAAATTTAAAGAATAGTCTGTGCGGGTGTGTTTGTTTCGGTTTGTTTTTTAAGTACAAGTGAAATGGCCATTAGGAAGGTGGAGTTTGAGTTCTTGCAACCCGAAATCCATAGCAGACAAGGAATTTCATACGTATTCCTTTTATTTCCCTGCTTTGAACAACTGAATGAGGAGCCAGACAAGCCTTTGGGCTGTGGAAGACACTTCTCAAAATGCTCTTTTGTAGCTGTTTTTGGTTTTCTGCAACTGGTTTTGATGCTTTCTTGCAAAGTGGTTGCTTGCTGTGACACTCAAAAGGACCAGAGGTGTTCAAGGCCAGGCTGGATGAAGCTTTGAGTGACTTGATCCAGTGGGAGGTGTCCCAGCCTGTGGGAAGGGGTTAGATCTGGATGATCTTTAAGGTCCCTTCCAAACCAAACCATCCTGATTATTAAGGTTCTGGGGCCTTGTCCTTCCTGATCCTGAAGATCAGGAATTGTCATCAATGAAGCTCCAGAGAGCTTCTTGTCTTACCTTTGTTTTGCCTCTTGAGGTCAGCAGGCTCCCAGTTTGCTTACTGTTTGTGTTGATGCGTACGGATATCCAGAAAACCCTGCAGCCCTAAAACTTCTCAGAATGTCCTGCGTATTGAGTATAATCCAGTTATTCAGGGATTCTTTGCTTCCAGTTTGCTTGTGTGTCATTCAGTCCATGACATTCCCGGTGATAATGAATTTTCCTCTTGCAGCTCTTCCTCCGTTCCTGTTTCCCACCTTCTTCCAATGGCACACTTTTTATGTCGCATACACGAAAAGGTATTGGGGGGTAAGTATTGCTGCTCGTGCAGCCTTGAAGGGCTCAGTTGTGGGTCTTCAGCCTTTCTTCTTAACACGAGCCAGCGCTCAGTCCCTGCTGTGTGACACTATGCCATTCAGTTGGTGACACGACAGTTTGCTGCAGCATTTCTGGGAGCTCTACCTGCCTTCTGCTAAACCCACGATGTCCCCCAGGCTGTTTGTGGCTCTGTAAATGAGGCAAAGAAGGAGAAGCCAAAGTACGCTGTCCCTTTTGGGCTGGGAAGCCAATGGGAAGGTCCATAGCGGTCAGGAATTTATAGGAACTGCTGTAGTTGATTTGTTAGCAGACTGGATACTTAGCACTGCTTCCTATGCCAGGCAGCTGGGATTAATGCTTCTTTCTTCCATCTCTTGCCTGTGTGATGCACACAGGAGGACAAGAGCAACTTCCATCCAAAATGAGACCATTGGTCTTAGTTTGCTATGGAGTCCTGGGCGATGACTGGATACAAAGCTTCAATTTATGTTTCTGCACATATTTTCATATTAATATATTAATTTACTTACTTACATGAGTTCTCCAATTCATCTCTATTATACCAAGCCATGAAAAAATGTAGTATTAATTTATGTTAACTCGGATTGCTCAAGGTGATTCCACTTAGAAGCTACAGAAGCTGAAAGTAGATGGTTTTCTTGTACGTATAACACAAAGCTTAGAAAAAGATTTCAGTGGAAGTAATTTATATCTATATTATTTTTTTGTTATCTCTGGTTTTGGTAGGACTTGGCCTGGATGCTGACCTTCTATATCCGATTATTTTTTACTTACGGAGCGTTATTAGGAACAAAGAGTCTCCTGGCGTATTTTTTTATATTCAGGTGATGTCTCTTTAGAAGGTTCTTCAGCCTTCCTTGACATATTCTTTCCATCTCTGCCTGCCTTTCTCTGCCTTTGCTTATCCTTCCCTGTTCTCCTTTACTTTCTCATTTTTCGCTTAGTTTTTTAATTCTGTAAAGTTAAACCAAGCTGCTCAATTGCCAGTTTGAGTTTTGTGTCATTGGCTCTGGCAGCAAAGAGACTTCACTGGGTGAATTGAGAAATGGTCACCTTGCATAACATTCAGTGCTTTGGGTGTTGGGTTTGCTCGTGATTAAAGAGAATATTGAACAGGAACAGCTTAGCCTGGGCTTGCAAATGCCCAAACATTATTCAACAGCGTTGGCTCGAATGGACAATACGCTCTCCAGTTGGATTATTTTACTGATTCTAATCAGTTTGATCCTTGGCTACAGATAAAATAAGATGAATAACAGGCTACATCGGTTTCTTAAGAAAAACATCTTAAATAATCATAAGGAAGTATGAAACTTCCTGGTCTTGGAAGTTCTTCCAGATGCTGAATTAGCGAGGCTGGTGTTCAGCTGTGTTTGTAGTTCTGGCTATGCTGATATATTCACGGCTCATCATTAATTTGCTTACCTGTTACTGAATTCTGGCCTCTTGTCTGATTGCACAGGATGCTGGAGAGCAGCTGGTTTGTCTGGGTGTCACAGATGAATCATATCCCTATGGATATTGACTATGACAAAAATTTGGACTGGATGTCTACTCAGGTAAAATATTTTCCATTCTTAAAAACTGTGGCCATACAGGTACGAATTCCAACCATAGGACAAGCAAGGGCTCTGTTGCATTAAGGATGAAAACCTGTTGGTAACTGGGAAGTGAAGGTTAATAGGCTAACGGGAAGGACAAGCATCTGTGAGTCCAGAGGAGGCCACGAAGATGATCTGAGGGCTGGAGCACTTCCAATACAAGGTCAGGCTGGGAGAGTTGAGGTTGTTCAGATTGAAGGAGAGAAGGCTCCAAGGAGACCTTAGAGCAGCTTCCAGGACTGAAAGGGGCTCCAGAAAAGCTGGGGAGGGAGCCTTTACAAGGGCATGTGGTGATAGGACAAGGGGTTCTGTTTTTTAAACTGAAAGAGAGGAGATTTAGATGAGATCTTAGGAAGAAATGTTTTCCTATGAGGGTGATGAGGCACTGGCACAGGTTGCCCAGAGAAGTCACGGCTGCCCCATCCCTGGAGGTGTTCAAGAACAGGTTGGATGAGGCTTTGATCCAGTGGGAGGTGCCCCTACCCATGGCAGGGGGGTTGGAGCTGGATGATCTTTAAGGTTCCCTCCAACCCACACCTTTGATTGTATGATTCTATGATTCAGTTATGGCAGCAGTAGAGGAGGACAGCAATAACAAGTTTGTAGGCAACCGAAAAATCAAAGCCAGGACCCAGCTAGGTCTACATACATCTGCTGGTCCATAAAGCTGAAGGAGGATTATGATCCCTGGCTTGAGGTAGCTCAGCTTGGGCTAAAAGAAAGCAATAGAACAGACCAGCACAGCATACTGTGCTCTTTAGATAAATGAGAAAGGCTGCGATCACCAATCTGCACTGATTTTGCTTTCCTTTCCTTTCCCCTCCTCTAGCTCAAGGCAACGTGCAACGTTGAGCAGTCTCTGTTCAATGACTGGTTTACTGGGCATCTGAACTTCCAGATTGAACATCAGTGAGTAAGCACCCTGAGAGAGAATTTCCTTCCTTTCTTTTTTAATAACCTTTTTTTCTCCTTTTTTTCTTTTCCATATTCTTCTTTGCTCTGAATTAGAAGATCTTTAAGGTCCCTTCCAACCCAAGCCATTCTATGATTCTACCTCTACTGACTACTTACACTGTTACTGTAGAGACAGATACCGTCACAGTTTACTGCTTCCTCACGAGGGAAGGAGGAGAAGAAATTGCTTATCTCTTCTCTCTGGAGGGAAAGGCAGAAAGATGTGCCAGGGAGGGTTAGGTTGGATATTAGGAAAAGGTTCTTCACCCAGAGAGTGTTGGAGCAGTGGAACAGAGAGCCCAAGGAAGCAGTCATGGTGCCAAGCCTGACAATACTCAAGAAGCATTTGGACAATGCCCTCAGGCACATGATGTGAATGTTGGGGTTGTCCTTTGCAGGGACAGGAGTTGGGCTCGATGATCCTTGTGGGTCCCTTCCAACTCAGGACATTCTATGACTCTATGATATGAAACTGAAGGATGGGCTTGTACCCTTTTCTGTGCTATGGAGACGGCTACTTCTGGGGAAAGAGGGGCCGAGGGAAAAGTAGGTTCTTCCAGTTTTTAGCATGACTTGATTTGGAGAAATGTCACTGCAGAGATGCTTTGACAGCTGTGAAAAACAATAGAGGGGGAAAACAGAAAAGTCTTGGGAGTTACTAGGGCTAAAATCACTCTGAGGCGGGGAAAAAAGGGACAGGAGCAGCTAAAGACTCAACTCAATGCGAGCTGTGTGACTCCTGGGAAGTTAAAAATGAATGTGAACGTGTGAAAGGTAATATTTCTTCTGGGGCACTGGAAAAGACTTTGTCTGTCTCCTGTTCGCAGCCTATTCCCTACAATGCCAAGACACAACTACTGGAAGGTGGCTCCTCTAGTGAAGTCGTTGTGTGCCAAGCACGGCATTGAGTACCAATGCAAGCCGTTGCTCACGGCTTTTGCAGACATCGTGCAGTAAGTAACAACTGGTGAAACATTGCAGAAGGATGTAGAGGTGACCGGAATCCTAAGAACAAGAGTTGGCTTGTTCTTCTCTTAGAAATCAACACGTAGAAACCCTCATTTCCCTTGTCTCCATTCCCCTAAGCCATCCTGCATAATATTGCCTCTTGGCCTCTGTCTTTCAGCTCTCTGAAGAGTTCAGGAGAGCTCTGGCTTGATGCCTACCTACACAAGTAAGAAGATGTGAATGTTGGTACCATTCACAGCCTGCCACGTCTTTGCGTGCTCAGCGAGCTGAAGAGCAGGGACCACCAGGGACTCTGGCAGAAGACGATGTGTGAGAACTGAAGGGTATGACTCCCATAGATATGAAGTTACCTGCATTTTTCACTTTTGGTCTTTCCTGGTGTTTTCGTTCAGATAGGTTAAGAATGGATGGGGTGAGCAGGAAATGAATAGCTTGAACACAGAGAACGTCTTTGCGGTTTGTGTCTGAGTAAATATGGTCAAGAAGAATTCTGAGCCTGAATAGGTGTTCAAGTTGGACTGTGGACAGGTGCAGCGGCACACGCTTATCTTCGTGTTGGACCATGTATTTAGTTGCTCCTCATTTGGAGGGTTTAATGCTTTATATAATGTTTGCTTACTTGAAGTAACTTGAAATTGTACAGTAATGTCCATAAGTCATAATAAATTATAATAAACTACTTATCAAACAGAGTACAGCGATCGCAATATGCAGTTGAATAACAGCATAAGTGTGTTTCCAGTTGCTGTTCTCTAGAGCATCCTCACTGTCACAATGCTGGGCAGCCCCAGTTGTCAGGAAGAAACACTCGGGTTGAAACCAGCTTTTGAAGCCTGGTGCTCTCTTCAAAGTTTCTTTATTCATTGTTTGGTTTAATTGTACTTTATGCTGGGCTGAGCCATGTGTGTATGCCCCATGCTGATCTGGTGGAGTTGTTTAGAACTATGAAGGAGCAGTTATCAAGTCTATAACCTGAAGGTAGTGTTCAACTGCCCTGAGCAGCACAGAAATGTAGATGGATACTCCTCCTTGCCCTTTAGATGGTTCTGAGTGATGCTGCAACGTACCAAAAGCCATGGTGCACAGCTGAGGGCCCTCATAGACCACTGCAGGTCAAATAACTCTAGAGTTAATGTTGAGATAAGGATTAAAATAACTTTAGGGTAGGATTCCAGAGTTAGCGTGAGATGTAGAGTTAGCTAGAGCCCAGGTCCAAAGACACCTGTCAACTAGGGCTCCCGCACAGAAGGAGAGGGGAAAGGTATAAAGTAACACTTGCTCAAAAAGTTTTTGAAGCAGATCCAAAAGCAGCTGGACTGCTGAGGTTTTCCTGCCTCCTGGTGTGATACGTGAGCTGACACAGGGGACTCCAGCCCACAGGGATGGAGGAGGAAGGATAAGCACTGTCACTGTTGGCTAAGGAATGAATTAAGAGTTGTGGGTTATAAATGGTGAAGTCTTATGACCTAAGTTAGGAGTAAGTAAATTTACATGATGGACCAGTCTAGCAACAGGAGATTGAGACCCAGTTTGTCATGTTTTTTTGTTTGCTTTCTTAATAAGCTCATGAAATAAAGTTTAAATCACAGAGTACGTTGTCCTGTAACTTTGAGAAATCCAAATGGACCGTAAGAAGCACTAACCCTAACCAAAAATCTAACCCTAACTGAAAATCTAATCCTAACGGAGCGAACTCAAACCCTAATTACATACTGGGTGAAGAACAGATTGAGAGTAGCGCTGAAGAGCAGCTGTGGAGGGGCTCTCAATCAGGGAGTGCACGGATAGGACGAGGGGGAATGGTTTGACGCTGAAAGAGGGGAGATTGAGATGAGATCTTGGGAAGAAATGTTTTCCTGTGAGGAAGGTGAGGCCCTGGCCCAGGTTGCCCAGAGAAGTCATGGCTGCCCCATCCCTGGAGGGGTTCAAGGGCAGGTTGGATGGGGCTTGGAGCCCCTGCTCCAGTGGGAGGTGTCCCTGCCCATGGCACGGGTGGAACTGGATGGGCTTTGAGGTTCCATTCTGTGATTCTAAGGTAGGTTTGAGAGTTCAGGAGTAAACTGGATTACCTAGGTGGACATGAGGCAGAAGGTGAGTCAGAGAAAGAGGCTCATCTAGGTACTTTTAATTGCCCTTGAGAGGAGGCAATATCTCTCCATTAATTAATAAGAGAGTGTGAAGCAGAAACCATCTTGAGTACATCCTTAAACCACGAAATAAACAAAATTTTGGAAAGGGGACTTTGGGAAAAAGAAATTCAATTAAATACAAGCAGTTAAGACCCCATCCTTACAATAATGAATGTGATAAGGTTAATAAACAGAGAACTTACCTGGTAAAAAGTTATAAGAAAGCCTCTGATTAGATACTGAAGGGACTTTGTGTTGTTTGTGCAATGCTCAGCACTGACTTCTTTAAAACCTTCAACCCAGTACATGTAAAAGATTTGTTATTAAGCCATTTCTGCCCTGGAAAGTGTACAACTATGTTTAGAGGTTAAAAGCACAAAGTTCGATTTCCAAACCATGGGAGTATAAGAAGCGATTCCCGAAAAGTCTGTGGGAGAAGTAAGTGAAGCAGGACTCTGTCAGTTATTCACACAGTTCCACTATTTTAAGAAGTCTTTCAAAATGTCTTTAAAGTGTCTTTTACAATAATTTCTTTGAGCAATTGAGAAATTCTGAAGAACAGCATATTTTTTTTTGGCTTTCAACATTATTGGGCAACCACTGCGATTTGCAGCTAGAACCCCTCGAAGTCTAAACGCATTAAAAACTCAAAGTCGTAAATGTTTTCATTAGTTGAAGAACCAACAGTGTGCAAAAAAGGAAAGGTGTGCAAGGACATTAAGTAAGGGCTATGGATAAATGTGGAATAAAGTCCAAGCAACATGGATCAATGCCAGAGCAAACATGGATATCAACGCCAGAACAAACACGAGCAGCTTGCCATGTTTCCCCAGGTATCTTTGACCAGCAGGGTAGGCAACAGAGTTTCAGGTGAAAAGCTGCCTGTGTTTCCTCAGCATAATATTTAATATCCTGGTGAGATTTTACACAGAAGATATCACTGCAGGGGCCAAAGAAGGCAAAGTGTAGAAATTAGTTCTATAACACAAAAGTAAAGCATAAAAAATGGCTTTTATGTAAAGAAGTTATCATAGAATGGTTTGGGTTGCAAAGGAACCTAAAGATCATCAAGGTCCAGCCCCCCTGCTGCTGCCCACAGCTTTAGAGACACTTTCCACTGGATCAAGGTGCACAAAGCATCATCCAATATCACATTGAACACCTCCAGGGATGGGGCAGCCACCACTGCTCTGGGCAACCTGGGCCAGGGCCTCCGCACTCTCACAGGAAAACATTTCTCGCCAAGATCTCATCTCAATCTCCCCACTTCCAGCTGAAAACCATCCCTCTCGTCCTCTCCCTGCACTCCCTGATCCAGAGCCCCTCCCCAGCTTTCCTGGAGCCCCTTTCAATCCTGGAAGCTGCTCTAAGGTCTCCCCGCAGCCTTCTCTTCTCCAGGCTGAACAACCCCAACTCTCTCAGCTTGTCCCTGAACAGGAGGTGCTCCAGCCCTCAGATCAATTAATCACCTTCGTGGCCCTCTTAAGTTTTACCAAGCTTTACTGTGTGATCTGAAAATAAACATCAGCACAGCTCCTGAGGGCCTGTTTCCTCTCAGACAGTGACATGCAGTGAGATTTCCAGCTGCGCTGGAGTTGAAGTTTGACTTTGGGTGGAACTCCCACCATGACAAAGTTCAAGCTGGTTACTGCACAACTAAACCATCCAGGCTCCACAAAGCAACCCAGGCTGTAAAAACGTCACTGTTATCAGCAAACCCAGTATCAAGCTAATTCACGTGTTATTTCTACACCACTGCCTCAATATTTTAGCTTCAATTACCTTTCCTAGGCTACGTAATTATGCAACCTTTTCCTTTGCAAACACAGAGCTTTTTCGGGAATCTTCTTCAGTCTAAATGATCCATCCCCAAAACTGAAATCATCCTGAACTAGAGAAAGGGAAAAGATGCTTCGTGGGTACCTTTAACAGCTGTAGGTGAGATCTTTAGCTCTTAGACTGGATTCAGGCGCTAAGTTGGGATCAATTACTGACAGACAAACTACAAATCAGGCAAAATTGCCTTAATTTAATTTATAGTCATCAAAAAAGAGCCGTAGTTCTTTACCCAGTTCTGTCCAAAGCGGCCTTATGCAACCGCTAAAGTTACATCCTCAAGATCAGTTGAGGCAAGGCTCTGCTGGAGTCCAGCTTTGCATGTCATGATCACACAGTTGTGAGCTCAAACATCGGTTCAGATTAACTTCTGGAATATTTCCAGGGAGGACAGCTCAGGTTTTACCATGCACTGCATATCTTCATGTAATTGATCAACGAGAGACAAGAAAAGGCAACATATCACTGGATCGATATGCTTCTGTAGTGCTGGGTTGAAGCCCCAACTCCTACAGCAAACAAAATTCAAAGTGCAGAAAGAATCATAGAATTGGATCAGAAGTGACCGTTAAAGGTCATCCGTTCCAGATCAGTTTGCTCAGAGCCCCTTCCAACCTGACCTGGAATGTTTCCAGGGATGGGGCTTCTACCACCTTTCTGGGAAACCTGTGCTAGCGTTTCACAATCCCCATTGTAAAACTTTTCTTCCCTATATAACACTTTTCTAGTTTAAAACCATTACACTTTGTCCTATTGCCCTGTTAAAATTTATCCCCATCTTTCTCATAAGCCCCCTTTAAATATTGAAAGGCCACAATAAGATCTCCCCAGAATCTTCTCTTCTCCAGGCTGAAGACCCCAACTCTCTCAGGCTGTAGACCCCAACTCTCTCAGGCTGTGTTCATAGGAGAGATGCTCCAGCTTTCTGATCATTTTTGTGGCCTTCTCTGGATCCATTCAAACAGCTGCTACAGACGTGCATTTAAAATAAAACATTAACAGGAAAGCTATTCTCCTTCACACACAATAGAAAACTGTATTGCAACAACCTGCCAAAGGAATATTGGATTTTACTTGAGCACAACACAATGCTGAAACACAAGTGAGAGTGCACCATACCATGTAAAGTTTACTTATTCTCAAATTGAATAGCTGTAAATGGATTTATTATCTAGCTTATTTGAAGAAAAAGCATTATTGTTCTTCCAGTGCTGCCCAAGACTCTAGGCGCTTCAGAACAAAGGCAGCTACAGAACAACCTACAGAGCCTGTTCTGTGCCCCTCCATGCTACTGCACAAGTCGTGTCCTCTCTTCTCCTCATTCCCTAGTACTGTTTTTTTTTTTTCTGACTTGATCCAACCAAATTTTAACCTAAACGCTACTCTAAAGTAGAGTAACTTCCAGCAGGATTTATCAGCGATAGCCATTTACAGGCATGGTCAGCTAAAGGCCACCCAGAGAGTTAATAAACCAGCCATCCATATTAAACACTCTACTAAAACCTCCCCAAGGTCATGTCACAGCGCCCTTTCCACCACGTGGGTCCTTATCCACTGGTTGGTGGAGGCCACCCAACATTGCACAGCGAGGTAGGAGGCACACGGTTCCTTACCGGGAAAGAAGAAGTGGCGATGTAGGCAAGAAGGAACTGCAATAAGAAAACCAGAACTGAACGTTTGGGCAATACAGACGCAGCTTTGACACGCTTCAAGTGCTTTAGTCCAACTCTACAAAGCAAGATAGCAACTTTTTCCCACCTGTAAGACACACACAATGGTAGGAACTGCTGGACCACAGCATTCCCTTCTGTAAAGGCTTAGGAAATTAAAGGGAAGGCTGCTAACAAGTAATTTCACATATCATTGCTGAGCAGAACTTAATGCCTGGCCCCTGCACATGAATTCCAAAGGTCAGCCTTGAGCCCAAGGCTGTTGTTGGCAGTCAAGGCCTGTGCTGGCCAAATAAAATTCTGAAATAGGTACCAATTACCCAAAACATCAACAGTTTCCACACAATCTCCAGAACACAGATGATGGTCTGAATTTCTAGATTAAAATAAACTACTTGAAAACATCTGCAGAGCAAACAAACAATATATTGCTGAGAGATCTTTAAATTCAGTTTTATTTCAGAAATAGGAGAGAAAGACAATACAATTCATTTAGCAGACACAAACAAAATTAAAGATTAAGCCTGCCTGATCAGGTGAAAATCCAATTGAATCCCAGAACAGAGTACTCTATCAGTTTGTATTATTTACTGCATCTATATCACAGCTAATTTTCACTATAGGTTAGTAGAATGAGTTGAAGAAGTAGCAGCTTTCTACAATTTAGGAGAACAGCACTTGGTATCCACTCTTCTTTATCTGCCATCCCTTCTTGGAATGCCAGTAACCATTTAAATTCCAAGTCAGGCAAATACTCCTACAAAAATCACAGCTCTAGACAGACCCAGAAATGCACTGAATAGTGGGAAAAAAACCAACCTGCTACGAGTTGAAATTTGTATAACATTGGCTTAAGAGCTGGTAGCTGGGCTCTGAAATTCTTCATATCATCATTCCTTCTTTCTCCAGTCCAAAAACTACTGAGGCAGTATCAGCAGGCAAACAAGGAAACAAGGTAAACATGAGGTGATGCTGTGCAGCTGGGAAGTGGATTCATTACAAACATACACTGATCTTTCTCTTTAGGAAGAAGGAATTAGCAGAGTAGCTATTAAAATTGCCAGGTCTTTAGGCATGTAGTGAATTGTCTGATCCTACATTTCTAAAACTGCTTTGGTATGACAGATTTTCATTCCAAACTCCAACAGTCAGCCTGGACACTAATTACCAAGACTGAAGACAAAAGAATATTACTAAGCTAAAGAAACTTCTTTGGATCTAAGGAATAATAACAGAGCACACTTTTCAATCCAAAGGGATCTTTTGCACTGATTAACTAAATTGCAGGTACTAGGGGACATTATAACATGCCCCGAATCAGGTTTTATATGTATATCTAGGAGCAGATAACCACATTCATCCAAACAAGCCACTTAAATTTAAGTCTAACTCCAAAAACTAGCTCTGGCTTGTTCAATGCAGAGCAATATTAGATTATGGCAGTAGAAGAACAGAATTTCTGGAGCCATTTGAAAGTGCTTGAGCCTGAATTTGGCCAAGATAAAAATATTTGTGAATTTGGAGGTTAATTTCTCAGACTCTTGGAAGAGTAGTATTTTTTCATTTCAATTCTTACAGATCAGAAAGAACAATTCCTCCTGCCAAAGAACTGTACAATGCAATCAATTTAGTTGTGAAGTGTATGTAGTAAGAAAATATCTTTCCTATTTCCCTCAAGTCTGTTAAACCCCAACCCAGCATTACTAAGCAAAGGTTATCTTATATATTGAGAACAGAACTTAGATATAGTGAGATTAAACTTTCTAGTTAGCTTCATTTTCATCATAAGGAATGAGATATAACCAACATTTTACTTGAACTACTGCACAGCATTTTACTCCTGGAAGGCCAAAAATGAAATTCAAGTGTCTACTGACACTGAGAACTATTTTATTAGAAATACTGAGCAACATCCACTTTTTAACATGAACAGGTTTATCTATAAGGATAATCACTGTTATCACAGAAGTTTTATCGTGTGATTTAGCCAGGAAAGTTTTGAAATAAAAAAATGAAACATTATTCTGATTAAGTTTATGCTTGCTCCTAGAAATGAAGACAGTTTTTAATCATTAATTCCCTTAAGAACAGCATATGTTGTTAACAAGCAGTAAAGTGTTGAAAGGCACTAGGATCGTTAGCTTATGTTACCTAGTTTCCAATACAGATACAGGCACCTGAATGCTTAATAAACCAAGCCTGTAAAACATTGCTGTATTTGTGCGCAAGTTTGCTATATTCATTACCATCTTCAACAGGTTGTCCCGCAGTTCTAAGGATGCAAAATTCATAGAGCTTCCTTCATCTTACAAGTTGGATCTTTCCTTAGCAGACACATGAGATGTGGGCCGGGTATAGGTCCTAATTACATCCTAAAAATAACACAAAAGAAATATTCAGAGCAAGTTCCATTAAAAGTAGTTATGGGAACGTCAGAGAAAAATGAGTACTTGAAGCAACAACATTGTTATTCTGTGTGGCAAGCACTGAGCCCAGGAAAAGCCTGGGGAAATGTTTTGTTACCATTATAAAGAGTGGGTAATAATTTGGCCTGAAGAAGCAACCTGAACACGTTGCATATCCTGTACAGTTATCTTCCAAAAGCCTTACAAAAACACAACTGAAACAAAATAATTGTAGGCCATTGGGTAACCATCATTTAATTAAATGTAATTAGAGTGATGTTTCCTCATTTTGTAATTCTACATGCACTGACTTCTGCCATTCAAAGCAAGACCAAGTTCTCACTTTGTTTGGTTTACAAGAGATGCAAAGGCAGTTCACAGCCAGCCCAAATTCAACTACGGCAATCCCTTGCATACCTTTTTCCCCCTCTCAGCGTTGTATTTGTCCAGTAAAGCCTGAATACGGGCACCATAGTCAGGATGAACGTCAGTGAAGTTTTTCACCTAAGCAGGAAGATAGAACAGAAAAGGCAACAACAATTTTTTTTCCTCCACTTCAAATCTACTCTCAGACACATTTTCTGCTCTCTGGTCTACAAGCAGTACATACCATGAGAAAGAAAAGCAGGATGAAAACTCTTTTCTAAAAGTTTAATTCTGACCAGCCATAAAGGAGCTCTGAACATAGAATCATAGAATCACCAGGTTGGAAGAGACCCACCGGATCATCGAGTCCAACCATTCCTATCAAACACTAAACCATGTCCCTCAGCACCTCATCCACCCGGCCCTTAAACCCCTCCAGGGAAGGTGACTCAACCACCTCCCTGGGCAGCCTGTTCCAGTGCCCAATCACCCTTTCTGTGAAAAGTTTTTTCCTAATGTTCAGCCTGACCCTCCCCTGGTGGAGCTTGAGGCCATTCCCTCTCGTCCTGTCCCCTGTCCCTTCGGAGAAGAGCCCAGCTCCCTCCTCTCCACAACCTCCTCTCAGGGAGTAGGAGAGAGCAATGAGGTCTCCCCTCAGCCTCCTCTTCTCCAGGCTGAACAACCCCAGCTCTCTCAGCCGTTTCTGACACTATTTCTATCATGTCACACACAGTTCTACTGATCTAAACAAAGAATGACTGGGAAGGATAGAGATTCAACACCACCTTGGCCCTCACTGTCCTTTCCTTGTTTAGAGCAAAGTGTTATACTGGTAGCCACTTGATTTCTGAAACCCCAAACTAAACACATAACGACAGCCTTGATGTTCAACATCAACCCCATTCTTTCCATCAGGAAAAATGTCACTTTAACATGTGTTAACATTTTAACATGTATTTAACATTTTTTATGTTAGGTAAATATGCAAATATTTGAGTGTTCGGCATTGGTAATTCCTGCCTAAGAAAAATCTAGAAGTTGCCTTCTTCAATCACAGAATCATAAAATGGTTTGGTTTGGAAGGGACCTTAAAGATCATTCAGTTCCAAACCCCCAGCCATGGGCAGGGACACCTCCTACTAGATCAGGGGCTTCAAGGTCCCATCCAACCTGGCCTTGAACACTTCCAGGGATGGGGCAGCCACAACTTCTCTGGGCAACCTGAGCCAGGGCCTCCCCACCCTCATCATGAAGAATACCTTCCTAATGTCCATTCTTCCTCATCCTATCACTACATGCACTTGCAATAAGCCTCTCCCCAGTTTTCCTGGAGACCCTTTCAGTACTGGAAGCTGCTCTAAGGTCTCCCCAGAGCCTTCTCTTCTCCAGGCTGAACAACCCCAACTTTCTCAGTCCACCCTCATAGCAGAGGTGCTCCAGCCCTCGGATCATCTTTGTGGCCCTCCAAATTCCAACAGTTCCATATCCTTCTTATGCTGGGGAACTTAATATCCTTCTTGGAGAATTCCTGATGTTCCTTCCTATAAGCACATTGCCATTTTGACAAAGTTACTAGACTACAGGAAAACCTGGAATAAAAGGCAAAGGATAAAACCAAACAGGCCACTTACAGCTCGCTGCTGAATGAAGAGTTGTGCATCTTTAAGATGATCAGCAATATTTTTACACAGCCTTTGGCGTTCATCCTCCTTCAGCACTTTGGTATAGAAGTCTCTCACCTTATGATTGGAAATAAAGATTTTTAAATGCCCAAAAGCATGTGACAGGCAATAATACTTAATAGAGTTGAAAGAATAGCTTTCATTTATTATTCAGGCAACACTTAAAATAAGCAAAACACTTAAACTCAAAAGGTAACCACTTTTTGGCTGATGTTTTTTCTCAAAATCTGCTACCAATTCTTTCCATTTCTAGTTTGGAATAACTGTTGTGTATTGAATGAATGGAAACAAGGAAAGGTATCAGGGTCCAATTCAGGAACTGATGACTGTGACATTACATGCATACTCTAGTTTGAATATCAGCAGTCACCGACTGCAAGGAGAAAGTCACAACCTCTAAATATCTGTGTCCAGGATATGGATCGCAAAGGCCTGTGGGAATTCACTAACTCTCCTGTCAGCGAAACTTGAATTATTCATTAAATTAACCTGTATGGAGACTTTCCAAGCTCTCATGAGAGTTGAACTTCAGGTTAGCCCAGACGCTTCAGAGAGATGTCGTCTTTGAATGATTCTTATGAATATTATCTAATCTCATCTTACATACTAAGCAATATAAAAGCTTTTCACACATCGTACCTGAGTCACATTATCTTCATTTGCACTGTTGAAGCGCTGCACATCACTCGAAACACTCATGCGGCTCTCCTTTACCGTGGGCTGATCTTCCGGACCACTGAAACTATTGGGATAATAGTTTGGGGCACCACCTGAAAACAAACAAACCCCACGCTAAGGCAAAACAATCAGATGGCAGCTCTCTCAGATTAAGTCAGAAGACAGATTGATTTAGGTTCTTCTAGGAAAAAACAATGACCCAGTTACTATTCACTTTATCCAAAACAGTTGTCAGCACTTTTCTGTCAACATACAGCTGTGTCTTCAGCCAGTACTTAACAGCACTTACTATGAACTCAATACCATTTGGGGGGGAAAACTGATTTGTTTCAGAAATAAGAAGCAATGGCTGCTCTCAACAACACTGCACAGACAATTTTAATAGACAAAGTCGTAGGAGTCACACAAAGTTTTAGTCCAAGACATCATAAAACCCAAGAAAATAGTCCTTTACCTGCACAGCAGAAGTACTACTGATCTTAACTGTGTAGGGGGGGCGTATTTTAAAAACAGTGAACTACCAGAACTGCATAAAAACAAACTTCTTATCTGTTCTTGGACAGGAGCAGCTTGTTTTCCCAATATTTCCTTCCCTCAGCAAGTATTAAAATAGACTTCATAGCCCAGAGGAATACAGTGTTTTTGGCACGAGGCACAGCTTAAGTATATCTTTGTTTACTCCCAGGTGTAAAACAGTCACTATTGGGCAAATGCTGACAGAACACAGCGTTCTGCTGAACAGAGATGAAATTAAAGGCCCTGTTCCTGGCATTTATGCTCTTGCAGCTTAACAAAGGGAACTGAGTACATGAAAGTCAGTTTTTAAATTTAAAAAGTGCAAGTACAGATTTCTTAAAAACATTCAGGCCATCTCTCATTTTTAGATTAGACTTTTGCCTAGAAGTAGAAATAGAAAGGTAGTAATTAACTTCTGTGAAAGCATTTCTCAAGCACATTTTTTCAATTTAAATAAGTAACTGAAAAAGTTCTAAGTCCCTTTTAACAAGCATGTTTCTAAAAGTGTTTAAAGGAACTTAAACTGGGTGTTCTGCAAATCCCCTTTCTCCTAAAGGCCTAACTCCAGGTTTTTAAACACACCACAAGCTTCACTTGGATTTAATGCCCTTAAAACTTGCCACCCCCGTCCAAACTTCCAAAGAAAGACTCCTTCCCTGGATTAACAGACGAGTTATGCACCCATTCTAAATAAGTATGTACAGATGACAAACATTCTGCCATTCAGGAACCAAGAAGAAAACTCCTTTCCCCCCACTGATAAAAAAGTAAAATGCGTCTGTTTGCAGCAAGGAGAAGTTACATACATAGCACCGAAAAACACTTATAGTTCAGATTCTACTTTGCAGATGGCTTTTTCTATAAGGAAACTTATGCCACATTCTTTTTTTAAAGTCTTAAAGACGTAGAGAATGCATTCTGTAACCTACAGGAGCATGCTTGTGCTTTACAGCAAGGTTTTGATCCTCAACACTTGTACAAGACCAACAAGAGAGATAGAGGATAATTGAATAAGGGTGAAGAAGGCACTACAGCTTATTGAGATTTAAGAATGCTTTCAACAAGATTCCTCAAACAGGAGATAACAGGAACAAAGTATCTTGTCATTTAGCATTAAGAACATAAGAAACAGAGGAATAAAAGGTCATTCCTTGCAGTAAGAACTGATCAGGTAGACCCTTCTCAAGGATCTGTTCTCAAAAATTCAACATTCATAAAGTTACCTGAAAAGGGAGCAAATATATCAAGCTTTATACACGCACAAATCATGGGTTCAAAGATACATTACTCATCACGAAACAGATCTTAAATGTGTGTGGTTATTTTGAATTAAATTGCTTTCTGATTGCTGGTGAGCACTGAGTTAAAGAAACTATTTGGAATGGCACATGGACAAAGTTAGGGCACTCTACAGAAAAAAGCATATGGTGGATTTCTAACAACTAAACTCAAAAAGGATCCAGTAATACAGGGAAAGGTATTAAAAAATTAAGTATGAAAGGTAAGGAACAGTTTTCATATAAAATGAAAATGACAGACTGGAAAGTCTGAAGCTCAAGAAGTAATACAGTGATGTTTGATTTGGGGGAAAGTCACAAGAGACACTGAATGGATGAAGGGAAAAGGTAGCATTTTGCACAGTGTAAAAATTAGTAATACCCAATAAAATGAGCTGGTTTGCAAATACCTTAAATCTCCTATGAACAGAAAAGAATTCTGCACTACATGCATAAGTACCATTACATTTAGAGATATTTTCATAATTACCTTGGTTGTCAGTAACGCACATCGGTCCATCCCTCTGGTAGTTGGCCACGCGAGTTCTGAAGGGGCAGTTCACAGGAATTTGTAGGTAGTTCGGTCCCAGACGGTGTCTGTGAGTGTCAGGATATGAGAAAAGACGACCCTAAAATATTTATTGCAAATATTAACTACTACTTGCTGAAAGAGATCACTCCCCCAGTTCAAAGTATTATGCATTAAATAGTAAAAGGGAAAATCAAAGAACGGTTTGGGTTGGAAGGGAACTTAAAGCCCATCTAGATCCAATCCCTGCCATGGGCAGGGACACCTCCCACTAGATCAGGCTGCCCAAGGCCCCATCCAACCCAGCCTTGAACACCTCCAGGGCATCAACAGCTTCCCTGGGCAACCTGTTCCAGTGTCTCACCACCCTCACTGTGAAGAATTTCTTGCTAATGTCTAATCTAAACCTTCCTCTTCCAATTTAGAGTCATTCCCCCTCCTACTACATGCCCTATCACCACATGCCCTTGTAAAAAGCTCCTCTACAGCTTTCTTGTAGGCCCCCTTCAAGGCTGTTTCCCTTGCATATATATTCTTTATATACTTTAGGTCATATCGGAAGCGACAATTGGACGCAAACCACTTTGGCTGTAATATCAGTGAGGAACAGCAGGTTGAATTGCATTTATGCAGCTTGGGTATTTCCTACCTATCTCCTCCTTCAGAACAGGTTCAGGAAAATGGTTACACACAGTCATTTTCATCTCTACGTAATGGTACTAAATACTACTAAGGAATAATAGAATATTTTCCAACCTATTTTCAACCTGAGATGTAAAAATGGGTTGATCACATTAGAATATGGCAGTTCTCTATTTAGAATCATAGAATCATAGAATAACCAGGTTGGAAGAGACCCACCGGATCATCGAGTCCAACCATTCCTATCAAACACTAAACCATGCCCCTTAGCACCTCGTCCACCCGTGCCTTAAATTTAATTAGTGAACTGAATGTGAAGCAGTTCTAGAGACACCTGGATGGCAAGACAAGAGCTTGTTTCTGAGCATGAAGATTCTGGGAGCAAAGTGAGGTGAAACAAAACAACTCCATGACGGTTCTTGAGTTTATCCACTTAAAACTGTCAAAATACCTTCTTGTTTCCATGGATGTAATTTAAACAACAATCAGGTTTCAATCTGAAAAAGCATAACATGCAAACATCCACTGCTCTGCAGACAGTGCAGTATTTTTACCTGTAAGAAATTCAGTACTGCTTCCAAAGAATAGCCCTGTGGTTTGTACTGGGGATTAGTTATATCTGTATTTTAGAGCATATGAAGTCCACCTCTCAGACTCACAAGAGTTTATAAGATAATAGTGTAAATGCATGAATAAATACACACTGCTGCTATGGTTTTATCCCATAATTTTTGTCAGACAGGCAGATTTCCCCATCAGCTTCGGCAGCTGTTGCAGATGCCCTCTAAATTCTACATTTTCTATTCCTTTAGTTCTTTCCCATTCTCTATATATTTCAATTCTGAATGAGCACACCAAAGGGTGATCATTAAAAACAACCACAAAATCAGATGCTCTCCATCTTTTGTGTTATTCTAGTGCTGCTATGCAAACAGCAATGGTGATGCTCTCATAAACAGCAAAGCAAACATGGTGTTAATTACATAAAATGTTATCTGCGTTGCAGTTTACCTGCAGCATTTTATCAGGGCTAGGTTCAATCCCAGGCGGCATGTTGCTGGGATCGTATGCCATCTGTTCTACCTCTGCAAAGTAATTGACAGGATTCCTGTTCAAGACAACCTTTCCCACAGGGATGAGAGGATAGTCACCATGGGGCCAGATCTAGAAGACAACACACATACATTAAAGCTACATAACTCTTAATAACGTTGATTGAAATAATCAATCAGGCACATGCTGCCCAGCAACATCTTGTGAAAATAGATTACTAAAGAAAAGTATTTTTTGCTAACAAACATTTTGAGAAATGTCTTATTTTAAGAAGTCTTTTGCAATTAATACAGAGTATTAATGCAACTTATTTCATCATCCCAGCTTTAACTCAACGCCTTACTACTTGGACGGAATACCCACAGGCACTTGAAAAAATGCCTAGGAATGCAATATCGTAGGTGGAACTGGTAGGATGGTTGTTCTCAGCTACTTGAAAAGGCAACCAGCTTAATTAGCCTTTTCTTCGTCATCTTAGCCTGTATTTTCATGTTCAAAAGTCTTTCCTCTGATATTGCCCTCCCAAATTGCCAACAAAAAAAATACAAGTTGATGTTAATAATTGCTGTTCCAAGGAATGAGAAGTCTGACATAAAATCAGACCAAACAGAAGTGACATATCAATAACATTTAAAACTAGCAAGCTCAGGGTGTGACTGTATCATCTGAGATCACACTTTGGAAATGCAGGCCTGGAATCAAGCCCTAGCCGTATTTCACTGAGAAAGAGTAATATCTGACTTAACATCAATATAATTTCATCTCCAGAATTTCTGACTCATCAGAAAATAAAATAAAGAGTGCACTTAAACAGAAGCGAAGAATAAAAAAGGACAGACTAACTCTGCTGATGGGATCTGGTAAGAAAACAGCGCTACTCCACAGAAATGCTTACACTTTTTTTTTATAGGTAAGCCCAGCCTGGCATTTCCTGCATTTTGATCTCACGACCTTTCTTAAACTAGCCAAAATTCAACATTCATATCAGAATCAGAGAGACCTTAGTTAAATCGAAAGGATTAAATGGAAACTTCTCTGCTTCTTCAAATGTCATGACTTGAATGTAGAAGGACCACGATGGAAAGTCTCCCTTGGCAATGGCATTGTAAAGATCGCGTATTGCATAATCAGGATCAGTAGAAGCCAATCTTCCTGCTTCTTCAACAGAAAGATTTTTGATGCCCTGGTCAGTCTAGAAGCAATAAAAGCAGTAGCACCAGTTACAACGTGCAGAAAGTATGACAGAAATCATTCATAAGAATATCACAGAATTACAGAATAACCAGGTTGGAAGAGACCCACCGGATCATCGAGTCCAACCGTTCCCATCATATGCTTTTATAAAAATATGCTTTAATAAACTTTAATAAATATATTTATTATATGCTTTAATAAAACTTAGAATCCAACAATGCTGTTGTCATTCTTCCAATCTCCAATAACATGATTACCAAGACACTCAACAGCTGCCATCCAGATAAAAAATTAGTTCTCTAAGAATGGTGAAATAAATGTGCAATGCTCTATCACAGAATCCAAGACATCAAATGTGAAGTTATGGTCCCTGCAGAACATCAAGTAAAGCAGTTTCACCTCTCTCCTTACAGGATGCAGTGTTTGTTTCCTTTCCATCCCACTTTTTCCTACCTCAGGGCTGAAAGTCCTGGGTTCTACGTGAATGTCCATATCCTACCTCGCCACCTCTATTTGTGACATCTTTAGCACTAACTAAAATCTCATTTTAATTAGCTTTTGACAACTCGAAGGCTAAAAGATGCTATACAACCTCTTTTAGCTTAACATAATGGTTTCCAAAGTCTTGCTTCAAAGGTAGATGTCTAATTGGGTGAGAAACTCTATTGTCTTTAAAATCTCAAAGGGAAGTTGTTTTCAAGTGAGATACACTGATGTGGCTTTCTCATAAAAGTTCTGTGAGCTTCAGCTGTGGAGCTCTTGGAAACTGAGTTTAAAAAATACTAGATTAATGCAGCTCATATCGGGTAGATAAATAGGAATCAAAACTAGATCCAGACAGAGAGAACTTCCACCTGAAGAAGCACCTGTTGAATGCAGACTACGGTGTAGCCATGAACATGAAAAAGGGACACGCTGAATAAAGCACATTTCCAAAGGGCTAGAGGATTCTTGCATCTGCACTGAATGACAGCAAGGGAGTCACATCAGGAGTACAAGGCAGAAATGGACTAAGCTGACCTAGGCGCTCAGAGCTCACCGCACAAGTCCACATAGTTCTCCCATATCAGGAGACAGTTCCCTAAAGAAGACTTTGTCATAGTCCAATGAATACCTACTGTGTCATAGCAGGAACAACGATGCTCTTCCTATCTGTTAAACACAAGGAACTGATGTAAAAATCCACACACCCTTTGTCTGAGTCTATGCTCCAACAATTCAAGTTTAATTCAGAAAAGACAAGCCACAGAACATTTTTAGATTGCCTATTTAAAACTGGGTTTATCCCATATGATGTATACTTGCAATAGGTAACTGGAAAAAACCACCAATACCTTCACATGGAATTTGCAATAGACTGCTTGTCCACTGGCATTAACCAGTTTAAAAGTATGGGATCCATATCCATTCATATGGCGAAAACCATCAGGAATACCACGATCACTGAACAAGAAAGACACCTAAAGGGAAGGATCAACTGTTAATGGGCTCACCAGTTCAAGGATAAAGCAATCATTCAAAACAAAGTTCTGTATTGCACTTAACTGCATCGCTGGAAACTATCTTAATGGTATGAATTCCTTGAGGAATTTCTAGTTTAAGAGTGTTAATGAACTAAGACTGCTTTGGTTTTGCACAAAGAACAATTGTGAATTAAACCTATGTGGGGTTTTATGCCCACATGAAATATTTTGTGAAGCACAAGACATTAAACTACGATAATGTTATAATTTCCCCTATAAGCACAGAGCAGCTAACTATGGATAATGTTTTTTCAGTTACAAATATAAATAAGAATTTTTTTTCTGTGTTAAAGACAAAATCTGAAAACTGAAGTCAGTAACAACCAGTTCTTCAAAGTCTTCAAGCAGTAAACGCACCACCACGCAAACATTCAAAACAGTGCTTTTCTTTAGGTTTAGGATCACAAAGAATGCTTGTGGTACTTCTTTTTCCAATTAATAACCACGGAAGGCTTCTCTATGAACCCATTTTCTTTTTAGAAAAATACAACTGCATTTTTAGTTTTATATTAAAACCTTTTTTTGTGTAACATTCTGGGACACAAACACATTTTGGAATAATTAGAACACTCCATGAATTCTACTTAGTTTTGGAGTTGACCTAATGTGCTTCACAATACACAACTTTAAATAAACTTCTATGTAATAGCATTACTTTCCCAGTACTTCACTGTTCTCTAACATTTGTTGCTCATCGGTATCTCCACTGCTTCAGTGGTACAGAACTTGGCAACTTCCCTTTTATCCCTGTATAAAATATGATGCTGAAAAGAGAAGAAGCCTACTCATTTCACAGAGTCATAAACAGAAAAAAAGGCTAGATATATGCACTAACAGCCTTAAGACTTATTGCAGACCTTTCACCTTTACTGTTCCTAGAAGATTATGCACACTCCCGGATAAATATGGAAAAGAGGTCATTAAAAATTTTTGTTGTCATATCGTAACATGAATTTCTTAATCATACAAGATAGAGTCAAAGGAGAACCTTACTTGATGCAAAGACTCAGGGCGAAGACTCCAGAAGTCCCACACCATGTCTGGATCCTTCAAATGCGTCTGAGGGTTCCTCTTTTGACTATGGATGAATGATGGAAACTGATTTGTTCCAAAGTGGAGGAGGGAGGAAGGAAAAACAATAAGAAACAGCTCTGTAACACTTCAAAACTACATGAGGTAGACTAAGCAATTCCTGGTACAAAACAAGACAAAAACCAGTTTTTTTCAAGACACTGCACTGGGAAAGGAATGGCATGCTGAAAGATGAGACAAAGTGGTAAGAGGTGGGCCCATGCGAACCTCTGAGGTACTGGAATAGGTTGCCCAGAGAAGTCATGGATGGCCCATCCCTGGAGGTGTTCAAGGCCAGGTTGGATGGGGCTTGGAGCAACCTGATCCAGTGGAGGTGCCCCTGCCCACGGCAGGGGGTGGAACTGGGTGGGCTTTAAGGACCCTTCCAACCCAAACTGTTCTATGATTCTATGATCTTCTATCATCATTCACCTCCTGCCACAAAATTCATTCACAGACCAGTAAAATAAAGTAAAACATTTACAATTAGGATAAAGAAGCAGTTTGAATTAAAGAACGCTGTCATTTTGTGAGCGACAAAATGAGAGGTAAATTTTTTCAGATGTACAAATTCAAACTTTACTGAATATCTGACCCTAAATGAGTACAGAGATAGTATAAAATGTTTGTGCAGAACTCCCCCACTCCTCTAGTAAACTAATACTAGAAGGACAAAAAAAAAAGAAAATCTGGTTTACTAAAAGGATTTACAATCTTTTAAAGTATTTTTTTTAAATAAACTCAGAATGAAAAGAATAAGAAATGTCTACTGAGTTAAACAGCTGATTTGAACACCACCAAAACTGATCAGATCTGAAGTTAAAAAGATGATACCATACTTGCTGAGTACACCAGCATATGCACTAGCAAACACAACTAAATGTGTGTGCTATTTACGGTACAAAACCATGTAAGTAATCAAGTATTATAGTTCTTAAATCTGATTTTTTAGTGATTTTTTATTTGAAATAACCTTTCAAGTCATATACTGAGACAATCTCACAACATTTAAGTGTGTCAAAACAACAGTTTTTGCTTCTCAGAGAAGCAAGAACAGGATGAACCAACTTTTAGACTCTTTTCACAAAGTACCCTCACCTTCCGTGTTTACTCACCAGCATTGCATCCCGAATAAAGAAAATAGGAGTATTATTTCCCACGAGATCCCAATTCCCCTCTTCTGTATAGAATTTCATTGCAAAGCCTCGAGGGTCACGAACGGTATCGGCCGACCCAGATTCTCCAGCTTGAAGAAACAAATGAACATGCAGAAGTGTTATGATAGGAAACACATACAAATTGCAAGCATAAAAACTTAGAATAAGAGAATATGCCATAAAATGCTGAAGTGTGGGCTTTATTAATTTAAGTATTTTCTAAACAAAAGAATTATTTTGCATATTTTCAACAATACTTCAGGCACTGGAAGTTCCCACAGTGTGAACAGACACCCACCCAAGCATCTGGGCCATAGTTAAAAGAAAGAAAAAAACCGAACATCTCCACTTGAACCAATTAAGAGTGGAATCTGCATTATCACAAGCAGAGACAACATCAGATTATTAGGTTGAATCAGCTAAAACCACATTAGTTTGTGCATTGAATCCCAGAGTGAATGCTGTCATTTGGAAAGCAGCAATCTAAACAGCATGCCAAATAAAAAGGGAACTTATTATATAAGAGTTGTAACCCTTTCATTTCCCTTCCTGCTTTATCAAAACCAGTTCTTTCAATGGGTAACACTATACCAGAGACAAAGTGCACACCACAACATCTGAACAGAGGCGTTGCAGAAGTGTTCAGAAACAGCTAATGCCAAAGATCATGATGAAATAACAAGGACACACTTGCTCTCATTAATAAAGCTGCGTACTACGGGATAGCTAGGAAGAAACATGTTCAAACAGAGCAGGGAAAGGAAAGGAACTAGTGCAACAACCCACTGCAGCACACAGTCCGCAGATCAAACTCAGCTGTGTGACTTTCTCCCATAACTTTCCATGACTCCTTAAGTTTTGGAGACACAGGGAAGGGCCAGGAGGCCAAAATTAGCAGCTCTCTGAACCTTGTTGCACTTCTTTCTCTCCAATATCACTTCCGAGCTGAATCCTCATTAGCATTTCTTCTCTTTTAAATACAGCTAGGAGTACTAACATGTAAGGTTTGAAAGACCCCTTCTCTATTAGACATGATATTGATCATAATGCACGTTTTGACTAATAGCATTAATATTTTGCTAGTTTGTGCACTCAGCTCTTCAAGTAGTAAGTGTTTATTTATGGAAGATTGGTTATTCTTCTTTACCTAGTACTTAGTTTACAGCATTCATGCCCAAAATATTCCTACTATAAGAGGTATTCCATATTTTTCCATTAGATATCATAGGTATTTAACTTTCAACTGTTAAACCACAGGATTCAAGCGTTCATTACAATCTGACCAGAAACAAATCAAGCTTTCCATCAGAAAAAAATAGCTCAGAGTAACCTTTCTCTCACATTCCAGAGGGGAAGTGTCCACAGAGAGTTCTGACAGAAGCTGTTTAAGGTCTTATCGTTTAAAGGAAATTCACAGAGGAGGAATTGGCAGGCAAAAAGCATTTCAAACTACCTTAAGTACATGGAGTGTTCCACAATGCAAACATAGCTTTTGGTTCAACTACTGTGCACAAATAACTTCAGAGCCTTACCAACAGTGGAGAATCGGATCGCAATTGGAGTTCTTTTTCCAATGTGTTCAAACACTTTTGCCTTACAATACTGGGTAATATCATGAGTGACTTCAAAATAGCCAAAGGCTCCTGGAAAAAAAGTAATTTCAAAATATCAGATCTAGACACCTTCCTTCCACCTACAGCACTTCTGTAATTCCATTGTGGTCCAAGATACAACTTTAGGTCAAAAGGAAACATGGAAATACGCTGGTTTAAACACAGTTCATATCTGTGCACTAAAATACTCGATTTCTATTCACAAAATATTTACTTAACACAAACTACTATTTGCATGGTGCTCACTCTCCCCTCCTTAACTGACTGTTTACAGTTCCCAGTGGCAATACAGACTTCATTTCTACCGTGTGACATAACAAACAGTAGGTTTTGGATACTCTTCTATCAAGATTTGCCTATTTATCTCAGAGCAAGACAAGTATTTCTGTAGTCTTCCATGTGTGTTGCAGAATTTTTGGTCCACCTGTAAGCTGGATGAAGTAACAAAGTTCTTCCCACCCCACAGAGCTATTTTTCACATTGTAATAAAAGCCTGTTCTGTATTTTCTTCTTATAGTGCAATAGGTAATAAAAATCTCAGTTGCCAGTTCCTCCCTACTAAGATTCATTTTTTTAATTTTTAATTTAAATGTCAGATCATCACGTTGCTTTGACAGATACATCTGGTGGCAAAAGCAAGAATATCTATTAAATAACATGAAACAGACATTAAACCAGAGATGAATAAGTCTTCCCTTCCAGAGGAATGAAGTACTATGGAGGAACAAATAGAGGAAGCGGATACCACACAAATGCAACAAAAATCTAAGGACTATAACTACATTTTCTCCCTGTTTTTTTAACAATTTTTCAGTGCTTCACTCTTTGGCATCAAGTTCTTTTAAACGAGGCCTTACCACTGTTGTTGATATATTATTATTTATCATCATCTATAATAAGTAATTATAGATAATGATGCTATTTACCTGTCACAATCTATGTGTTAATTCAAAAGCAATTCAAAGTCCAACTGTACGCAGAGAAAAAGTAGGTGTTTTTCAACATACCTGCCCCTTTTGCATGCACAACCCTTTCAGGAATCCTCTCTCTGTCAAAATGAGCCATCTCATCAGTGAAAATAACATCTTGAACAAGAAGAGGTCCACGTGGTCCTGCTGTCAGGATGTTGAGCTTATCCCCTATGGGGTTCCCAGCACCGGTGGTCAAGACATCTGGTTTCTGAAAGTGAGAGATAGTCAATATTGCATCACCAGAAATGGAAAACCCTCTAAATTTAAGCCATACAGTCTGCATGTCTGTTCAAGCACCATGTGTCACAGGATGTATTAACAAGTACACAACAAAATGACATAAGATTCTGGAATTAGTCATGGAAAACATTGATTTCTAACTACATCACAGTATGTTGGGGCTATTTAAGAAGAGTTCAAGTCACGTATATTCCCAGAATGCCTCCCATGGCTCAGAAACATTATTTTTAAGACTATACCTCTTGCTTTAAATACAAAGTGTCTGCTTTAAAACATGAGTTTAGGTACAGTTTGTGCCCCACCTCAACAGGGGAGGATGGGAAGAGGGAGCTAGATTAGAAGCAGCTGCTTGGAAGAAGGGAGAAAGGAGAGGAAGAAGGTAACGTCAGTACAGGGATGGAGGCATCAGGGAAGAGCTGTAGTCACACAGCATAAAGACTAAAAGGCAGTAGCCACGACTGCTATTGGCCTGGAAGAGCTATAAGCAAAAGCACCTGAGGAATCATCATATCTGCATGACATATGGGGTTATTTGCCCTTCTAAAGTGACAGTCTATTTTACTGGGTACTGCAGAAAATCAGCAAGAAGGGAACATCAGCTCCACCAACCTGATGATTGCAGGTGTCACTTTTTCCCGGAGCACATTTATTAAGAGTTAGGAGCCAAGGGGATGTTTGTAATGGACTTAGAACAGAAATTAGTACAAAGCGAAATAAGCAACCAAAAGAAAATAGCTTGCAACACGGTGAACTCAAATATCCAAGTCAGATTACGACCAGTTAATGCTACATCCACAGTTTCAGGTTGCACTACACTGACACGCTTCTGTACAGGCTCTCTATCCACACCATCCTACCCTCTTGTACCAGCACCTGAACCATGAGAAGTGCACCAGAATAAACTCACTCACCCACTCCTGACCAGCTCTCTTTCTTTTAAAGTTCTATAAATGGAAAGGGATGGTGAAGAGAAAGAAAAAATAACTCTTAATGAGGCCTTCACTATTCTATCAGTGACTTTATGGGGTTCCTATTTTTTATATCGACAATCTAAGTTCTGCTTTAATTGATTCAATTGCTGTAACAGACTAAATTCCGATTTGTATTGCATGGAAGAGTACACTGAACTGGACTAGTCTCCAGGGTATTGTTTTCCCCCAAGAGGCAACCCACAAAGGCAGGAAAAGAACAATTATTCACACCTATACCACGAATTCTGGATGGGGCAGAGTATACAAGCAGAGTTATACACTCCTTTGTTTAACTCTGCTACATGAATAACCACATAAAAGACATTTGATGGGGTAACTGTGTTTCCAATGTTTTCTTACTAATATGCAACACGCTACTCTAGCTGGGTGGAATTCCCAAAATATCTCGTGTCTTCATTTTTCATTCACCACTTCATTATCATAAAGGTACAAGCTATGAAGCTACAGGCATTAATTCAACTACTTCAGGGTGCCAGAAATCCTCACCTGCACTGACATGTAGAAACAGCTACAAAAGAAAATCCATGGGATTACAAACAGGAACATGATGTTCAGAAGCCTACAGGGAAGTTATCACTTTAACTTTATTTAAAGTATCCTTAAGTCAAAGGAAAATCCTTAAATCCAAACATTACCTATTGTTTGCCATTGGAAATACGCAAGAGTAGAAACTGTTCTCAGTATTCTTTCCACTGCTTAGATCTCACATGATTCCTACCCTGTGTTTTGCTCAGTTTTAAAGTGTGAGAAGCTGTATCACCACTCACTTTGAGAAATCACCATCCTTCCATCCCAAGCCAGTCTAAGAATTCAACTTCTTAACGTGATATCCTAACATACAGGACCCATATAACTTAGCACCCTTACATGGGTATGCTTTATGTTTTAGCCATGATCTTAAACTCAGAATGGCTTAAATTATCATTACAAATGAACTCATCAAATTAGAATTTAATTTCATATACTAAAGCAACAAGGACCCCACCATATATCAGGAACTTTAGGAAAAAGCTCATTCATCCATTCCATAATTCAGCCTAGTAAATGTAAAATACTCCGCTTCAAGATATTCACTCAGTGCAATTATAGTATCATCAGTTCATTATCCCAACATATTTTTCTATATTGAAGTATGAAAGCTACAAACAACCCTCGCTGAAACCTATTCTAACTCTCTGCTTTAAAGAGTCCTTGCTTAGAACATAGTACAGTCAGCAGACGAGGAGTCTATAAAACACTCACTCATCACGACATTTTTAACTGAATTCCTTGGCCAAGAAATTTTTGCAAAGTTTGCTTAGGGAGAACTACTTTTTTTTTTTCTTTTTAATACAGTTTGCAGCACTACCAATATTTTTCTTTTATTTTCATAGGCTTTGCTCGTGAAAAGCTTCAAAGTTCTCACAGAGAAAACTCAATACATTAGTTTTAGTGAAACAAATACATTGTTTCTTTTTATATTGATGACTGTCACTCATTTAAGACAGGCAAGATCGCTGTAATGTGCTCAACAAGAAGAGAACCTACCAGTGGCATCCTAAACTCCTGTATTTGATGAGGTGCTGAGGAGCATGGTTTAGTGGTTGGACTCGATGATCCTGTGGGTCTTTTCCAACCTAGTGATACTGTGATTTACCTCTCCGATTTCCTTGTGCTATCACCCATTAGAGGCATTTCTGTCCTTCCCAAGCGTTCTACACACACAGACTTCATCCTCACTCTAAGGCAGCCTGTGACCCAAAAACCCCCTGTGCAATCTCAGCACCATTTATGAATTCTGACTACCAGAATTCTAAGAAAAGCAAACTTGGGGACTGGATTCTGGGAACTCCTTTTTAACACGATACATAGTTCTCAAAAGACCCCTCCAGTCCACACAGTGACTTTTTAAAGTCATCAAAACTTACATCATCTTGAAGCTGTGACCAAGCGTCACCTGGTGCCCTAAGAAACACAAAAGTTACGTTGAGCTTATTTATCCTGAGTTCTTCATGAATTCTAAGCAGCCCAGTAGGTTTAACTATGCAGTGGTAGGACTAGCGCACCTACAGCTGTGACCATCTCCTCTCCAAAGACTTTGCAAGAGCTTGATAGAAGTCAGAAGGAAAATAAAAAGCATCCTTAGTCTTAAGGAGACTTCTGGAGCCCTTTTGATTCACCTATGCCTTTATAACACCTTTTGTGTGATTACCTCAAATGCAGAAAAAACCCTTGCATATTAGTTGTAAATGATGCATGCAAGAAAGAATAAAGGTTCGTAGCGGTAATAGAGCCCTTTTCAAACCAACAGGCTATAATGCAGTTTAAAAACCAGCTCTTCTGTACTGATAACATTAAAGACTACTACAAGTAGTAGCCAAACCCACAACTTTTTGAAACTAGATCTATAAAAACATTTAGATGAGATATTAGGAAGAAATGTTTTACTGTGAGGGTGGGGAAGGCCGTGGTCCAGTTTGCCGAAGGAAGTGGTGGATGTTCCATCCCTGGAGGTGTTTGAGGCCAGGTTGGATGGGGCTTGGAGCCCCTGATCCAGTGCGAGGTGTCCCTGCCCACGGCAGGGGGGTTGGAACTCGATGGGCTTTAAGGTCACTTCCAATCCAAACCATTCTGAGTCTACGATTTTATGGGCTAGCAGCTCTGTGGCTGTACAGTCCCCTTTGTGCATGCAGATTCTCCAACAGGTTCTTTCTAGCATTCACATTAAAATTTTTTTAATGGTAGGATATATTGACTTTAGCTTCAGGATAATGTTATGTGGGACATAGAAAACAAGTTGCATCTGAGTGAAGGGAGAAAGAAAAAAAAACAATGTAGTTTTAAGAATTCTCATACTGCTTTTGGACTCTAGGTTGTTTGCTGCGTGTATTTTCATATGGTTGGGAGCCACACACAGTCAAGACCTGAAAAGACAAGAACTTTTGAATCTGCATGTGTCTTTCATTACAGCACCAACCTGCCTTGGCAGAAAGAAGAGAAACAAAGCCAGGAGAATTTAGTCAGAGCTGCTGTAAACACCACACATCAAAGTATATACTTCCAAGCATTACTGATACTTTGCACCTTATACGAGTCACTTTAAAATTCTAATAAGATAGGAAGTAGGGAGGACTTAAGATCTCATGACTCCTTATGCAACACAGACTTCGGGTTGCCTCCCAATCTTCAAATTAACCTTGGCCTCTATTCAAATATGGCTTTGTTACAGAAAAGCTGACATCCATATGGAAGTATTTCTCAGGCTTCAAAAAGAAAACATTACAAAGCCTACTAGAATACGATAAGTCACAATTCATCACTGGAAGGTAGTTTTCACGCAGCACCTTTTAGAAGAGTAAAAAAATTAAAATTAAGATGAATTAACAGCTATGAAGAGTGGGAAGCGAGGCATCCACTTGTGTCTTACAAGACTGCTGCTTAGTACAACCGTCAGGAAAAGGATTTAATGCCAAATAAAGCCTTCTGACAGAAAATACAGAGCAGAAACTGTCACAGTGATTGATGAAGACGAAAGGGAAATCAACTCTTACAGCATTTATGTATTTACCCAAGTAGTTTTAATACAGTACCTTTTAAAAAAGAGGGTTAAAAAAAAATTAAATCAAGATGATTTAACAACTACTAGTAGTGGGAAGTAAGGCATCCACTTGTGTCTTACAAGACTGCTGATTACTATAGCCAGTGGGAAAAGGATGTCATGCCAAATACAGATTTCTGTCAGAAAATACAGAGCAGAAACGGCATTTTGGTCAACAAAACCTTTGCAGTGATTTGATGAAGAAGGGAAATCAACTCTCTTAGCATTGAGGCATTTAATCAAGTATTTGGGGGTATATTCTACATCTTCAGAAGACTGTGTGCCTGCTGTCGACGACAAGTTCTTCTGACTTCAGCCAAGCAGTTGCCCCAACTCACTTCAGTTTGGTAAACAACACATACAGCTGAGTGCACCTCACCTTTTCTACTGCTCCCTAGTTACTTTCTCAGCTTTTTCTATCGTTGCGATAGCACTGAAAATGTGAATAAGTGATTTGAGACGAAATCTCTGCCAAGGGACAAGCAAACCTGGAGGGTGAGGAGCCCCATTCCTGCCCAAAGGAGCGGCTGCGGGGGCAGAGCTACACCTTCCAGCTGGCTCCGTGCTTGGGTTTCGACGGGTGTTCCAAGATGAGAGCTCAACACATCCCCACTACGACCAATCCAGGACCCAGACCGTAATGGGGATCCACATTGGATCAGCATTCAGACTGGATCGACAACCAGACTGGACCAGAATCCACACTGAATCAGGACCCACACCAGATCAGCATCCAGACTGGAGTGGGACCCACATCGGAGAGGGAACCACACCAGACTTGGCACCCACACCAGCATCGGATCAGGACCAGAATGGATCAGCATCCAGAATGGACCAGAACCGACACCAAATCAGCATTCAGACTGGATCAGCTTCCAGAATGGACCGGGACCCTACCGGATCAGGACCCAGAACGATTCAGCAGCCACATCAGATCAGCATTCACACCAGATCAGGACTCAGATTGGAGCGGCGCCCAGACCGGAATCGGGACCCACATCAGATCGAGTCCCACATCGGATCAGCATTCAGACTGGACCAACACCCAGAGCAGAACAGGTCCCACACCAGACCGCGACCCGCACCGGACCACGACCTGCACCAAATCAGCATCTAGACCGGATCAGGACCCACACCAAATCAGGACTCACACTGGAATGGGGATCCACTCCCAGATTGGATTGGCACCCAGAATGGACTGGGACCCACATGGGACCGGCACCCACACCGGAGCAGGTCCCAGACTGGGTCAGAGCCCACACTGGATCAGGGCTCACGCTGGAATCAGGACCCACACCGGATCAACATTCACACTGGATCAGCACCCAGACCAGAGCGGGACCCACACCGGGATCGGGAACTAGATCGGATCGGGACCCACTCCGGATCGGGACCTACACCAGGATAGGGACCCACTCTGGATTGGGACCCACTCCGGGATCTGCACCCAGACTAGAGCGGAACCCACATCAGAGCGAGACCCACACTGGGATCAGGACCCAGACTGGACCAGGACCCACTCCAGATCAGGACCCACTCCGGATCGGGACCTACAACAGGATAGGGACCCACTATGGATCGGGACCCACTCTGGGATTGGGAGCCACTCTGGGATCGGGACCCACTCGGGACCGGGACCCACTCCGGGATCGGGACCCACTCTGGGATCGGGACCCACTCCGGACCGGGACCCACTCGGGATCGGGAGCCACTCCGGGATTGGGACCCACTCCGGGATCGGGAGCCACTCTGGGACCGGGACCCACTATGGACTGGGACCCACTCTGGGATCGGGACCCACTCCGGGACTGGGACCCACTCCGGGATCGGGACCCACTCTGGGATCGGGACCCACTCCGGGATCAGGACCCACTATGGATTGGGACCCACTCTGGGATCGGGACCCACTCTGGGATCGGGACCCACTCCGGGATCGGGACCCACTCTGGAATCGAGACCCACTCCGGACCGGGACCCACACCGGGACCAGGACCCACTATGGATTGGGACCCACTCCGGGACCGGGACCCACCCCGGCCCGTGACCGCCGCCGGCCCAGCCCCCGCTCCGGCCCGGGCTGCTCCCTCCCCTCCTCGCCCCGCGGGCACCTGCGCCCCGCGCCGGCCCTTCCACTGCTCCAGCTGCTCCGAGGCGTCGTCGCGATCCTCAGCCATTTTGCAAGCGACCCCCGAGGCGGGAGGAGAGAAGCGACGCCTCTGCCGGCTACCGACGGGGCTGCGTGGGCTACTGACGGGGCTACCGACCGAGCTCCCCCCGTCCCGCGGCCGCGGCGAATAGCGGGAGCCGGCGCTGCCCCCGCGCTCGGCCCGCCCCCCGCTACCCCCGCGGCCAATCGCGGCGCGGGAAGCGGGAATCGCGGGCTCTGATTGGCTGTCAGGGCTGTCAATCACCCCCGCGGTGGGAGGGGGGAGGAGGGAGGAGCGGGAAGGGAGGGGGGAGCAGCCCGCGGGCTCGGCCTGAGGGGAGGGAGAGGGGAGGGGACCGTGACGGGAGGGGTGGCTGGTAGGAGCGGAGGAGTTTTGCTTTAAGCTACAATGAAGTTTCGTCTAACTAGTTGTTTTCTTTGAAAGTTAGGCAGAATGCCCGTCTGATAGCGTGTTTTCTTTTAAAACGGTGTTTTCCCAGGCACTGCTCATTCTTTGAGGAAGAGGAGGGAAGAGAAGGGAAGAGAAAAGAGAAGGGGAAGAGAAAAGAGAAGGGAAGAGGATAGAGAAGGGAAGAGAAAAGGGAAGAGAGAAGAGAAGGTAAGAGAAAAGAGAAGGGAAGAGAAGGGAAGAGAAAAGAAGGGAAGAGAAAGAGAGGGGAAGAGAAAAGAGAAGGGAAGAGAAAGAGAGGGGAAGAGAAAAGAGAGAAGGGAAGAGAAAAGAGAGAAGGGAAGAGAAAAGAGAGAAGGGAAGAGAAAAGAGAAGGGAAGAGAAAAGAGAAGGGAAGAGAGAGGGGAAGAGAAAAGAGAAGGGCAGAGGAAAGAGAAGGGCAGAGGAAAGAGAAGGGAAGAGGAAAGAGAAGGGAAGAGAGAAGGGAAGAGAAAAGAGAAGGGAAGAGAGAGAGGAAGAGAAAAGAGAAGGGAAGAGAAGAGAAGGGAAGAGAGAAGAGAAGGGAAGAGAGAAGGGAAGAGAAAAGAGAAGGGAAGAGAAAAGAAGGGAAGAGAAAAGAAGGGAAAAGAGAAGAGAGAAGGGAAGAGAGAAGAGAAGGGAAGAGAGAAGAGAAGGGAAGAGAAGGGAAGAGAGAAGAGAAGGGAAGAGAAAAGGGAAGAGAAAAGAGAAGGGAAGAGAAAAGAAGGGAAAAGAGAAGAGAGAAGGGAAGAGAGAAGAGAAGGGAAGAGAGAAGAGAAGGGAAGAGAGAAGGGAAGAGAGAAGAGAAGGGAAGAGAAAAGGGAAGAGAAAAGAGAAGGGAAGAGAAAAGAAGGGAAGAGAAAAGAGAAGAGAGAAGGGAAGAGAAAAGAGAAGGGAAGAGAGAAGGGAAGAGAGAAGGGAAGAGAAAAGAGAAGAGAAGGGGAGAGGGGAGGGGAG
Source organism: Phaenicophaeus curvirostris (assembly GCF_032191515.1). Taxonomy (NCBI): domain Eukaryota; kingdom Metazoa; phylum Chordata; class Aves; order Cuculiformes; family Cuculidae; genus Phaenicophaeus; species Phaenicophaeus curvirostris. The sequence continues at coordinate 2,595,650 of NC_091396.1, forward strand.
AGGAGAGGGGAGAGGAGAGGGGAGGGGAGAGGAGAGGGAGAGTAGGGGAGAGGGAGAGGAAGAGGAGAGGGAGAGGAAGAGAAGGGGAAAAGAAAAGAAGGGAAGAAGAAGAGAAGAGGAAGAGTTTAGGATCCTCCCACTGGATCAGGGGCTCCAAGCCCCATCCAACCTGGCCTTGAACCCCTCCTGGGATGGGGCAGCCACCGCTCCTCTGGGCAACCTGTTCCAGGGCCTCCCCACCCTCATTGTGAAGAAATTCCTCCTTATGTCTAGTCTAAATCAGCTCCTCTCCAGTTTATACTCATTGTCCCTAGTCCTACCACTACAAGTTCTGCTGTGACGGGATGAGGAGTAATGGTTTTAAACTAAGGGAGGGAAGATTTAGGCTTGATATAAGGAAGAAATTTTTTACAGTGAAGGTGGTGAAACAATGGCACAGGTTGCCCAGGGAGGTAGTAGATGTCCCATCCCTGGAGACTTTCAAGGTCAGGTTGGATGGGGCTCTGAGCAACCTGATCAAGCTAAAGACACCTTGCTCCTGCAGGGGGGTGGACTAGATGACCTTTAAAGTTCCCTTCCAACCCAACTCAAATCATTCTATAATTCTAGCTTTCTAAGGTTTTTGATATGGGAGAAGTTATTCAGCGGTGCAAGGGAATTACAGGATGAGGGCACTGAAAGCTGCAATTCCTTTGGGAATTCCAGAAGCAGGAATTTCAGCGGGGGAAAAAAATATTATTTCAATTGCAGAATGGAAGTGACCATTTAGTGTGTTGTTAAATGTTTATTCTTGTGTCCCTGCCTCCAATGAGGCACAGGTGATACATAAACATTGGTCAAATGCACCCAATTGGAAACAGACTTCCAAACCAAACTATTCCATGATTCTATGATACTTCTGTATGGGGTTCCTGGACCCTGACCAGTGGATAAAACTACCTATACATGCTAGAAGACTAAAATATATATTAAAAAACCTAGCATATATATACACACACATATATACTTTTCTCTTTATTAGCTGTTCCGTGATGACAGTGGTTGTGGTTAATCCTGGCAGATACGAGACCTTTCTAAACAAACAGAAATTACCTAAATGTGATTGCAGGAGTACTGGTTTATAAAAGCAGCTGAGCCAGCAAGTTGTGTGTGTGTGGTGGTTTGATTCCCCCCCCCCAGTCATTCCTGATAAGGATCCCAGTGTGGTTATTTACACAATGCACATTACAACAGTGAAACAGCACAGCTTTGTTTACCCTTAGCCTGTCAGAAGGGAATGAAACAGGAAAAATGTTTCTCTGTAAGACTATGTCTGCATTTTTTCTTTTTAACAGACACAAAGAATAATCTTAGCACATTATTTCCATTAAACAATTGCTTTACCTTTATTGCATGCTGTGATTTAACCGTGGCTGGCAAATAAACCCCACAGAGAAACTTTATCCCGGCCCGAACGAGCACAATGTCATATTATGTATCAGAGGGTTAAGACTCCCAAATTCATGTCTGTACTACATAAGGAATATCTCTACTGGTACTCCTCCTCAGTGCTAAGAACACAAAACTCCCTTTTTTTCTGCTTCAGCCTCATTTAGGACACTTCTTCCATGTCTTTAGGTCTCATAATCTTTTCTTTTTCAACAGGCTAACCAATATCATAAAGAAGAGCAAGAAAGGTAGATCACCTATATTTCTAATAGCTTTATACTGAATTTCTAATAGCTTTATACTAAATACACATCATCAGAGTACACCTACTACTGCATCTTCTGTGCAAGCGCTGAACAATTCCATGTACCAGACTTCCACTGCGTTCAGAAGATCCTTGACAAAGCTAAACAGGAGTAAATCCCAAAGAGCTACACGGTCTTCATACAAAGAAAGAAACTCTCTATAGTATCAGCCGAAGAAAAAGAGTATCCAAGCCTCACAACACAGTCTTAACCCGCTGAAGCCTTTTTTTTTCAGGTTGGTAGCTCTCATTCTGCAAACTAAGTTTCACCATCAGCTGTTTCTGAGAACATTTAATGATCTTCCAGGTACTCATTCAAGCTTGTGTAGTGTTCCAGGTAGCTGTATACGGCTTTTATTTTTTAAGATGACCTATTTATTAAAAAAATGGTCCTTTTTGTAAGGAAAGACTGATTGACACGTCATATGGACTTAATATTAGTAGTGCATGCATGCTTTTTTTTTTCTAAATCAAATAATTGATATTTCAGCTTGCCTAACCAGCAAAATGAGGGAAATGCGGACATTTTCATGAAGAGCTGTTGTTTGCTTTTCCTTTAAAGTTTAACACTTCCTTTCAACTGATGTTTGTAGATAAACTTGTTTGTCACCAGTCTGTTTCAGAATAAGAGTAACTTTCAAAAACTGCTTCTCTTTCATTTCCCATAAGCCCTTATAACTGTAATGCTAGAGGAAAAGAGAGAGAGAGATATATACACATATATGTATGTGTGCATAAAAAAAACAAGAAGAGATTAAATATTATCTAAGAAAATAGGCAAAAAAAAAAAATCCAAGAGAGAGCATATGACATGAATGGCATGGTTATTCAAAGCTGTTTGCACTTCAGCTTTACTAAATCCAAGCAACTGCATTTAGAAAAGTCAAATACAAATCTAAGTGTGAAACAAACACAAAATAATTCTCTCATCTCACCTTAATCTTTTTATCTTTTCAGTGAAGAAAGCAGTGAATACTGGTTTAAATTTCACAAGTGCCTTGCTGTGGGTATGTTATTTATTTCTCTTTCCCCCCCTTCTGTTTTGATATTTGATTCCTGCGGCTTGCTATTTGCCTGCATAAGCCTGCAGTTATACATGCATTAAGTAAACAAACTTCAAACAATTCCAAATTAATCATCTTTATTTACTTGGAGACTGGTTCCATGTTGCTGCGTGTCTTTCTGAGGCATAACCCAAACTACACTTCAACCTTAATTAAGATTTTGTGAGATTAATAGTTGTGATACTTAGCTTTTGTATTTTGGTTCCGGTATTTAAAATGAGTTTAAACACAAATTACAAGGTCAATTCCACTCACACACACGCGTGCACACACGGTCAATTGTGCACACACAATTTTATATGTCAAACTTGCAATTAGAAGGACATGGAATTCACACTCCTTTAATAAAGGATAGCAAACATCTGGGTGACGTGTACTAAAATGTCAGACATAATGTATGGTAAGAAGAGATGGACTATGAGATAGGTACTAATAAACTGTATATATTCAATAAGTTATGTCTGAAAACATTTTGCTGCTTAAGCCATCATGATAATAAGTTTATCATTCAGTAACTTGCACTATATGCACCCTTTTAAAGCTTGTATTTTCAGTCACAAGATCTAATGGAAAACATTGAATACACTGAAATACATCGTCTTTAGAAGAGGTGGACAATGGAGAGAATGATACTAGTGGAAAAGGTAAGCAGTTCTTCAAAGGATGGAGCTTCCAAACTCAAAGCATCTATCACTGTAAGACATACAAGCTTAGACAATTGCCATTTATCAGCAGGCAGGAAGAAAAATCTAGCTTTTATGGGAAATAGCACATGTATGTTGGGCGGTTGGTTGGTGGAGTGAGATACTAAGATGCATAGAAGAGAGAAAACACGGACTTCTGAGAGAGAAGAGTAGAAGAAAACCAGGAAAAGGCAGATAGGAAACCTTTTTTTTTTGTGTGTTTGAACTGTTCTGCCATCCTGTAGTTATTAGGGCAACATCTTCATTTAAACCACCAGAGAAAAAGATTAACCTCAGAGGTAGAAAAGTGTGTCAGAATAATAAGTGGTTTTGAACTACGTGTTTTTCTTTTCCCTTGCTTCTTTTGGTCTCCACAGATGATAAAGATTTCAGTGATTCTGGGAAAGGCGCATCTTCAAACTGTCATAGTGGATAGGGTTAGCAAATGGCAATGGATACACCAGCTGTGGAGTAAAATAGAATTCACAGGTTTTTTACCAAAAAGAGAATTTCATTCATCTCTATTTGAGGGTTTGCAATAATTTATCAATTTTCATACATAGAATGACTGATTATCCTCATCAAGATTTTGTATTTCCTATTTGCTGCCAGAATGACAGTTGCATTAAACATCTCGAGATAACTGAAAGAATGAAAATAGAATAAGATATGCAACACTTTTCAGATGAAAAGGTATTCAAACATGTTTAGCATTCTGGATAACTCAGGGTTTTATTTTTATTCCTAGAAACTACATTATTAAAATTAATTCCCATCATGTAATTTTGTTAATGCATTTGCTTTTATTTGATTTTCTTTCAAGTTAGAGCACCACTAAGTAAGCTTATGAATGCTTTTCTTCGTTTGTTCGTATTATTAGCAGCATTGTTTGAAGCATTTACCTAATAGCAGTTTGTAAAGCCTCTACTTTGAAACATGATTTTGCCCATTAATGCTTCATTCTGCATAAGAAAAGATTTAAAGCCAGACGCAACACTGTTTTTTTTTCTGTTGTTTGCATCAGAAGCTCTTAAGCTTTAAAATGGGTCATACAGCCAAGAGAACTTAGTCACATGTGCTTTAAGTTACTCAAATCCTTAATTGGCCTGCTGGATGTTTGCGTGTATAAATGTGTGATCTAAGACTTCTGTTGAAATGATAGAAGTCATTTTATATGTTCCCATTCTGTACAAAGAAGAGAATCCTAAATGAACTATTTTTTTTTTCAAACCAATTCAGTTTGCAGAAACTTTAAGGCACTTAATGTTGCCTACCCAGCAGGACTGGAAAATAATGCTATTGTTTCATCGACAGGAAGAATTAGATACATGCTTTTGAAAGTTTTGGCTATCTGTCTGCGGCTAAATGCATCAGTGTGGCTCTAGACTGATATATGGAGATTATTCATACCATTCATATATGCCAATAAAATGAACTAAACTGAAGCTGCTACTGGAATGTATGAACAGAATTTGTTTGCACATCCTGAATGTTCTGCGATCTGTAAGTAGAAGAAAGAATAGTTTGATGCCGGGCTGAAAAATATCAGTGTAATCTATCAGATTAAAACATAGAATTCCATGCTGCCTGTGGGAAGGTATGCCCGATATATGCTTTGTTAGGGGCCTACAGAGTGTGAAGTGAACAAAAGAGATTGCATATATGTCTAACAATATCAACACTGCTTTATCACCTGAGCATTTCATTTTAAAAGAAAAAGACCCTAATTAGTGGTGTTTTCAGTGCATCACTGACATTGAGGTTGCAGAGTGAATAACACCAGCAATGATGAATTTAGACATGGTTCATACCTCAACTTTCAACTAAAACAATGTTAACATTTGTCATCTAATCACACATTGTTCTTTAGAGCAGTCATTTCTGAATTTTCCTGTTAAAATTGTACCACAGTTATGACTGGAAGAGAAACAATGTGATCATAGGAAGCTTAGGGGGAAAAACCGAACAAACCAGCAAGTGAAATGGCAACAAATGAGATGGTTTTGCTGTAACCATGGCAGATGTGGACACTGGGAAACAACAAAGGACGAAGAAGAAGGTATGTTGCCTTTGTAAAACAAGAGAAGAGACAATGTCACTGCCTTTGGAACTAATAGGCAAGGAACTAGAAATCCTCTGTACATGATCTAGTCACAAACTGTTAAACCTGAGTAATTTTTTAGGCATCTAATTAATGTTTAGGTACCTAAAGAAAGGCTGGATTGATCTTTTTCTATTGAAGTAAGTTGTGGAAGGGTGTGACGCTCTGCAAGCAGAGATACATCAGACTATTACAATGCATGTGACAATCTTAATAGGTACACGTGATATTTACATGCTAGAGTATCAGTGAGCGTTTTACATATATAATGATCCAGTGTGCTGACTCGATGGGTCAAACTCCCAGCGCAGAGATTGCCTGCCAGCATCCCTTTCAGATCATAGTGTTTTCTAAGTGTACATGCTTACAAACCACATGTAGTTGCATATGTTTTCTCTTTCACTTTTTTTAGTCCTGAAAATACAAATACATTTTAAAGTATTTACTGGAAGCCTGCTCATCACTGGTTCATTTTCATTGATTAAAAGATGCTGAACGTAACTCAGATTTTCAAAGATGATTTCAATGAATTGTGAAATTAATGTAGTTTTTGAAATTTGCTTTATTAGAGAAGAAGAAAAGTGGCTGTCTCTTAAGTTGCCATGTTTAAGAGGGATAACAGCAACAGACTAAGACTTGAAGTTTGTCTCTTGAGATGGTTGAAAATAGAACCAAGGGAGTACTTATAGTATCATAGAATGGTTTGGGTGAGAAGAGACCTTAAAAGTCATCCAGTTCTGCCTCCCATGCCATGGGCAGGGACACTTCCCGCTAGATCAGGTTGCCCTAAGCCCCATCCAACCTGGCCTTGAACACCTCCAGGGATGGGGCAGCCACCACTGCTCTGGGCAACCTGGGCCAGGGCCTCCACAACCCCATTGTGAAGAATTTCCTCCTAATGTCTGGTCTTAATCTTCCCCCTTCCAATTTAAAGCCATTCCCCCTTGTCCTGTCACTACATGTCCTTGTAAAAAGTCCCTCCTAAGCTTTCCTGGAGCCTCTTTCAGTACTGGAAGACCATTAAAAGGTCTCCTCAGAGCCTTGTCTTCTCCAGGCTGAACTGCCCCAGCTCTCTCAGTCTGTCCTCATAACAGAGGTGCTTCAGCCTTCGGATCATCTTTGTGGCCCTCCTCTGGACCCATTCCAACAGTACTATTTCCGTCTTATGTTGGAGATTCCAGAACTGAATGCAATGTGGGGGTCTCACACGACTGGAGCAGAGGGGGAAAATCACCTCACATGCCCTGCTGGCCACTCTTCTTTTCATGCAGCCCAGGATATGGTTGGCCTTCTTGGCTGCAAGCCCTGGTTACTGGCTCAGGTTGAGCTTCTCATCAATCAGCGCCCCCAAGTCCTTCTCCCCAGGGCTACTCTCAATTCATTAATTAATCCTAGAGTACTAGCCCACTAATTAGTATTGTTTGAATTGATGGGAGTTTTAGCTCCTCAGGACTTTTGAAATCCTGTTTTTCTTTCGGCATGAATATTTTAGCCTTTTTTCACATTAAGTAGCTGTCATTCTCAGTGTGTTTTACATCATAATAGGAAGCGTCTGAGGATGGAATACTGGCAAAGAAGTCTGTTTACCATCTGCTAACTTCTCTTTATTTTGACAGTCAGAAAGACTGCAAAAATGTCTGGGGTCTTATGAGACTCAAAGAAGCAAGGAGCCCAGTCAGAGTGAAATACAGCCCTGTTAGCAGCATATTAGATAAACATAAACCAGCTCTTTTAGCCTGGAATAATTGGTCCACCCCAGTGCCTGCCATATGGCCAGCAGCTTGTCCATGCTCCTTGTCCCAGCTGCCTTGTGTAATGGCAGCACTGGAGTTGTTGTTCCAGTCCCTCTGTTAGAAACAGCTTTTCACACTGACTAGTTCTATGTCATTATAGGTTGCAAAGATAGTCATGATTTTACTGGTGACTTACACAATTAGCAGGGCCTACTTTTGATTTCTGAAGTAGAATAAATGGCCTGGATAAGGTCTTGACTGTTTTGATCATGGGTAGATGCATGGAAAATAAACAGAGCAGATTTTTAATTTATTTAGGTACACCTATTCTTAAAGCTAAAGTTCTTTTCTGGACATCTGACCTTGTTTTTCTAAGGTTCTCTATTAATAGAAAATTCATTGCCTCAAATAGGTAACTTGGAATTAAGGAAGCATCTAATATACTAAAAAAAGTAAATAATCCCATAACTACAGTAGTGTTTGCGGCATGTAGTTAGACACTGGGATCAAGTTTAGACATGATAAGAATTCTGGATTTTACGCACACGGAGAGCTGTGCTTTTAAACATGCATCTGCTTTGCAATAGTTGCTAGAAGATATAAAATTCATTTTGACACATCAGCAAAAGAACTTGGCTGTTTCAGGACAGCCAAGAAGTGGTGAAATGTTCCCAGAGACTGTAACGAATTATTAGTTTCTTGGGTTTCATTCGAGCCATTGATGTTAAGTTACCAGGCTGAGAGAGTTGGGGTTGTTCAGCCTGGAGAAGAGAAGGTTCTGAGAGGACATTCTAGCAACCTTCCAGTACCTGAAGGGGCTCCAAGAAAGCTGGGGAGGGACTGTTTACAAAGGCTTGGAGTGATAGGATGAGGGGCGATGGGTATAAACTGGAGCAAGTCAGATTTAGACTAGACATAAGGAGGAATTTCTTCACAATGAGAGTGGTGAGACCCTGGCAGAGGTTGCCCAGGGAAGCTGTGGCTGCCCCATCCCTAGAGGTGTTCAAGGCCAGGTTGGATGAGGCCTTGGGCAGCCTGATCCAGCGGGAGGTGTCCCTGCCCATGGCAGGGGGGGTGGAACTGGATGATCTTTAAGGTCCCTTCCAACCCTAACTCTTCTATGATTCTATGATACAGTGATCTATCAGCATTTCTATCCAGTTTTGTCCTTGCATCCTGGTTTTGGCTGGATAGAGTTAATTTTCTCCATAGCAGCCAGTGTGGGGCTCTGTTTTGGATTTGTGCTGGAAACAGTGTTGAGAGCACTGGGATGTTTTGTCTGTTGTTGAGCAGGGCTTACCCAGAATCCAGGACTTTCCTGCTTCTCACCCACCCCACCAGTGAGGAGGCTGGGGATGCACAAAGAGCTGCAACAGGACGCAGCTGGAACAGCGGATCCCAACTGGCCCAAGGGATGTTCCATCCCATAGGATGGCACGCTCAGCATATAAGGCTGGGGGAAGAAGAAGGAAGCGGAAAACATTCATAGTGATGGCATTTGTCTTCTGAAGAAACCGTTAGGTGTGACGGATCTCCTGCTTTCCTGGAGACAGCTGAATGCCTGCCTGCTGATGGGAAGTGGTGAATGAATTCCTTAGTTTGCTTTGCTTGCACACCCATCTTCTTCTTTACCTATTAAATTGTCCTTATCTCAATCCATGAGTTTTCTCAATTGTACTCTTCCAGTTCTCTGCACCATCTCACTAGGGACGTGGGAGCAATTGGCTGGATTGGGCTTAGTTTCCAGCTGGGGTTAAACCACAACAATGTACATTTCCTATTTTTGTTGGGTTAAGATCAGCATTTGTCCTGTGGTTGAACTGCACAGTTGGGTCTTGATCCACAATGTAGGCTGCTAAACAATTTTACAAGAAATTAATTTTCAATTTTCAATGAGTTTGCTATCCTTCATTTTTTTCAATATTTCTAGTCTCAAAATATTTGATACATTTTTATAGCTATGAGGAGTACTGTATGATACCATCTGTGTAAATTAGGCCAAGTTTGATCACCAACTACTTCTGATCCAGTTCTAATGAATTATCCTATGACATCCACCCGCCATTCTTCATTTCATTTAATTCTTTTGTCAGCCTCTGATATATTTCTGATCCATCATTTTATTGAGTGCTGATGGATCCCATTCTTCATAATCCTGGCATCAGTCCCTCTTTTACTGAATCATATGGACTGTTATTATGTATTTTTCGGGGCCAGTTACTGAGATGTGCTATGCAGACAACATTTTATAGCCCTGTGATGCTTCCATGCTGAATGATGTGTCACAGGTACACCTTCCCAATGATGTAGGTGGAAAAAAAAGGGAGTTGATAATTATCTACCCATTGCTTACAGCATGTGATTCATCCTGAGTGGCAAAAACAAATCGGCTTGTGTTGGAGAAGTATTCCTGGGTTATATCGTAACAAGCAACCCTGAGTCATAATTGGAATTAGGGATATAAGGAGGTGGACAGTGTAATGTTTATTAAGACTGTGTGTTGACTGGGTGGTTCTTGAGCCAATGGTGCTAATTAAGATCTCAGCTACCTGTGCATGTACTGAACTGACAATGAGTTCTGGAGCCTCATAGAGTTCAACAAGGCTAAGTGCAAGGTCCTGCACCTGGGTCAGGGCAACCCCAAGCACAAACACAGGCTGGGTGGAGAATGGAATGGGAGCAGCCCTGAAGAGAAGGAGTTGGGGGTGCTGGTGGATGAGAAGCTCAAGATGAGCTGGCAATTTGTGCTTACAGCTCAGAAACCACCTGTATCCTGGGCTGCATCGGAAGTGTAACCAGCAGGATGAGGCAGGTGATTCTACCCCTCTACTCTGCTCTCGTGAGAACTCACCTGGAGCCCTGCATTCAGTTCTGGAGTCCTCAGCGCAGGAAGGACATGGATCTGCTAGAGCAAGTCCAGAGGAAGCCACAAAGATGATCGGAGGGCTGGAGAACCTCCTGTCTGAGGATAGGCTGAGAGAGTTGGCGTTGTTCACCCTAGAGAAGGCAAGGCTCCAGGGACACCTTATAGCATCCTTCCAGTACTGAAAGGGGCTCTAGGAAAGCTGGGGAAAGAGTGCAGGGATGGTTCTAAGCTGAAAGAGGAGAGATTTATATTAGATATTAGGAAGACATTATTGCCTGTGAGGGTGATGAGGCACTGGCACAGGTTGCTCAGAGAAGTCTTATACGCCCCATCCCTGGAGGTGTTCCAGGCCAGGCTGGATGATCCACAAATGAATAAGTTTTGACCTCCTCCTGTGTGCATGCAGCATTGCAGTGTTTGTCTTTGTGAAGCAGGCATCTGCAACACTGAACTACGCTGTGTCTGTCTTGCCAATACATTTTTACCAGAATGGCTTCTCCCTCTTCCAGAGGCTTTTACACTAGGGATAAGGAAAGAAACCAGACCTCTATTTCTTGTTTAATAAATAGGAAGTCTAGTTTTATAAACAGGAACCTCACCACCGGGCAGTTCAGATGTTACACTGGGCAGTTCAGCAACTATTCTAAGCAGTTGTGTGTGCGAGGTGTTGCACGCTCACTGATTGCTCTGTAAGGCAAGACGCCTTGTGGTGCTAGTGCCGTATCATGGAACACGATCTGTTTGAACCCATGTCACACATGCAGTGCCTCATCAGTGTTTGCATCCACCGCTATTACATGTGCTACATCAAGCAGCAGTTGTGCACACAGAAAACGGAAAGCTGGTGGCTCATCTTTCCCCTCAGTGTTCTTTGTTTTACTGTGAATTGCATTTGAACACATTTGATAGCCAGCCTGGAGCAGTTTAAGGAGTGTTGATGTGTTATTCCCATACAAACAGCCCCAAGAAGTGGTCAGTGGGTTGCTGTGACACCGTAAATCCAACAAGGTTTGGTGTTTCTTGGGAAGCAAAGCTTGGACTGAGCACAACCAGGGGAAGCAGAATTTGGGCACAGCCTGTATAGACAGTGATGCAGCAGTCGCCCTCATGAGGGCTTGTAAGAACTTAATGAGATCCCACATCGGCTAGGAAGCTGTTGCTGGACTGGCATATGTCAGTACCAAAATAAACACTGCAGCTGTTGGTCTAAGCTTCTGAATGATTCCCAACAAGGCAGAGGACGCTTTAAGACTTGGGCTTTGCCCTTGCATTTCCTCTATCATTTGTCTTTAATTGTGTCAGCATTGTTTACCATCATATATAAACCCTACTCAGTATGGACTGATACACTCTGGGCACCACTTTATCACAGTGTTAGAATACTTTATAAGCTGTCCCAGCATTTTCCTGACTGTTAAAGATTCTGAAAACCACTACATTTAACCATAAATCTCTGTCTGGTTATTTTTACCATTGACTCCGATCATAGTGGTTGACTCTTGATAATGTTAATGTCAATACTAGAATTAGAAAGAGTTGAGGCCGTGGACTTTATTTCAGCACACACGTGTAAGGAAGCATGACACACATCCGTTGCAATCTACCTACATAATTTACTCTATCACGTGTCTCACGAGACAGGTTAACATTGCAGGCAGTGTATGCCTCTAGTAATAAGTGTAACGTTGGCATGAAGTTCATCCAAACATGTGAGCACTCTGGCATAAGGGGCTGTAGCAGGTTTCCACAAGTACGTGATAGAGCAGTGAAAACATGACGTGTGACCCCGTGACCAGATAACTGAGATTACAGCGAGTCTCTCCAACAAATTATTTTCAACTGGTAGCTATTCATATATAGACTTGTCAGACCTGGTGTTGTATCAGAGCTAGAGATCTAGGTGACTCGGGAAGTTTATCCTGTTGTAACTTTATAGCTGGATGTTAGAAATTAATAGCTGTCAAATGCTGAAGGACATCATAATCTGCAACTATTTTGGTGATGCCTAACAACTCTAGGAATGTTCTAGTTGTTTCATCTCTGCATAAGAAAGAAAATGAAGGCACTCTAGGATTTTAAGTAATGGTAGGAGCTGAAATGAGAAGTAAATAGACCTCAGTATCTTTAGTACACCACTTGCCTTGCATAATGTCCTGTGATGAAGCAAATACTCTTTTATTCCCTTTTTTTTAATTTTATTTCAGATCATAGAATCATAGAATAGTTTGGGTTGGAAGGGACCTTAAAGATCATCCAGCTCCAAACCCCTGCCTTGGGCAGGGACACCTCCCACTAGATCAGGCTGCTCAAGTCCCCATGCAACCTGGCCTTCAACACCTCCAGGGATGAGGCAGCCACAGCTTCTCTGGGATGGTATAATATTCCCTTTCATAAGGGAATTCCCTTCCCAGATGGTATAATGTGATCCCTCCCATCACCCTCACTGGTAAGACCTTGCTTGCTGACTGAGAAATTCTAATCCATACCAAATTATCACCCAGGAATTGAAAGTGTATTTCAGATGCTGGTCTTTCTTATTGTGCCAGTTTTCTCCACCCTTTGCCTTCACAATCATTTTATGGTGGGTTTTTTGTAGGACAAAGGGATCAAATGTAGATCCATAATTTTTGTAGATCCATAATTTTTGTAGTTCCATAATCTTCACAAATAAGGGTGAGTATAACACTTATTCAGTTGTCTGATGCATTTAAAAGTAAAAGGTATATGTGAAACAGCTACTGAGGAAGGAGGCTATGTCCTACACGTAACAAGTTCAGGAAGCTTCTTCAATGCTACTTTGATTCTCAGAAAGTGTTTGATTTAAAGATATCTTCCCGTCTAAAGCGTGTGCTGAATTAAGAGAGGTTGAAAGTGGAATTAACCAGAAACTTTTAAAGGTAAGAGGGTTCCAGCAGCAGTGTTGGAAATGCTAGTGAGGAGAGGGATTCCAAATGTAGGCAGGGGACCTGACTTTGGAACAGGAAGATTGTACTGAAAAGGGTTCATCCTTCACAGTGCAAGGAGCAGAATTCATAGCATCACAGAACTGAACTGTTGAGGTTAGAAAACGCCTCTGGAGATCACCTCGTCCAACCCTCAAAGCAGGGTCAGCTAAAGCAGGTTGTTCAGGACTATATCTAGTCGGGTTTTGAATACCTGCAAGGATGGAGACTCTACAACCTCCCTGGGCAACCTGTTCCAGTGTTTTACCGGGAGGATACTCCCTCTCCCCCTGCTGGCAATGCTTTTCCTAATGCAGCCCAGGATGCTATTGGCCACCTTTGCCACAAGGATGTGCTGGTAGCTCACATTCAATTTGTTGTCCACCAGGACGCCCCAGGTCATTTTATGCAAAGTTTCTTTTCCAACTGGTTAGCCCGGACAGGTTGAGAGAGTTGGGGCTCTTCAGCCTGGAGAAGAGAAGGCTCTAGGGAGACCTTAGAGCAGCTTCCAGTGCTGAAAGGGGCTCCAGGAAAGCTGGGAAGGGGCTCTTGATCAGGGAGGGCAGGGAGAGAACAAAGGGGAACAGTTTTCAGCTGGAAGAGGGGAGATTTAGATTAAATATTAGGAAGAAATGTTTTCCTGTGAGGGTGGTGAGGCAGTGGCCCAGGTTGCCCAGAGAAGTAGTGGTTGCTCCATCCCTGGAGGTGTTGAAGGCCAGGTTGGATGGGGCTTGGAGCAACCTGGTCCAGTGGGAGGTGTCCCTGCCCACAGCAGGGAGGTTGAAACTCGATGATCTTTAAGGTCCCTTCCGACCCCAAACATTTTATGATTCTACGTAGTGATGCACGGGGTTGTTCCTCCCTAGATACAGGATTTGGTGTTTACCTCCACAAGATTCCTGTTTGTCCATTTCTTCAGGCTGTTGAGGACCCTCCAAGTGGAAGCACCTACTATATTCCATCACTTCTCCCATATTTTTGTCACCTGCAAACTTGCCGAGTGGCCTCCAGCTCAGCTTTGCGATGCTGATCACAAGCAGCAGCTCAGGCAGCTTTCAGTCTACCTCCCTGACCACTGATCTGGGCCAGAATTCATCAATTTGCCAATGAGGATATTATGGAAGCAAGTGTCAAAAGCCTTGCGGAAGTGAAGATAAGCACCATCAGCTGCTCTTCCCTTGTTCATTTTGCTAGTAATTTTATCAGAGAAGGCTGTCGTGTTAGTCAGGCATCATTTCCCTTTCACAAATCAATGCTGACTAAATGACTTTTTTTGTCCTCGATGATTCTGCAAATGGTTTCCAACATTATTTGTTCCATCCCAAGAATAAAAGTGAGGCTGACCAATTCGTAGTTGCTTTAGTAGTTGCTTTGAGTGACTTCTGGAGGAGCACGGCACAGTCAAAGCCGTCCAGTTAATTTATCTGTACAGGAGCAGCAAACCACTCTTTTGTTCATCTCAGGAATCTGATGTACGTGTGCACAAGAGATACCACTCCAAGTTCCTTCTCTCTCTAACTGTATCTACTACAAACAGGCAACTTTGGAAAGCAGAAAGGATCATTTTTATAATGGATTCTAAATACTTCTTACACTTTTCATCTCAGAAAGCAGGCTGGTGTATAAAATCTTCACCAATTAAGATTTGTAAATGGTTTTGCCTAACAGTTGCTATTAGTCATAGCAGATGTGACCCCTAGGTTCTCCTCAGTTAGTAACAATATCGTGAGTGGTACCTAATGCGTCATTGCAAACAACAGCAAAGCAATTCTGTACTGATTTTCCATGTTAAGCAAGCTCACCTTACTGAAAAAAATTAGGAGTGATTTTTTTAAATAGGAATTCTGTTTTAATTGACAGTATAAAGATACCAGTGAGGCAAGTTCAGTAGGGACAGGTAATGGCACTTATTAAACTAACGGGTACAGTAGAAAAAGTAGGCAGGATTTGTCAGGCAGGAGCATTTTTGTGGAATTGTTAATAGCAAAATGGTTTTAGTCTATGCTAAATCACAAAGAAAACCAAGATGGAGAAGGTAAGATCGTTATTTATTACCAACAAACCTGAAGATCTCCTTGGCATACTCCCTGTAGACAATTTCACTGAGTTCTAACTACCTAAAACACTTGCATAAGTGATGGTTTTATTCTAAAGGGATTTGAAGAACAAAGGCTTAGTCTGAAATTTTACAGTCATGAGATTGTGTTCTCTTTTTAGATTTTAATTAGTGCTAGCAAGTAAATTTACCTATGAATTAGCAATTAGCACATTCTGAAAGGTAAGCAGTGTAACCTTTGGAAAGGTCACTGCACAAAATGGATGGGAGAGGAAGGTGACTCATTATACGCAGGGGGAAAAGTCTCTCCTCAGCTGGGAAGATGCAGCTGGTACTTCCATTACTGCATGATAGCTGGTGTGGTCAGCAGTATCGCTGACTTACTGTGGACCCTCAGCTCCTGTTAGACCTTAAATTGAGGGGGTTTTGCTATGCTTTAGAAAGCACGCCAAGTGTACCTTATCTCTTCATCAGCATCACTTTGAAAACAGGCCAAATGTATTCTCTTGACTGCAGTAAACTTGTTTTTTTAGCATGTAATTTAGACCCAATATAGGATTCACCTGCACCAGTTACGCTTCATCTCTGCTTTCAACCCCCCACCTCTTCTGGGCTCAGATGATCTTCAGGTGTTGAGCAGCAAGTATTAATAGAGCTACAGTTGAGTAAAAAAGGAGTGTTCTGAATGTTGCAGATTAAGTGCAGTTAAATTAAGGAAAATGCCATCTGTTTACAGTGGGCAAGGAGAATTAGGACTTGCTTAAAACAGGGACAGCAGCTCGAGAATGAACTTTCTTGCAGGAACTTTTGTGGAGGGAGTTTGTGTCCCATGGAGAAGCTCTGCCAGCTGCTGAGCCTTTGGGCTCTCCTACCCACAGCTGCAGTGAATCAGGCTCGGAAAGGGCTCGTCTGCTCTGCAGGTGCTGCTTTAGGGCGTTGGTTGCACCATTCAAATAGCTTTTTGGAGTGCTCTCTTGAGGATAGTTGTGGGGTCTTTTTTTCTTCTTTTTTCCTGGTGGAAAAGCTTGATTCTTCTCTACCTCACATGAGTAAGGTAAGTTTGCATGAGACTTAGTGGTAAGGGATGTTTATGCTGCTCAATAGCATATGCATAAATCTTACTTTCTAGGAATAAACTGAACTTTGTGGCTTGAACAACTAGCAATCTTTATTTTACTTTCAAAAGTATTGATTTGGAGTCTTTGGTACAGGTTAAGTTTATGGGGGCTTTACATTTGTTTGACGGGTATGTTTCACTAATCTAATTGATTACTTTTTAAGTGGATATGCTATTTGTATATTGGAGAATACCAATGCTTTTAAATACTAATTCATTCTGATGTGCCTTAGAATTAAAGTTTTGAGGCTCTTTTCAAAGTCTGTAGTGTATCGGAGACAGAATAATACTTGTATTATACTGTTTATGTGAAGGAAGACGGGGCTTCAAGAGTGCTGTATTTTTGATGTGACTTGTAATCTGGATTGTTTGGGTTAGCAATTTTCTGATAGCCCAGGATAGAAACTGCTTTCTGGAAATATACCTTGGTTTTCATAACATAATGTATAGTTTCATTACAAACAAACTGTATCTTCTTCTTTGATTACTCCCTTCCATTTGTTCGTGCTTCTTTTAGCTCTTTTTGGGAATCTGTTGTGGACTTGGCTGTTTCTAGTTTTCTGATACAGGTAGTGAATTAATGCTGCAAAGCATAGCACACAGGATGAACTTGTTCTCTTGTGGATAAGTAGTGTCTGTGAAACTGAGAAGTGCTAGTAGAGAACCCTGCATTGTCTAGTCCTTCTTCTCCTCCCATATCAGTGTTGGTTTTCTGTTGGATATCTTGAGGTATGAGGTTTAAATCTTCAGTTTGGAATATCCTTTCTGTGCTTGGGGGCTTCTGTTCCACAGTTGGTTTGCCTTTGGAAAAGGCTGATGATGCCTTTGCAGAGGAGGGAGGGAAGGACTTATCAGGCAGTGTTATTGTATAAGGGAGCATAACATTGAAATGCTAAAAAAAGACAGCAGTGTGACTCCTGACAACAAGAAAATGCCACATGAGGGCAGCAAGAAAGTGGCTGCCGCTGTTAAGCTGGATGATTTTTGTGGTTTTATATTACTAGGAATAGCAGGAAAAACAAACTGTGTGGGAGTATCAGAGAAGTGAGATAAAGGGAAAGAATAGAAGTGACTTGTAGAAATACAGTACTTGCACAGCTCCATTTTCCCCAAATAATGTCAAGTTCTCACTGGCCAACTGCGTAGAGATTCTTGTTGGGAATTTACGCTTGCTTAACAACTGAAATTAATCCTAAGAGGTAGAGAGAACAGAAGGAAATTTAAAGAAAGCTTTTGCAAAGAGGTATCACAGAACAAAGCACAAAGGGTTTTTTAGTGAGAAAGAGGTGATGGAGAACAGTCTTACTGCCTGCTTCTGAGCTCGTCTGAGTATTGTGTCCAGTTCTGGAATCCTCAACGTAAGAAGGCTATGGAGCTATTAGAATGGGTCCAGAGGAGGCTGCAATGATGATCAGAGGGCTGGAGCACCTCCCCTATGAGGACAGGTCTCATGAGAGGTGCTCCAGCCCTCATATCATCATTTTTCAGGCCTCCTCTGGAGAAGGAGGAGAGGATCTTTCTAACAGCTCTGTCATTCCTGTGCTGAGGACTCCAGAACTGGACACAGGGCTCCAGGTGGGTCTCCCGGAGCAGAGCAGAGAGGAGAATCCGCTCCCTCTCTGCTGTTCCCACCGCTCTGGATGCAGCCCAGGACATGGTTGGTTTCTGGGCTGTGAGCACATGTTGCCAACTCACATTGAGCTTCTTATCCACCAGCAGCCCCAAGTTATTCTCTTCAGGGCTGCTCTCAGTAAGATAACAGGGATTCTGAAAACATTGGCTCGTGATGTGGCCAGACCTGAACAAGGTGGATTCCTCTGTATTGGACGCTTTCAAATCTCAGCTTGACAGGGTTGCAGGCCATCTCACTTAAACTATACGTCGTCTAAAAGGCTATGGTACCAAAAAATGCTGGCAAATAAAACTCTTTAAGACTCATTTTAGAGTTTTAGAAAGCAAGCATCCTTCATCAAGCCTGGGCAACGTGAAGGAGCCAACTCCATCAATGCTGTGCAGCGAGACAAGAGTTGGAGACGGAATATATTCCCCACTTCCCTGCATATGTATAATTTGCCCAGAAATCATATGCTTATTCCATTAATTTCTGAGGACTCATTTTAATGTTGCTATGAATTTCACAACAGTCAAATCTCTTGCTAATTTGGAGCTTTGGAGCCAGCTCTGTCTGACTTTGCTTTTGAGACACTGCAAACAGAGGGGATTTGAGAAGAAGACACATCTGGTCAGCACAGATCATGCTCAACACGAGGCGTTATCATCTTCAAGGAACGAAAAATGTCTCCAAAACCACTTTTTGAAAGAAATTATGGTCTCGGAAGAAGAAAAGACCCTATCAGAGGGACATAACTTTGGAAGAAAACAATGACTTAGATGAAACTTAACTCTACTTTGGCTTAAATAACAATATTACGCTTTTTGGAACGGGAATTACTCCTTGTATCGGTTGGACGCGATGCTCCCCGAGGTCCTTTTCCACCTGGAGTTTTAGGAAGTTGTGAAAACAGCATTTTGGAGTGAAATCCCGAGGGCTGCCATCCCGCCCCTGGCCGCAAGGAGGCGCCCTCGCCCCAGGACCCCGTGTGGGACCCGGGATGGAGAAGGAGGAGGAGGGAACCGGGCTGCTCCGCTTCGCAGGCGGCTCACGGTTCAAGGTCAGCGCCGTGTAAACACCCTCACAAAGGCCACATAACCCCCCTCATCCACCCGCTGACCCCTCGTTGCCTCCACGACCCCCGGAGGGCCCGGTAAAGGCAAGCGGGTGGGCGAGTGGCTACCGCGGGCAGGCCCTACCCACCTTCCCCGCCTCATTTACATATGCCCCGCCCTCCTCGCGTCTCATTGGCTGGGGCGCCCCCTTTATCCCGTGCGCCCCGCCCTCCTCGCCTCTCATTGGCTGGGACTCCCTCTTTATTTGCGTGCGCCCCGCCCTCCCCGCCTCTCATTGGCTGCGGCGCCGCGGCGGGCGCCGCTGATTGGCTCGGCTCCCCCGTGCTTGGCCGCGGGGCGGGGCGCCCGAGCAGAGCCGCGGCGGCCAAGTTGAGCGGGAGCCGCTGCCCGAGTGTCCCGCGGCGCCTCCTGCCTCCCCCCCACCCCAACCCCAGCCCAGCCCCGGGTAGGAGATGGCTGGGAGCATCCCTCCCGCGGGATGGAGGTAGCCGTTCCCCAGCCCAGCCGGCAGCCGGGGGGGCCTCCTTCCCACCGTGCTGCGCTGCGGCTCGGCAGGCGCGGGGGAGACCTCTGGCACCTCCACCTTTCCTGCTCTTAAACCCCCCCCCCATTTTTTCCTATGGCTGGGATATACAGCTCGACTCTGAAGACCCTGGAGGATTTGACTTTGGACTCTGGTTATGGGGCAGGGGATTCCTGCAGGTCCCTCAGTCTCTCTTCCTCCAAGTCCAACTCGCAAGCCTTCACCTCTTCCCAGCACAGAGGCAACTGGTGGTACTACTCGGGCTCCATGAACAGTAGGAACAACAGCTGGGATACAGTCAACACCGTCCTGCCCGAAGACCCCGAGGTCGCCGATATCTTCTCCAAGTGCCCTAAGCTGCCGGATCTAGAGGAATACCCTTGGAGCGAGGAAGACGTTGGAAGGATCCTACGCAAGGGGAAGGCCGATGGCCCCACCAGAACCTTCTCTCCGGACGCCGTCAGGCGCCTCTCGCAGTTGTTGAGACGCGCCTTGATCAGGATCTCCAGGGAGGCCCAACGCCTCAGCGTGATGCACTCCAAGTGCACCAGGTTCGAGGTGCAAAGCGCCGTCAAGCTCATCCAGAGCTGGTCGCTGTCGGAAAGTTGCGTCTTGGCCTCTGTCAAGGCCCTGTCGCTCTACAGCATGAGCGCTGGAGATGGGCTGAGGAAAGGGAAGTCGGCGAGATGCGGCCTCACCTTTTCTGTGGGGAGGTTCTTCAGGTGGATGGTGGACACCAGGATCTCCGTTCGGATCCATGAGTACGCGGCCATCTCTTTGACTGCTTGCATGGAAAACCTTGTGGAGGAGATTAAGGCGAGGGTCTTGGCGAGTCAGAGCCCGGATGGTGGAGGAGGGGAGATCTCAGCTGAAATCCTGGAGATGGTCATCAACAATGATGCTGAACTTTGGGGAGTCTTGCAACCTTACGAGCATCTCATCTGTGGGAAAAACGCCAATGGTAAGATGCAGCTTTTACGATCGCTAAGCTTCATCCCAGTAAGCTTTCCGGTAAAATCGTTGATTTTGGTGTGCTTGAGGTTTTTTTCTGGTTTTTCTTTTCATCTGACTTGCATCTTGGCCGTGGTTTGTGTGTGTGATGGCTTTACCAGGCAGAAATGATCCTGCTTTATCCCTAAGATGTCCCAGTTTATAAAAGATGCAGAGTCTGTGGGAAACCAAGCCCTCTTGCCTTGGCAAACCTCTCCTGACTTTCTACCAGCTGCTGTTTTGAGCATTTTTGCTGTAACTGGGGTGTAAACATGCTTCTCCGTAACCATAAGATGAAACGTGCTTTACAAGCAGCTCTTCAGAAAAAAAAACAAACCCAAAACCAAACTGTTGGTTTTAAACAAAATTTATGTTATAGATTCATAGAATAGTTTGGGCTGGAAGGGACCTTAAAGATCATCTGGTTCCAGCCCCCCTGCCATGGGCAGGGACACCTCCCACTGGATCAGGGGCTCCAAGTCCCATCCAACCTGGCCTTGAACGCCTCCAGGGATGGGGCAGCCACCCCTGCTCTGGGCAACCTGGGCAAGTGCCTCACCACTCTCATGGTGAAGAAATTCCTCCTTATGCCTAGTCTAAATCTGCCCCTCTCCAGTTTATACCCATTGCCCCTCATCCTATTGCTACAAACCTTTGTAAACATTCCCTCCCCAGCTTTCTTATAGCAAGGATCTTAAAGTTTCATCTTGAAGTTGCTATTCCCACATACAGCCTGGAGAGGGAAAACAATAATTGTTTTATTTTCTTCTTTGCGGTAGTAAAATTCAGTTTCTGAGCAAAAACTTAAACCTATGTGTTGCTGCTTTCTAGTTTAGCAGAAACCTGTGGTGTAATTATACTTGTGCAATAAATGAGAGCTTGTGCACAGCTTGCTGAGGTGCCTGAGTAATGAGAATAGCGTAGTATTAAGCTGCTTCCCTCTGTCCCTTGTTCAGAAAGCAGAATTTTTGAACAGTTAAGCAAATAAGCAGACAGGGAGATTCTGTCCTCTTCCTATGAGAGTGAGGAGCAGCTTAAAAGAAAAAGTCAGATCAGCTCTGTTGAGCTGCACTGTTTATTCTGCATTGTCACACTGAGGAGGAGCATATTTTTTCCATGGAAAACTTAGAGAAACATTCCAATTAGAAAGCTGCTCTACGTGCCACACACAGTTTCATGACTTTTGTTGGCCTCGTCGTTATGGCCACACATAATAACTTTCTGATTTAATGCCTTATAAAACCAAGTGGCTTGATCCTCTTCAAAAGATAATTTTATAATGAGAGACAGGTGAATCAGTAAATTTTCCTTGAGGGAAAATTATACCTTAAGTGAAGGTATAATTGGGGGTTGGAACTGGATGATCTTTAAGGTCCCTTCCAACCCAAACTATTCTATGAATGTTATTAATGAAAGGCTGTGTCAGATAAGGGCTGGCTCTTCACTTGTGCTCCTTGGGAGGATTGAATTCCTGTGGTTATCGTGTACCAAAGCCGTGGTGTCATGGTTGGGACCACTAAGTTAGGCGCAGTCGCTCTCCCCACTGGGCCAGCGTGGTTCATGTTTCAAGGTGAGGGGATGGCTGCTTATTATGGTGCTCACAAAAGCTCTCTTGTGCGCTCTGCTTGCCCTCTGTCCACTGACAGGGTTACTAAATGTTGTGAAATAAAGGTGAGGAGCCCTTTGGGATGCACTCTTGGCACTGGTACAAGACATAAGTGTGACTTTAAAAGTCAGACATAAACATCTACTCTTTTAACTACAAGCTCTTAGATGGAAGACCTGGAGAAGAGGAGGCTGAGGGGAGACCTCATTGCTCTCTACAACTACCTGAGAGGAGGTTGTGGAGAGGAGGGGGCTGGGCTCTTCTTCCCAGTGACAGGGGACAGGACGAGAGGGAATGGCCTCAAGCTCCACCAGGGGAGGTTCAGGCTGGACATTGGGAAAAAATATTTCACGGAAAGGGTGATTGGGCAGTGTCCGAGGCTGCCCAGGGAGGGGATTGATTCACCTTTCCTGGAGGGGTTTAAGGGATGGGTGGACGAGGTGCTGAGGGACATGGGTTAGTGATTGATGGGAATGGTTGGACTCAATGATCAGTGGGTCTCTTCCAACCTGGTGATTCTGTGATTCTTAAGTTATGGGGATGTCTTGTCCTCTGCTGTACACTTGTCGTAATTCTTCGTGTACCGTGGGGGTATTTGTTGCCAGGTCCAAAAAGAGGACTCAGTTCCCTCTCTCGTTCCTTGTTTAGCAAAGCTGGAATGAAATAGTGTGATTCCGTAAGAAAAACGTGCACTTGAGCTGGTCTCTGCTCAGTATTCCTGCCACCCAGGTTCTGTCTGTAACACTGAGAGGAAGACTCTGTCCCTCATGGAGCTTTTCCTTCAGGGAAATCTCTTTCTTGGAGAAATTGCAATGAATGAATGGAAGCTGGTGTTCAACGGAAACATGCGTGACTCTGCAGGGGAAGGCTTATAAATATTCAAGCCACCAAATGGTCAGTTATGATAACGCTTGTGTAGTGCAATACTGAGCAGTCCCTGGCCACAGAAGGATTGGCTTCTGTTGCCTCTTTTGTTGTTCCTGCCTTTCAGATCAATTGTGTCAATAATTGAATGCATTTTTTAAGTCTGAAAATTGAATTAAACCGCAGATGAAGGTACCCTGCGATTCCCTGTGACAGTCTGCCACTTGTATTTTACCTGACACAAATCAGTGAATCTTCCAAATGGCTTTTCTTGCAGTTGTAAGACCCCAAATGGTTTTATAT
Organism: Phaenicophaeus curvirostris; assembly: GCF_032191515.1. Taxonomy (NCBI): domain Eukaryota; kingdom Metazoa; phylum Chordata; class Aves; order Cuculiformes; family Cuculidae; genus Phaenicophaeus; species Phaenicophaeus curvirostris. The sequence goes on from NC_091396.1 coordinate 2,618,918, forward strand.
GGATGCAAAAAGCTTGAAATAACTCCTTTTTTCTTTCTCCCGGCAGGAATTGTAAATTAGTAGTATTCATATCATTCTCCATGGTGCTTTCAAGTGATCTTGTCTTTTACATTAATTTAAATCTAGTGGTAAAATAGCTGGATTTATTCCAGTGTAAGGAACAGGAAAATTTGCTTTACTGTCATTTTTCTCATTTATAGTGGAACATTTTAATGGAACGCTCGTAAATTGTGAACTTGGCATTTGTTTGTTGGGTTTGTTTTATAGCACCGAGTTTGATGCTAGAGATAAAAAGCACTTAGAGGTTAAGTTCTAACTGCAGTCAAGCATTGCAATCTCCGGATGGAATCTGTGGCAGCGTACTATGTAGAAGATTGCACTGGATTATCATAATGGACCTTTCTGGTGTTATGATCTATTGAATACAATTTTCGTTATTAGGTCAGGATATCGTGCTTCTTTGGAGTCTAAGAAACAATAAGTAAATACAGAAGTCTCCATAGCTTCTCAAGAGATGGAGTTTTAGACCTGTATTTCTTCATTGACTCATCAGAGAGAGCAGTCCAGTCGCTGTCCTTACTGTTTTAGAGGCTGCAGGTTTAATGTTTTTATTATAACAAAGGTGCTTTAATCAACACCTGGTGTGTGAAAGATAAAGTTTAAAACCCTAAGTGCTTAAGGGCTTTATTAATATTATTTATAAATAGTAATCTGTGGCTTATTTATTCACCCTTTCCATGAAGCTCTTTTTAAATCAACTGTTTGCTGCCTTTGTGAGACGTTTTCTGCTGTTAGTGTGAGTTCTGACTTGATGCTTGGGACTCGGTCTGTCTGCCTTGGAAGGAGGAATTTGATCTGAGCCGGAGGCCACAAGGAGTTCTGTAAAGTTCTCTGTGTGCGCTAACGCCTCCAAGAGCACAATCTCTTCAGACAGAGTCTAGCTGGGGTGTTGCAAAGATAATGCAATGCCAGCTGGAACGAAAATGAAACAAAAGCAGCAAAAATGATAAGCAGCTACTGAACACCTGGCAGGTAAAAAAAAAAATTATCCATGTATTATTTTCTATTTTTAATTAGGTGGAGATGTGCGAGGGTGGGGAGGCACTGGCATAGGTTGCCCAGAGAAGGTGTGGCTGCCCCATCCCTGGAGGTGTTCAAGGCCAGGTTGGATGGGGCTTGGAGCAACCTGATCCAGCAGGAGGCATTGGAACTGGATGGGCTTTGAGGTCCCTTCCGACCCAAATCATTCTATGCTTCTAGTGATACGTATTGATTTTATGTGGCTAAAGCAGAGAATGCATTGTAGTTTCCCAAGGATTTTGAGACATGCTAATTTGGACTATTAGTGCCTGCCTATTTAAAATGTTTGTTGGGGGAGGAGGAGAAATACGAACTTACCTCAGCAACACATTTCTTTCTCTTGATGTTTCTGTGTTTGACTGGTTCATGGTTCATTAGAATCCAAACTGTGAGCACCGCAAATAGGTTTTGAGATTATCGCTCTATTAACTCCAGCTCCTAGGTTGTATCACACTGAAATATCTGGTTATCTGAATGTTCCTGCCACAGCCAGTCCACCTGCTGTGCTGTTTAATGCACCAGCACATCCCGGTGCTCCAGAGATAGAAGTGTGGACAGATGTTTTTGCAAAAAAAAAAGAAAAGGGGGGTTAATTCAGCCTGGTAACACTGCTGCTTCATGTTCCTTGTAGCTGAAACACTTCAAGTTGTCTATCTAATCCACAAATTAGTGTGTTGATTAGCTCAGCTGATGGGGAGTAGAAACAGTCTGAAAATAAGCTCTGCTTGTGTCTTGAGACGTTTTTCTTAGAAAGAGGTTGAGGTGGGGATATGTGTGACCTTTCCTCGTGGTGGGAGAGAATGGTTTGGACTCAAAACGAGACCAGGGATGAGTTTTCTTCTCTCTGGTGCTAAATGCTGCATCACACCCTGCTAAGCATCAAGCTTTGGATTTAGTATCGCTAAGTAACCCCATGTGCTTTTATATTCCTCGCTGCATTGCGAAACATTAAAAATTACAGCTGTTCTTAACACTGAAGATTTTTAGAGGTATGCCATCCTAAAAATTCCTTTTTATAGTTATTAAAATGGTCTGGGTTAACTTTTTTATTTTAATGTAGTCATGGTACTGTACTGAAATCCAGCATGGAAAAACAATATTGTGACATTTGAATGAATGGGATGTCCTTTTGTTATCTGAACTGAACAAACTGGTGTGCTCATAAAGATCCTCATCAATTTTAATAAGCTATTGGCTGCACGGCTATTTAAGAAAAAAATTGCATGTTGGAAGGGGTGCGTTTTGAGGAACAAAGCTGCAAATGCAATCAATAAGCAGAGCCGAAATACAAGGGTAGGACAGCAGTACTGCAGGTGGTTTTGCAAATCATTGGAAAAATCAAACACCCGCACCCCTCTGTCCTCTGTGTCATCAGAGCCGAAGCAATAATTCGAAGCAGTGTTGCTCACTGGGGATTCCTGGACAGGAATACGATACCCACGTGTGTGTTTCCATGAGAGCTGAGCTGGCTATAGCCGGGGTCCTGTTGGAACTACGGCTTTTCGTTCACCTCTGTGCAACGTACCCCCAGCACATTTGTGTGCTCCTCCTACTACTCATTCAAGGACTTGGATTTATATCCACAAACCCACGGGGACAAATTCTTTAAGCCTAGATGTGAGTGCTTATATACGTGCCCACTCACCTCTCCTACCAATGCAAGCCAGGAGATGCAGAGTTAAAAACGCAGATGTCTGTAGATATGCATCTTGGTGATGGTAAAGGGCAGATCAAGAAAGGCTAAAATGCCTATTTTTTTTTCCCTTTATACTCAATTCTGTGTGTGTCTATATATATTTATAGAATCATAGAGTGGTTTAAATTGGAAGGGACATTAGACATCCTTAAAGGTCCAACTCCCCTGCCATGGGCAGGGACACCTCCCACTGGATCAAAGCCTCAAAGCCTCATCCAACACCTCCAAGGATGGGGCAGCCAAAACCTGTGGGCAACCTGTGCCAGTGCCTCACCACCTTCACAGGAAGACATTCCTTCCTAAGATCTCATCTCTATCTCCCCTCTTTCAGCTTAAAACCCTTCCCCCTCATCCGGTCCTTGCACTCCCTGATCAAGAGCCCCTCCCCAGCTTTCCTGGAGCCCCTTTTGGTACTGGAAGCTGCTCTAAGGTCTCCCCAGAGCCTTCCCCAGGCTGAAAAACCCCAATTCTCTCAGCCTGGCCTCATGTGGGTGGTGCTTCAGCCCTTGGATCATCTTTGTGGCCCTCAAACTTCATTAATCAAGTAATAATGTTGTCTAAAATTTATCCTTCAGATTTCTGGTATTACATCATGGCAGTAAAATTTGTGTCCTTTCAATTCAGTTGATTAAAGAACAAATGCTGATGCTCCCTCGATGTATAACAACTAGCAGCAAATGTTGATGTTTGGATTTCGAGTGGAATCGGTGTTGGTGATGGCTTAACTCTATGGACCCACTCCAGTGGGTCTCTTCCAACCTGGTTATTCTATGATTTCTAGTTTAGTTTTCAGGTGAAAAATCAAGCCACTTTAGCTCAAAGTTTAGCAGTCAATACCTGTGTAATATTTAGATGGACTTGAACTGGATTGATTCCTGTGGATTCATTCCAACTCAAGACATTTTATGCCGTTTGGGGTGCTCTTGCATGGTTTTTTGTGTGTCTGCAGAAAATGAGGAATGAGCTTTGAGTGTTCATCATATTCTTAATAATAAAATATGATATGGCTGATGTACATGCCTTCTGACATCAGAATAATTGAAATTAAATCATCTCATTCCCAGTTTGAAGATCTTGCAGCATGCAGTGAGCTGGTTTCTCTGAACTGAGCCAGCAGAGTGCTTTTTTTTTTTTTTTTCCACGTACCCTGTCTAATTTCTCTTGTGATTTGAAACCTAAACTCGTCATGGTGAGAATTGATGATTGTCAGAGAACTTCCCTACCTGATCTCTAGCATTACAAATTGCCTTCTCTTTCTCAAGATCACCCAGGGCAGGAACGTTGTATATATTCTAGCTGGCTTGAAACCTTAATCCTACCTAACTTGGGGCTATTCCAAAACTAAATGAAATGGTAACGTAGATGGCAGCGATTTTTTGAATTGTGTTTTGCTAATGGGGTTGAGACGAAAGACCTTTTTACATTGAAAAATCTTGTTTGAGTATTAATGTTATTGTAACATTTTCGTGTAGTAATGATTTATTTCTGCAGATGTACCTGGTATGATTCAATTAGTGTAGTTAATGGTCCATTTAGAGCTTCCTTCCCCATCTATTTAATTTTTCTTTTCTTTTCCTTGGCTTGGAGTTGTAATGCGTGGGTATGCAATGTTGCAAGGGGGATGTTTAAGCTTTTAAAGCCCTCTGTTGTATTAAATGTAAATAAGTATTTTCAGTACTTTACTTGCAGTAGACTGTAGAAAATTCACTTATTGCCTAACTACCAAGTTACAACCGGGCATGGGTTTGGGACTCGAGTGCTTAAATAACTTCAGAAAGAACTGAAGCTCAAAAATGCCTGTTTTCATTTAGGAGCTTAAACCCAAGATCTTATTGTTGAACTAGGAGGAACTTTGTTTTTAAAAAGAACTTGTCTTGGAGCAATGCAAGAAAATAGAGAAATAAGGCCAAAGAAATTAATCCTATGATCGTCACCGATTGCTATCCCATGATCTTTAAGTCAATACCTTATCCTTTCTTAAAGTAAAATGAGCAGCTGTTTATCTTGAGCAATTTGTCCATTGTGCCAGCAGAACACAAAGGAAGAGCAACTCTAGCTTCTAAACACACCAAAACCATCAGATACCCAGCAGTGCCCAGTAAATCTCTCGGCAATCTTTATTCTTTGGAACGTTTGGAAACAAGATGAAAATAATTTTTTGTTTTACCTCTCATTCTGCATTTGGTCAACACTAAGCTTTTCAAGTCAATCTATGTGGTCCTTTAATAAACATTTTCACATTGTTTACAGGCTTAGGACTTTGCAGTCTTACACTCTGGACATTAGAAAAACGTTCTCGTTGACTAAGTTCTACTCCACCAGTTAGTAGAATAACATATCCATTTACTCACACTGAACTATGAGAATCCAAGCTGATGAACAAAAGAATAAAACTGATTTCTGATGCTGCTCTTGTTTTAATGGGATTAATTTAACAAGTAGTTTGAAACATAAGTGCTTAACATGACATTTGGTTAAATCTAAGGAAGCCTGAGGCAATGTTAAAGCCAGTAAAATGGTGGCGTCGTGCTTTCTCAACTTACAAACTGAGACAAAAGTATTTCAACAGAACTCTGATTCCTTCCCTTACAGAACAAGAGCTGCATTTGTTAGCAAAAATAACTGCTGGACCTTGTTGAGAGCACCTAAGTCAATATTAAGAAGAAATTCTTTCCTGAGAGGGTGGTGAGGCACTGGCACAGGTTGTGGCTGGAGAAGGTGTGGCTGCTCCATCCCTGGAGGGGTTCAAGGCCAGGTTGGATGAGCCTTGGAGCAGCCTCGTCCAGTGGAAGGTGATGTGACCTTGAACTGGATAGACAGTAAGGTTCTTTCCAACCCGAACCATTCTCGAATTTGTAAGTGAGGAGAGTCATGATGCTGGCTGTGCAGGTGTTATCACATGAAACCAAAAATAGAAAGATGGAGGGATGCAGCGATGTGAAGGGTTTGTTCCTTTCACCGACACAGCCAGACTTGCCCTCTGACTTGGGTCACAAACCAAGCTGGGACTGTGAGCTCATCCTAATCCTTAGGAAAAGTTTGGCTGCAGTGGGTGTGACTTGGTATGCTTGGTGCCTGGAGCAAGGAGGGAGCAGCTATGGGCAGGGCACAGCTGTAGTTTGTTTGTCGACCTGTAATTAAAGTGTCTGCCTACAGCCTACTAGGGTGGTGGCTGCAGCTTTTGTGAGCATGGAATATGTGGGGTAGAATTAATAGAGTGACAGTAACTTCTAAGGGAAGGGTATGTCATAACTGCTGCTGTGTTCAGGAGTGGAAACTATGGCTTTGTCCATTCAATTCAAGTGCACTTCTTAGCTATAAAATCCTTGTCTATAACCTAGTCGCTTGTGTTGCTTGCAGATGAAAGTTCCTTGGAATTGTAAACTTCCTCCTCATCTGCTCAGAACCTGTCGCTTAATGATATGATTTCACTAACTATACTCCAGTTGATTTTTTTTTTTTTTTTTTTTTGTGGTGCACCTCTAGGAGACTGAGGCAATTGGTTGGAATTTACTATGATTGTAGACTCATAGAATGCTTTGGGTTGGAAGGGAACTTTAGGAGGTCATCTAGTCCAACCCCCCCTGCGGAAGCAGGGACATCTTTAAACAGATGATCTCAACAAGAAACATTTCTTTGAAACAGACGTTCAACGAAGCGGGGATTGTGGCCTTCAACTTGTGAGAATCATTAAATTGAGTCACAAGGATTGCTGAGGATGTACTTACCTTCTTCCCGTTGGCCAAGCAAAAACTGCCTGGTGTTCTTCATATGGGTTTGACCCAGACGATTCATAGGTCAGTTGTAAGTCTGAGCACTTGTCCATCTTGTTCTGGTTGTTTAATTATTGCATCTGGACCGTTTCTGTCTTAAAGCATGTTTAATGTTCGGCTGCCTAACCTGCTTCACGTCTGAGCTGAGAAAAATTCCAGTTTCTGGAGGGTGCTGCGAGGTTTCCTTCAGCCATCTGTGTAATGTGCTTTTAGGCCATGAAGTGATAAGCACAGGACATGGCAAAGCATCTTCTTAATCATTTTGGTTTAGTTGATGTTGTTCATGTATTTCATACGAGGCTTTCTCTCTGAGAAAATGCATCTCCATTTATTGGCTTCTTTTATGCACAAGCAGCAAGTCAGCTGTTTGGCTGGTGGGTTTGTGAAAGTGAAATTGAAATATAAGTGTAATAATAAGATGAGGGTTAACAGTTTTAAGCTGAAAGAGGGGAGATTTAGATGAGATATTAGGAAGACGTTGCTTTCCTGTGAGGGTGCTGAGGCCCTAGCCCAGGTTGTCCAGAGAATCCGTAGCTGCCCCATCCCTGGAGGTGTTCAAGGCCAGCTTGGATGAGACTTCGAGCAACCTGATCCAGCGGAAGGTGTTCCTGCGCATGGCAGGTGGGTCAGAACTGGATGGGCTTAAAGGTCCCTTCCAACCCACACTGTTTAGTGATCGTTTTTATTATTTTTTTTTTTAAAAAAAAGGAAGCCAGAGAAATTTCTCAATGACCAAAGCAATAGGGTTTAGATAGTATTGCTATATATCAAGAGACTGCAGTTGGCTCTTCCAGTTCCAAAAAGTCTTGACATAAACACAAAAAGAAGAAAACTGTGGAAAATGTGCCTGAGTAGTTGCTGTAGTTTTTGTGTACTGACACCAAAATGCTCAAGATGATTAAGGTTATTTGTGGTATAGTCATGGACTGGAGACTAAGAACTGACACCTAAATAAACATTTCGGACCAGCTTTTCAGTTCATGGATGTAGATTTATAACAACTGATAGATTTGCTGTGGGGCTATGAGAGATCAAAGTAGGTGTTGTTTATGATATTTCAAGGATGAGAGGGAAGGAACACTATGGAAGACATCATCTGCTTGTCCCATTCTTTAGTGTTTATAACACTGCAGTCCATGTTGGATACTACCGTTGCTTTCATTTCCAGTCCAATCTACACTCTGGGACCTGGAGAATAAAGAAGAAAACATGCATGTTTATGCTGGAACTTATACATTAAAGAGATAAACATGCAGAGGCATAATTATCTGTTATTTTTGTTATCCTACATAGCTCTGTTTTCTTTTCTGATTATGACAGGGAATAGATTTTCTGCTAATATTTATATTTTATTGCTTGTGAATAAAGCACTTGCTCCTCTTTGAGCTGAAGGGCAAGAGCTGAATCTCGGCAAACGGCTGAAGGTTGGGAAGTAGGAAAGTTTTTCCTTGTATTCTTTCTTCAACCTGTTTTGGATTTTTTGATGTTTTTAGTAGAAATCTATTTGCTTGCTTATTTTCAATGCGGTTCTCTATGCGGCCCAGACCCTGTAGATGAAAGTGAAAACCCAGTTTTTTAGTTGCTTTTGGACAGTTCACTCATCGTGAACTTTGATTCCACTTGGATGATCCACTGGTGATCCTGCAGCTCCTGTTAATCTGGAATAGTGTGTGTCTCCACCTTCCCTGCTGGGCGAAGAAGTGGTGTTGGGTTGCTGCTGTGGCTCGTGAGGACCAGGGGCTGAAGCAGGCATGGTGTTCCTCTGGTAGACGCGATGGGTGCAGGCAGAGAACATGGCTCCATACAGCTGTGATGCCATCAGAGGTGTCTCTGGAGTGTTTTGTTGTGTGCCAGCTTTGGGAAGAATCGGCAATATGAGCCACGAGGAGCATCAGTGGACTGGTGCGTGCTGTTTTCCTCAAGTACTTGTCTTGTTTCTGCATCACAAATGGTTGAGAGGTTTCCTTTGTACTTGTGCAGTTTAATGAAGACAGTACCACAGGTCTAACAAAAACAGTAGGCATGTGTGTATGTTGTGATAATACATAGAATCATAGAACGGTTTAGGTTGAAAGGGACCTTAAATCCCATTCAGTTCCAACAGCTCCTACTAGATCAGGTTGCTCAAAGCCCCAACCCATCTGGCCTTCAACACCATCAGGGATGGGGCAGGCACCACTGCTCTGGACAACCTGTGCCACTGCAGCCCCACCCTCAAAGGAAAACATTTCTTCCTAATAAATATCTTGTCTCAATCTCCCCTCTTTCAGCTTCAAACCATTTCACCTCGTCCTGTCCCTGCACTTCCAGATCACGAGCCCATACTCAGCTTTCCTGTAGCCCCTTCAGTACTGGAAGCTGCTGTAAAGTCTCCCTGGAGCCTTCTCTTCTCTAGGTTGAACGTGCCCAACTCTTTTGGCCTCTGTGGGGACGGGTGTAATTTCTGGTTAATTGCACACTCTATTTCTGCTCTTTGGTTTGGACATTATCTTCCCTCCACCCCCCACCTTCTTCTGTGCTTAACTTGCTCTGGCAGTTTTGTTTAGTCTAGGGATCATAAAAATCGCTCCAGAGTTGAACTGATATAGTTTTTTTATGGTCTTAGTATGGTTTCTTGTACTTTAAAGTCGTTATATAAAATTTATAAGGTGTCTGAGTATTTTCACTGAAGTGATACTTTAATGTAGAGCACGGAGAAGATGGAAGACTAAAATAGTGGGCAAAGAAGACATAATATCTTTATTAGTTGTTTGTAATAAACCATTTCATTCTATTGGCAGTATAAAGACTTCTAAAGCTTGCCTGCGGGCTCATGTTTTATTTCCAAGGAGTGTTATGGAAAGTTCTTTTATGCTGTGGCAAAACATATATGGAAGTTTTGGCTTGCATGATATCGGTTTTGTTGGAGCTTACAGGACACTTTAGGGCGATGACAGTAACATCATAGAATAGTTTGGGTTGGACGAGACCTTAAAGATGATCCAATTCCAACTCCCCCTGCCATGGGTAGGGACACCTTCCAACTAGATCAGGCTGCCCAAGGCCCATCCAACCTGGCCTTGAACACCTCCAGGGATGGGGCAGCCACAGCTTCCCTGGACAACCTGGGCCAGGGCCTCCCCACCCTCACAGTGAAGAAATTCTTCCTTATGTCTAGTCTAAATCTGCCCCTCTCCAGTTTATACCCATTGCCCCTCGTCCTACTACCACAAACCTTTGTGTACAGCCCCTCCCCAGTTTTCTTGTAGTCCTTTCACATACTGGAAGCTTGCTATAAGGTCTCCTCTCCAGAGCCTTCTCTTCTCCAGGCTGAACAACTCCAACTCTCTCAGCCTGTCCTCGTATGGGAGGTGCCCCATCATCAAGTAGGGAAGTTCTCAGAACTGTTGTCAATGAAGTTGTACTGAAAGCAGGCTCAGCATCCATGCGAGAAGTGCTGTTTAACTAAAATTCCGTCGTGTTGGAGCCAAAGGAATAATTTCCATTAGCTTTGATGGAGTTCTGATTGATATCCAGAAGTGTTTTGTGAATCTTCGTTCTAAATAACATTTCTACCTGGTGTGCTGGGGGTAGAAGAAAAAGGCAGATGACAGGAAAATGGATCAGAGTTGTGCAGTAGGTTTGAGAGGGGAAAGAGTGTCATTATGGAATAAAGCAGTGGCTTATGAATTTTAGCCTGTGATTCCTTACAATAGCAAAGGAATGATTCTGCTTATCGGAAAAGGCTGGATTCTTTCCAAAGCAGTTTCCTGGGCTGTTCTGCTGAAATCACTTGGATTGAGGCCACGTGTTTGTCTTAGGGTAGTTTTGGTTTAGTACTTTGTAATAAACTTAAGGGCTTTACACCTCGAGGTGGGAGAAGCTTTGATGGTGACCATTTATTCAGTGGAAAGCCTGGATATCTTGTTGTGTATGCCAGGCACAGGGACTTTTAAACATCCATACGCCGAAGTAGTTTTGTAGCTGTGCTGGTGAGAGCGATGTGTGTGACTGGGGTGGTTTTGCATAATGTTATTCCTTGAAAGAAGCATGTCCTTCCTCCCATCAACCCCTGTTCTCATTATCTCAGGGTACTGCTGAAAGCAGAATCTCTTATTAAAGCCACTCGAGGAAGATTCACATTTAATGCTCCATCTCCTGATGGAAAATGATGCTGGAATTATTTCTGGTACCTGTACATAATCTTGGGTCTCGCATTCTTGTTGCAGACATGTGGAAAGCAAACCCAAAAGAGTGTGCGAGGTTAAGATGAGGGGTGATGGTTTTAAGCTGAAAGAGGGGAGATTTAGAAGAGATACTGGGAAGAAATGTTTTCCTGTGAGGATGGGGAGGCCCTGGAACAGGTTGCCCAGAGAAGTGGTGGCTGCCCTATCAAGGCCAGGTTGGATGAGGCTTGGAGCAACCTGATCTAGTGGAAGGAGTCCCTGCCCATGGCTGGAGGGTGGAACTGGATGGGCTTTAAGTTCCCTTCCAACCCAAACCGTTCTGCGATTCTATGAAATGCAGCTTTCATCATAGCTTCCTTTGCGGGGTGATGTATGTGCTAAACGTCAGTACATTTAGGGAGGGGCTTTGCTTTGATTTTAACCAGTTGCAGTGACCTGTGACCGGCTGGAATTGAGTGATAGAACTGTGAATTTTCTTCTACCTTGACAGCCATTCAGAATATTGTTTTCCTTTTATAGCACGGTGATGTAGATGTAAGGCTGTGTGACTGTGGCTTTTTATGTTCACTGCAGAAGGCCAGAACTTCCCCAAGGCAAGCACAATTTATAAACTAAAATGAATATAATTTATTAGTGTGAAGGTAACTGCTGCCGTATAGCCAAGACTTAGAGAATACGTATGTTATGGAAGAAGATACTAAATTGGCAGAGGGCATTTGACCTGCCACCATCTGCGAAGCCTGCACTCCAATTTTCTGCTGTTGCCACGGGCTGCAGACTCAGACAGGAAATCATGGTAGGATGGGAAAGGTTCCAAAACATACAGAGTGAGTATAAGGCGTGCAGTTAAAAGAGTCGGAGAACAGGCTATCTGTTCTACTGCACAGGCAGTGTTAAGTAAAACTGGCTTGTGTGTGTGTGTGCATGCGCGTACCTTAAATGTCTTTTCATATTTTATATGCTCGTTTTTTTAAAAGCTTGCATTTTTTCCGTGTAAAGTAACATGTATAACTTCAAATGATCCATTTATATACGAGGGGCGTGATTCAACCCTCAATTAATTGGCTGCACTGTTCTAAAAGAAGAGGAAAGAGGTGGAGGATCAGGCTCTGGCACACGTGGGCTAACCACAGTGTTTTGTCTCAGCACGTACAACAGAAGAACAGCCCCTGCCTCTGCTGTGGGATTTGGTTTTGGTTTCGGGGACTGGGGCTGGGGTTCTGTGTACTGGTCAAACACCAGATTCTGAGTGTCCCTGCAAGAGGTTCTGTGAATGGTCTGGCAGGAGCAGGGATGCAGAAGGTGTTCGGTTAGTGGAGCTGGGTCACTTCCTAGCGCTGGGTCAGTCACAGGGTCCAAGTTATGTCTTTTTCTGTGAACTAGAGGTTGGAACAGGGAATGATGGGGTGATTTGCTTTGGCGAGCAAACAGTTGTCTTATCTGTCAAGGAGAGATTGAGCATTATTAATCTACAGGTAAAGAACTGCACTGTTTGTGAAGCTTCCAGTGGTCTCCAGAGAAGTGTATGACTGGTCAACTTACGCTCTGTTGACAGAACCATAGAATGGTTTGGGTTGGAAAGGACCAGTTCCATCCCCCTGCCATGGGCAGGGACTTCTCCCACTGGATCAGGTTGCTCACAGCCTCGTCCAACCTGGCCTTGAACACCACCGGGGATGGGGTATCCATGACTTCTGTGGGTAACCTGTTCAGAGATTACGGGAGAGAATAACTTCTCCATCAATTTCTAATGTAATTGTTGTGTAGGAGATGTTCCTTAACTGAAATATAACAACAAAACAACCGAGTGTCATGCTAGTGCCACGTTAGGGACTGGGAGTAGGAGCTCAGCAAACTTCTCATGCCAAAAACCTGAACTAAAACTTTTTCTCATGGGCCCATCTGTGGTTTTTAATTCTGACTGACGGGAACAGTACAAGAGGGTGGTTTGTTCTCCAGGCGTTTTCCAACCATAGCTTTCATTTGGCTCAAAGAACTGCTTCCTGCTTGCCTTATTTGTGTATGTGGTAGTAGCTTTTCAGCTGTATGGAAGAGTGGAACTGTGGACAGGAGTAAGGTGAGGTCTGCATTTTAGTGCCAGAAATTGCTGAATGCAATGGTGATGCGTCTGCCAAGAACGAGACTGAAGCTGCCAATTAATCCAGTTTAGAAATCAAATAATTTAGGTAGCGTTTAACCTTGGGGCTGGGATCAGCAAATGATGCAGTCTTTTGTGACCCTGTATCTTCCAGCACAGCAACTGCTGCTCTTTCTGGATAATACAACCTCAAAAAGCCTTGCTAATTTTTAGTTTTTATCTTAAATAAATTGTGACTGGAGACAGTTTCCACATTGCGAACTGCTTCAGCCAAGCCATCTGCCTGAGCCTTCAGCAGCGCATTGTGTTTCTGAAAAGCATTCTAGCGAAACATTATAATGCTGAAAACTTTGAGCTGATGCTACATTAGAAGTGATCCAAAAAGCTGCTGCTGATTTACATGTGAGCACTGCCAAGTATTTCTCTGATGAGAGTTCATGACAAAGTGCTGGAGTGATTGAGTAAAGCTGATTTGAACAATCTGTTGTGGGTTATAGCTCCTTCTGATATTCCACAATTGTGAGAAGCTACTGTCACTTGTATTTTCAACCTATGTTTTGCTTAGAGGTACGAGATCTGCTGTTCTGAAGTCCCTTGGGCCAGTGCATAGAATCACAGAGTGGTTTGGGTTGGAAAGGACCTTAAATATCATCCAGTTCCACCCTCCAGCCATAAGCAGGGACACCTCTCACTGGATTAGGTTGCTCAAAGCCTCATCCAACCTGGTCTTGAACATCTCCAGGGATGGGACAGCCAATTCTTTTGGAAGCAGCCTATTCCAGTGCCTCACCAGAACAGGTGTCGGAGGGAGATACGGTATTTCTCAATTAAGTATATTAATGAAGCTTGCAATGGCTGGCTTTGTCTGTCTTTGTCACCCACAATAATTTCTAGAAGGTGACAGGAAAGTTATATTTGGTCTGTGTTAAATAAGGATTGATAGACAAACTCAAATTAGACTTCTGTGTCTGAATATAGATACGAATTAAGAATCCATTGCATTCCTAACCTTGCTGGTTTAATTATTTCCAAGAAGCTTACTAAGTGAATATCTGTAAAAAAAAAAAATAGTATTTATTGTATAGGGCTGGTTCATCTGAGGACACTTTGTGTTGTTCAGGGACAACAGGTTACTTTTTGTGCTTGTGATGTGATGAACAACATGAGCTTTAAAAGGCTCGTGTGGGAGTGATTTCTTCCACTTTTTGTGCTGAGAAATAAAGCAGTTCATATAAAGCAGCTGCTTACTTTGGAACAAAACCAGAATAACACTTTAAAGAACCCATTAATCACTTTAGTTTGACCTTAATTTATTTGTTAAAGAAAACCCAAAGCCTTCTAGCCTTTATTGTTCATTTCAGGTTGCTAGGAAATATGTTAGGTATCCAAATCTACATGTTAAGAGCATCAAGATAACTTATAGGGAATAAAACCAGAGTGGGTTCTGGTTGAAGTATTGGCTCTCATTTTTAGGAGTAGAAGGCAGCCCTGTAAATACCTACAAATAAACTGCTGTGAACTCTCATCTTGTCCCATAGTTCCTACACGTCAACTTTTGTCCTGGAATAGTGGCTGCTTCTTCTTCAGTCCTTGCCAACGCTTTACTGCAAGTCTTTCAGGAGGGGGAAAAAGAGAAATAAACTAACTTTTCCATCTTCCCTCTCCTCAGAAATCCCAACATTTATTTTACAAAAGAACTTGTTCTGCATTTAGGCTCTTGGGCTCCTTAGTATGTCTTCTTTTTTTCTTTGTATCCCCTGTGTAATCCTAGTGGTATCAGAAGAGCTTACAAAGTTATAATCGTGGTAACATGTTGCAGAGATTTTTGAGTGCTGTGAGTAAATGGATCAACCATTAAAACCTAGATTAGTTTTGAGATGGAGGAAGGGACCAATAGATGACTTTTTAAAAAGATTAAACGATTTAGACTAGACATAAGGAGGAATTTCTTCACTATGAGAGTGGTGAGGCACTGGCACAGGTTGCCCAGAGAAGTGGTTGCTGCATCCCTGAAGGTGTTCAAGGCCAGGTTGGATGATGCTTTGAGCAACCTGATCCAGTGGGAGGTGTCTTTGTCTGTGGCAGAGGGTTGGAACTGGATGATCTTTAAGGTCCCTTCCAACCCAAACTATTCTATGATTCTGTTGTCTGTCCTACAAATTGTGGGCTGGGCTCTGAGCTTATTTTAAGCCTATGGTGGCTTCTGTCTGCAACAGAGATTGTCTCTGTGTTATGGATCAGAATCTGACCTTATTTCACTGCTTCCCCACAACTGTTGTGCAGCAATCGCACAGCTGCTCACGGATAATTTTTTTCCCAAATAGGCTGCTTTGGGAGATATTATTTGGCCTCAACTTCCTAATGCAAGTAATCAGCCTCTCTTAGGGAATGACATTCAGGCAGAGCAGGCAGTGGTGTTGAAGGCATTAAGCACTGCTTAAGTATTTGATTCTGCTCAAAATGTTCAGGCCTTTAATGAAAATCACATTTATTTTTATGGGCAGAGAATTATGTGTTTCCTCCCTCTTTCTTTTTGCCCCTGTCTCTTCCTCAGCTTATGACGAGCAAAGAGAAAGGAATGAAGTGTTTCATATAGATATATCTTGTAGGCTTTTCTCGTTAATGTTATATATACATGCTCTGTTACATTCAGCATCCCCACTGACATCAGGGGAGCTGCGTGGACTTACAATTCACTGCTTAGTGTTTTGGGGTTTTTTAAGTACCTTTGATTCATTCATCCTGAAAGTACTGTGAGTTTACAAATTAGACCCAAAAAAGGGTGGGAGGAGGAACAGAAATGAATACTTTGGGAATTAGAAGTCTTTGCTGCACTGCAGAACTACTCGGTCACGTTAGAAGGACTGAAATGCTGGTTAGGAGGAGCTCCGGGAGGTTATCTAGTCCAGTCTCCCACCCACAGCTGGACTCCTGCTGGAACTGGATCATGGCTTTGTCTCTCTAAATCTTGCAGACATCAGTGTGGTAGATCCCACAGCCTCTCTGAGCTACTTGCTCGCTTGTTAGTGAAGAAGTGTCTCCTAATGTCCAGCCTGAGTCTCTCAAGCTGCAGTTTGTAGCCAGTGCCCTTGGTGTGCCATGTGGCACACCTGAGAATTCAACTCTAATTTTTGTAGCTAGCCTTCAGACAGCTTTACACTTATTTTAATCTGGCCCTTAGCATCCTTATGCCAGCCTACACACACCCAGCTCCCCAACACTCTCTTTGAAGGCTGTGTTGTTGTAACCTCCCTGGCCATTTTTGGAGATGCTCTGCAGTTTGTCCACACGCCTCTTGTATATGGAAGACTAAAACAGTGTTGCCCACAAACTTGCTGAGGCTGATTGTGAAAATATTGAGCAATATAGACCCCAGCATCGGCTCCTGTGTTCTCTGCTCATTATCATAGAGTCATTGGAGGGTTTAGGTGGGAAGGAACCTTAAAGATCATCCAGTTCCAACCCCCTGCCATGGACAAAGACACCTGCCACGGGATCAGGTTGCTCCAAGCCCCATCCAACCTGGCCGTGAACACCTCCAGGGATGGGACAGCCGCAACTTCTCTGGGCAACCTGTGCTAGTGCCTCACCACCCTCATAGGAAAACATTTCTTCCTAATCTCTCACCTCAATCTCCCCTCTTTCAATTTAAAACCATTCCCTCTCCTGCTGTCCCTCCACTCCCTGAGAAAGAGCCCCTCCCAGCTTTCCTGGAGCCCCTTTAAGGTACTGGAAGCTGCTCTAAGGTCTCTCCAGAGCCTTCTCTACTCCAGGCTTAACCCCAGCTCCCTGCCTGTCCTCAAATGGGGGGGTGTTCCAGTCCTCAGGTCTTTTCTGCACTCGCTCCAGCAGCTCTGTATCCTCCCTGTGCTGAGGACTCCAGGTGGGTCTCGCAGAGCGGAGCAGAGGGGCAGAATCCCTTCCCTCGCCCTGCTGGTCCCACTGCTTTGGATACAGCCCAGGACACGGTTGGTTTCTGGGCTGCGAGCACACCTTGCTGCTTCATGTTGAGCTTCTCGTCCACCAGCACCCCCAAGTCCTTCTCTTCATGGCTGCTCTCAACCCATTATCATTCTCCTATAATGAGCACTGTATACATAATATACAGTACACACGCTGAGTGTGGAAAGGCTTTTCTGTTTAGAAGCTGCTGTTGAATTCTGCCCAGGCAGGCTGCAGGGAAGCAGTGGCAGAGCTCCAGAGATGGAGAGGCTGTAGCGTGGCAAGGAGAAGGCAGCAAACAGGATGCTTTCTCCAAAGCGAGTGGCACTCCCAGGTCTTCTGACTCCTGCCTGTGCTCTTGTGTAAGTGCCAGTGCTTTATTAGGCATCATCTTTGGGCTCGAGAACTTGCTGTGGAGCTGGACAGAAACAAGTGTAGGAGGATGAAGTGTCCTGTGATGGCCCCATGGAAAGGCAAGACTAAGCTGATGAGGTCCAGGCTTCCCGCTTGCAGCCACTGCTGCACTCCCTGCTGTAGAGGGACGTGTCCTGGTGTTGCTGAAGTCCTAGGCCTGACAGACTGTAGTGAACCAGATGGTGCCTTTGTGAAATATGGGAAAAGAAGTTTCAAATGCAGACTTTTCTTTCTGCCAGAGCACGAAACTGAGACTTCACTGGCTCTAGGGGTCCTCTGAAGAGAAATGACTTCATAACTAGAGTGTGAGCTTCTTGCTACCACAAGCTGTGATCCTTGAGTTCCCTTTTAGCCATTCGTAAAGTCAAAACTATTTCTAATGTTTTTTAAAAACTAGGAAAAAACCCAACCGAAAAAAAAAAACCCAACAAACCAAAACTCCAAACAAAAATAAACCAACAAAAAAATCCCTAAAGTCTTCTCTGTGGTTGTTGAGTGCTTCTTTAAACTTCTCTAGTGGAGTTCTCTTAGAGCTTTGGTGCTAATGTTGTAGTTTGAGAGAATACTGGTATTTCCACTGTCCAGGCAGCTTGTCAAAATCAAGAGTTTGGTCTGGCCCTGACCTCTGCTGCTGGTTTCAGATTTCAAGTGGGTTTTCCCTTGTTCCCCCCACTCCCTTCCCGTCCCTTCCAACCAGTGTTGAAGGCACAACCTGCCTGATCGTTTGAAGTTGGGGACGATGGGAAGGCAGGGTCTGTTGGGGATAGCAGGTTGCAGAATTGGATTTGTTGTCATTCTTGATGAAGTTGCAGTCACTTATGTGAATGCTGGCTTGAAAAATGGAGTCGCTCTGCTCTATGCAAGGGGAGAACGGAGAAGCAGATATTTTTGTTTCTCTACTTCATTAGGTTGTGGAGTGCTTACAAACCAAAGATTCATTCAATATTGCTTTGGAAAATGTGGCTCTAACCACTAGCTGCCCAGGAAAACATGTCTCTATGTGTCTTTACTTTAACATAATTCTTAAAATTTAACATAATTCTTAAAATTATGTTAAACTATGGATTATATCTTTACTTTAACGTAATCCTTAAAACCGGGATGTAACCTACAGAAATTAAGACTAATAAGATATAGATAAGCAGTTGAAGAGAATTTTATACCAATTAAAATGACAATGCTGGGGACCGCATGAGTTTCAGTGTGCACACACCACTCTTCCTCCTTTTTCTTCCATCTTTTGTTTATTTTGTGTCTAGGTTATAAAGAATAAGAGGGGTGGAGACCAGGACTCTAAGTTCCTTTGTTTTAACCTCGTTCAGCTCTTGAACAAACCTCTTAACAAAACTTGAGCCTGATGGATCAGACTTGTTACTTCCTCTTCCATGAAAATGTGGAGATTATGCTGAAATGTTCCTGAAAGAGGCTGGATCCCTGGAGCCAGCAGAATTGGTCCAGGATGCAGGGTGCCCTCTGAGGCTGGCAGTAGAGGTGGAAGAAGAGGTTAGGAGCATCTTTTTCAAATCCCTACAAACTCTGTATGTGTCAGCAGAGATAATCCTGACTGTGAAATTTTATTTTAAGCTGGGAGAGGGCAGATTTCTATGAGATCTTGGGGAAGAAATGTTTTCCTGTGAGGGTGGTGAGGCATCGGCACAGGTTGCCCGGAGATGTGGTGGCTGCCTCATCCCTGGAGGTGTTCAAGGCCAGGTTGGATGGGGCTTGGAGCCCCTGATCCAGTGGGAGGTGTCTTTGCCCATGGCAGGGGGCTGGAAGTGGATGGCCTTTGAGGTCCTTTCCAACCCATCCTAGAATTCTATGATTTACTAATCTGGTATAGATTATAAATATCGGCTCACCCCGGAAAATGCTGTTCTTCTATCTTGAAAAGTGTCTCTAAATGAATATCTTGAATGATGTCTCCCTGTGTGTGCTAGTAGCAAGAGGGAACTTGCTCCCTATATACAAATTCATGTCTGTCTGTCTCTAATTGAAGTAAACCCTCTGTGAAATTGCTACCCAGAAATGACCTCACTAAGGCTGTTTGCTCAAGTTCTTGGCAGTCACATTTGAACGCTCAATGCAGTAGCCAGAAAGCAGCAAAACCCCCTATAAGCTAGAGAATAAATGAAGTGGTGGTGTCTGTTATACCAAAATACTCTCGGATTCTGTGCTTTTAGTTCAAAAAAATGATTAAAATGGTATTCTAATATTGTGTTTATTAGTTACATGCTGCCATGTGGAAGCTAAAGAAATGGCTTTATATAGAATGCTAAAATGCCGGAGGTTAACTGTGCTTCAGTTTTTTATATTAACCAACGTAACCGTAGTGAGCTACTTAAATACAAGCATTAGGGTAAAAATCCTGCACTATTCGAAGTCTGTTGCCAGTGAACCTTTGAATTTAGGTAATTTCATGCATGCAGAGGTAGGCTTTATTTTTCCTTCATCAGCTAAAATAACAATAAGGCTGAACTTGGTGTATTTATTTAGTGAAACACAGGATCCCAGCCCTGATGGTTTTAATCAGTGCCCTCGCTATGTGGTAATTAGGGGTTCTCTCCTGTGGTTCTGTTTTTACTTAACTTTCAGAATGTGTAGCTGGTTTCAGTTTCCAGAGATACTTGCAACTAATGTTAACTCATTTACATGCAGATTATCCAGAAGGGACTCTTAAACACACACTCACAGAAATGAAGACCTCTTCAGCACTTTCTTATTCAGCATTCTTGAGTAAAACGTTATCTTTCTGTAGAATGATAGAACGGGTTGGGTTGGAAGGGACCTCAAAGCCTATATAGTTCCACCCCCTGCCATGGGCAGGGACACCTCCCACTGGGTCAGGTTGCTCTAAGCCACATCCAACCTGTTCCTCAACACCTCTAGAGATGGGGCAGCCACCACTTCTCTGGGCAATCTATGCCAGTGCCTTCCCACCCTCACAGGAAAATATTCCTTACTGAGATTTTATCTAAATCTTCCCTCTTTCAGCTTCAAATTGTTCCCCCTCATCCTATCCCTGTAATCCCTGATAAGGAGCCCCTCTCCAGCTTTCCTGGAGCCCCTTTAAGTACTGGAAGGTCCCTATAAGGTCTCCCTGGAGCCTTCTCTTCTCCAGGCTGAACAACCCAACTCTCTCAGTTTTAGCTCGAAGGGGAGGTGCTTCAACCCTCTGATCATCTTTGTTGGTCTCCTCTGTACCCACTCTAACAGATCCATGTCCTTCCTGTGCTGAGAACTTCAGAACTGAATGTAGAGCTCCAGATGAGGTCTCACCAGAGCAGGGTAAAGGTGGAGAATGCCCTCCCTTTCCCTGCTGGTCACAGGTCTCCTGACGCAGCCCAAGGTATGGTTGGCTTTCTTGGCTGCAAGTGCACTTTGCTGTCTTTTGTGGGTAACTTGCTTGTTCCACTCCGCAAATGTGCCCAGCCCTGCCAGTTCTTGCACACGAGGATTCAGAAGTTGAGGAGGACTGGGACTGCTTGCTTGCTCATGTGCCACTGGATGCGGCTCTACTGCTTTAAACGTATATACCTGGAATTTGGTTTGGACTGTAAATTTCATAGAATCACAGAATAACCAGGTTGGAAGAGACCCACCGGATCATCGAGTCCAACCATTC
The DNA here is from genome assembly GCF_032191515.1 of Phaenicophaeus curvirostris. Taxonomy (NCBI): domain Eukaryota; kingdom Metazoa; phylum Chordata; class Aves; order Cuculiformes; family Cuculidae; genus Phaenicophaeus; species Phaenicophaeus curvirostris. The sequence continues at coordinate 2,639,709 of NC_091396.1, forward strand.
CTATCAAACACTAAACCATGTCCCTCAGCACCTCATCCACCCCTCCAGGGAAGGTGACTCAACCCCCTCCCTGGGCAGCCTCTGCCAGTGCCCAATGACCCTTTCTGTGAACAATTTTTTCCTAATGTCCAGCCTGACCCTCCCCTGGTGGAGCTTGAGGCCGTTCCCTCTTGTCCTGTCCCCTGTCCCTTGGGAGAAGAGCCCAGCTCCCTCCTCTCCACAACCTCCTCTCAGGGAGTTGGAGAGAGCAATGAGGTCACCCCTCAGCCTCCTCTTCTCCAGGCTGAACCCCCCCAGCTCTCTCAGCCGCTCCTCTTCTTCTCCAGCCCCTTCCCCAGCTCCGTTCTCTTCTCTGGACTCTCTCCAGAGCCTCAACATCCTTCTTGTGGTGAGGGGCCCAGAGAAGCCAAGTCAAGAATGGGCCATTGGTTTTCTGCAGCGTGTATTGGTGGAAAAGTCCTTGCAGCAGGCTGCTTCATCCCTGACCCTCTAAAAGTGACCCCAAAAATGTTCCTATTTGTGTTTCTAACTGTGCAGCTGGGTGCCATTTGCTCCCAGCAGTTACGGAATCACTCGAGACGTGAGGAAGTAGAAAAAAATATACAGCACTTCAAGCTCTCTAAAACAGCTTCCCTGCATACTATGTGATCTTAAAATACTGGGTGGCAGTTTGGTCCGGTGTAAAAGTTTTATTGGTATGAGTTTGGGCCAGCCACGTTATTCAGGAAGCCACTACTGAGTTTTCAAGTCGTCTGAAGTGTGTGCTAGTTAAATCTTTTTATAAAGCAATACATCCTCTTGCAAACTCCCTGTATGAGCAGTCATCTGCGCCCTGGGATCTAGCTGGTGGGATGTTTGTGATGCAAGAGCCTCAGGTGCTGATTTGCACAGGTATGCTGCTTTTAAAGCCAGATGGAAAGAGCCAGCTTCTCCCAGTCTCTCTGGATCCCAGGCTTAGCAAAGGGATTACACAGAAACCACCTTTGCATTGTACTGAAACCTGTTAATTAAACCTTTCTCATTGCAGAACTAAGCCTGGCTGCTAATTCCTTTCCCTTCGTGAGCATTAAGACTGAGAGGGCACTTGTTAGGTTTTAACCAGCATGCAGTGTACTTACAGCTTCTGTAGCATCAGGAGCATCTCATTGTGGGTATCCAGGGCCTCTTTGCTGTAAGCAGAAAAATAAAAAGCCTTCCCCAAAACATGACTGAGGAAGCAGAGGCAGTGGGGCTTGAATTTTGGATTGCAAAGAAAAAAAAAAAAGAAAAATCTTTTCTTGTGCCCTGTGCACTTGAATTCAAACATTTTGGTTGCAAATACAAGTCAGTGACTTGGGGTCAGGGCAGGAGGTGGCTAACCTGGCCAACTGGTATATGAGCATCGCTTCCTGATTGTGGGAATGTAACCAGTTGCTTTTAAAGGTCTCTGAATCCCTGACTGTGGCTGGAATATCCCCTCCCCACCCCCAAGGCTTTAGGAATACTGGTAGTAGTGAAAATGCGCTTGTAGTAGAAATGCACTTGGGATGAAAGCATGTTGTGTTTGGATTGCAGTGGGATCTCTTGTTATTTGTCTGAGATGCTGTTTAGATTCCTAGCTAAATAGGTCTTTCCAGGCTTGTTCACTCACTTCTTTGATCTCCTTTGGCACTTTTCTCTTTTATTCTGTTGTGTTTTTTTTTTTTTTCTTTGCACCTCAGCTGTTCTTGATCAGAACAGCTTATGAGTTTGGATGTGTACTTTAGCTCAGATTTTGAAAAGGAGGGGTTTCATCTTTACAGTTTTATCATAAAGAACAAGAAATTGGTAATAAAATGTGCTTTAAATAGTTTCAGTAGGAAAGCATATTACAATGCAGCGTGGGAAACCTGTTTAACTGGTATTGGTAGCAGTCTACTAACAGGAGCTTAACTTTAAACTTATGCTTATTAAACACCAAAAAAATGCATACACTTATAATAAATAAAGATACTTGAGTTCTTCTAAGAATTAGGTTTGCTCTTCCATGTTGTAGAAGATCTGGTGTGTGAATGCAAAGAGGCTAGAGATTGCAAAAAAAAAAAAAAAATTGCTCAAAATTCTTCCCCTTCTTCATATTCCTTACCCAGAAAAAGGAAGGATGACTAAGAATGAGAATTATTACAAGCAAACAGCAGGGAACCCAGCACTGAAAGGCTCTAGTGTTCCAGTGCAGCGCTATCTCCATAGTATCCTGTACTCACCATAGTGAGTTTGTATGAGCATCCCATGAAGAGCACTGACATGAGAGAGGGGACTCGGGCTGTCTCCTGCTTTCTAAATGAAGGATGAGATACTACTCCTGTTTTTATGCTGCCCAAATGACCAGTTGGTAATGCTTAATCATTGGATGCAATCAAAATATTTGCAGGTCTCTCTGGGTTTGGCCACATAATTCCTTAGTGTAATAGTGTGTGCAAGGCTGTGGTGAATAAATGGGACAAGCTATAGCTGAGGCTTGAAAACATGGGAAAGGCAAACTGATCCTTTTGGAAAAGAAGGGAAAGGAAAGCAGAACCCTTTATGAAAATAAAAACACATTAAGGGATAGTTTTGCTCATATTGGATTCACTTTTTTTTTTCCCTAGTAAGGTTTGACATAATTTCATGGAATCATAGAATAGTTTGGGTTGGAAGGGACTTTAAAGATCATTCAGTTCCAACCCCCCTGCCATGGGCAAGGACATGTCCCACTGGATCAGGCTGCCCAAGGCCCCATCCAACCTGGCCTTGAACCCCTCCAGGGATGGGGCAGCCACAGCTTCCCTGGGCAACCTGTGCCAGTTTCATCATAATGAAAAAATTCCTCTTTATGTTTAGTCTAAATCTGACTTGCTCCAGTTTATACCCATTGCCTCTAGTCCTATCACTCCAAGCCTTTGTAAACAGCCCCTCCCCAGCTTTCTTGTAGCCCCTTCAGGTGCTGGATGGGCTTTAAGTTCCCTTCCAATCCAAACCGGTCCATGGTTCTGTCATATGACTCTATGATTATGGAGGGCAGGATGCACTTGGTTCCGTTCTGCTCCGCTCTGGCGTTCTGTCAGAAATAAATTTAGTGTATCATGACAAAATGTTTTAGGGAACAGTTCTCGTTACCCATGTTTGAGTAACACTTCCATATTATAGAAAACCAAACCACAGTGGGTACTCATTACAGAAACACGTTTGTGCAGCTCACCATAGATCCCATCCAGCAACGACCTACCCATTCCTGTCTGGTGATGTTTGCTCAGCCCAGCAGCTCTCTGACTTCTGCTTTATGATAAGCTAAGGTGGTTTCCTTATTGCAAATGATGGGAAGGTCTCTTTCTCTTTCTTTCTGAAGCACGTAGTCATCTATTTTTGGATTCGGTTTGTACCTCATTCAGGATGACTCTTGTCGAGTACGTCAGAAAGCTTGTCATCATTCTGTTTTAAGTGTTATACAGCTGAGTAGAATTAGGGCATACCATACACATGAGGAAACGCTCTTCCTTTTCCCTTTCAGCTACTCTGAAAAGCTGTATTAGTTCCCTATGTGTTTCTGCGGATCACTAAGCATGGTAGGCAGTGTAATAACAAGTGGAGAAGCTCTTGTGAAGATGACATGCAAGAGTTTCAGTATACGGCTTCTGCTTCACACCCTGCTTACAAAATATTGCAAGGACTCAAGCCAGGAGCTATAAAGCTTACTGTTATTATAATAAATGGCTTGCGATTTTTATAAAGTACCTTTTTTGTTGGTGTTTTGCAAGTATTGAACAAGCTTCGTAGCACCTTACTAAAGCAGGAATATATTGCAAATGTCAAATAAAAAAGGAAAATGTGAAGCAGCTGGTAAGAGATTGGAGCAAAACAGAGTTCCTACAGCAACCCCAGGTCTGCAAAATCTTGCAGCCCACAAACAGTGGAAGGGGGGCACAGCATAGCAAAGCACCTCTGCCTTTCATTGTATCCCCAAACAAGAAATGGGGTGCTGTCTTCCTGAAATTCCTTCTGATAGCGAGCATTTACTAGAGGGTGATCTGCTTAAGACTTATGGACAAAGGTTCTGCTAGGCTTAGAGTGTTAACCATTTATTTTAAGAAATTATTATGATTAGAGGTCTTGCAGTGAATTTTGCTGGAGGGTTACGCTCTTCTATCACCTTAAATTGTTGATCTTGCTGGTTACGCATAAGCTGTGGGGTGGATTTACTCTCCAGTGAGCTTTGCAGATCTGGTCTAACACCTTCCTGATGTTCCTACCACAAGGCAGGATGGGACTTGAGTGTGAATCTCTCCACCTCCTCCCCAGTCTGCCTGGTTGCCTGGGCACCTAAGTTGTTTTTTTTTTCTTCTAAGGAAAATGGGAGTTTCCAGTAGAGTTACAGCTGCACAGCTGGCAAAATAAGACTGCAGGGAGCCCCTGGAGTGGTCCTGTCTCATAGGGTAGACGTTACTGATGATGAAGACCAAGTTGGGCCACCACTCCAGGGCAGCAGTTACACTAGAGATGTGCAAACTTTTCCATATCTTTGGATAGGAATAATATTTTGACACTTACATTCATAGTTTCATCTTACTTCTGCAAGGGAATGAGACAATTATTCATAAAAGAGGTGGTTTTTTTTTTTCAACCAGATGCCAGTAAATAACACGGAGTGCTTAATGAGCGGTAATTATCTCTTATGGGGGGGAAAAGTTTCATTTTCATCACTGCAAACTGAAACCACGTTGTAGGTGGCTTCTTGCAACAGAGTCCAAGCTTGGCTCTGTATATTGGCTCTGAGAACTGAGCTGGGTTCATGCTTTCCTAAGAAAGGTTCTGGAGTGCAAATTAAGCCCTTCCAATGTGGGTGGCAACTGCCTCGTGTTGTGGTTATGCTGTTGATGGGTTTTCATCCCAAAGCAAGCAACACCTGTGTTTAGGCACAAGAGGATAGAGCTTGGTGAAGATAATCTCATCCTTCTCATGTGCCTGTGATCCGGACTGTTGTGGTCTTGAGGGGGCTGGAACTGGATGGTCTTTAAGGTCCCTTCCAACCCAAACCATTCCATGATTTGTAATGAGGCAAAGTGACTTATACAGATACGCCCTTTTCTGTTTTGGAAGAGTTATTCTAGGTGACATACCGCGACGTTAGCATACAAGGACTTAATGTTGTCTGTCAGCACAGTTAAAATACAATAATTAGCATAAACACAGGCTCCTTTGCATTGGTTTTTGAACTGAACAGAAAAGCAAGAAAGGCTTGATCCATGCCCTAAGAACCAGCGATCCGGCTCTGTACCCAGCGTGAGAAGAAGCAGAGCTGTTGAGCAAGAGGTCAGCATTGCTTCAGTGTAATTTTTCAAGTAGAAACACTCTTCAAAATGAAACTCGGAGTCAGGTGCTTGTGGAACCAAAACTAAATAGAATGCTTGGAATGAAACCAGTTAACTGCACCATCCAGTCAAACCTTGCTTTGAAATCGATGAGTACTGAGTTTCGTTCTTGCTACTTGACTTGGGTTTTATTTTCAGAGGAATACTTGCTAAAATGTGCGTTGTTGTTAAGAATTTTTTCCATGTGAGGATTTCAATACTAAATAAGGAGTGGTAAAAATTCAGTGAGGCTCTTTTAAAGCTGTAGAAGTGGAGCTGCTCTGCATTTGATAGGGCTGACCTCAGGAAGAAGACAGCACCCAAAGTTGTCTACAGCTATGCTGCTGCACTGATGCTTGCACAGCATAAGCCCTGGATTAAGACTCAGCTCGGCAGCTGAGGAGGAAAATATTATCTTTCAGAATATTCTTAATGCCGCTGAACAAAGAGAAACATCAAAGCCAACCAATCAACCTCATTTTTTTTTTTGTTCAATTGATTTCCAAAGGCCCCGTTACTATAGTAACTCCAGTAGGTCTTTTAATTACAAAATTTGTAAAATTGCATCACTTATTCATGCTGGAGGGGGACTAGTGGCACAAATGCTTTACCAAAAAAAAAAAAAAGAAAGGGATTTGCAAACAAACTCCTGCAAATAAAGCTTGACGGACTTCCCATTAAGCGTGACGGGGAATAACCCACCATCAGCATAAACAAATTGGGTTCAAGTTCTCAGAAGGCAATCCCCTGATACGGGGTTTCCCCTTTGGCTAAATCCCCATCCCTGTCCAAATAAAGCACTTTCCTCTCCACTGATACAGATAGTAGAGCTTATTCCTTATAGCCCCTAAATTTAATTACAGCATATCTGAGGGGAGCAGTTGCATTATCGCATTAATTAGCAGTTTAGAGAACTGTTCCCTACTGGAAGTGTTGAATGCCAGTGTTTGTTGAAGGTTCTGGCTTTATCAAAGAGGAATCATTTAGCAATAATGAGCACCTTTCAAATAATGATTGCCTTTAAAATAGGTGCTGTCATTTTGTATTATCAGATAGGTTTCCAAAATAGGTTTATACTCCAAACAGGTTTATATTGACAGGACCAGAGTAGATGAATTTGAGGCATATCATGTTAAGCAATTTCCGAATGCCATCTCTTGACTTGAATACATGCTGAGTTGATGTGTTTGGCAGGTCTGATGTAGCTGTGGGAGGCATCGTGTTCTCTGACACCACAGGGGAATGTCGTAGTGGAATTTTATTGTAAATCTTTCACTTGTTAAAAATAGGACACTTTAAATGACTGATATTTGGAATATCTCTATCTGTATCTTTATTGTTTCCCCCTGCAAGGAAGTATGTATCGCTTTAGTCTGTTGTATTCCTTACTCCAGTATGTCACACATCCCAACCTTGATTTCGTCTGTTGACAAAGACTTTAATTGTGTGTCCCAGTAGTAAACTTAGCTCTGGATGCAATTTGAGTTTTAGACCAAACCTGAATGCCCATACCTCTACTAAACTGCTACGCTCTGTGCACTGATCCAGCTTGCTTGCTTGCTTGGCTGTGTTAGGAGTGCAGACAGCTTCTTTCAGAAGCTCTTGCTTTCCAGGCTTCGATTTTTCAGATTTTTATGTTTACATGCTCCCTACTTACCCCTATGTGCCAAAACCTGCTTGCTTATATGGTGTGGCCAGGGCTTAATCCTACTCTTACATACCTTAAAGCAGCTTCTAGTACTTGAAGGGGGCTACGGGAAAGCTGGGGAGGGGCTTCTATCAGGGACTATGGAGGTAGGGTGAGGGGGAGTAGTTTTAAACTGAAAGAGTGGAGATTGAGATGAGATCTTAGGAAGAATTTTTTTTCTGTGAGGGTGGTGTGGCCCTGGCCAGGTTGCCCGGAGAAGCTGTGGATGCCCCTTCCCTGGAGGTGTTGACAGCCAGGTTGGATGGGGCTTGGAGCAACCTGATCCAGTGGGAGGTGTATCTGTTGGGGTCTCTAAAGCGACAAGCTCTGCTGTAGAAGTTCTGTTTGGAGAAGATAAGTCTTGGAGGCCAAGACACTTCACCCCCTAGGCTGATTAGCTGTAGGTGGGGTGGAAATGCCTGCTTGCAAATCAGTACCTTCATGTCCAGGAGATTGGCCACAGTGGACTGCAGGGATCTTCCAGGACAGTCTGATTCCTCGCATCACAAGGAGAAGCATAATGATTAATCCTTTCAGTTGACTGAGTTGTAACCTGATGCATTGAAAAGAAATTGGAGTAAAATTTGTATTGCTGTTGAGCATATATATTTTAAAGAAAGAGAAACTTACTGTTCCTTGAAAGTTTTGAAAACACACAGAGAAAAAATATCCTGTCTGAGCTGTCTCATGTCATTAGCTGCCCAAGATCTTACTGCATTGAGTTGGTTTATGTTGGATGTTAGGAAAAGGTTCTTCACTTGGAAGGGTGGTGGAGCACTGGAACAGCTCCCCAGGGAAGCAGTCACAGCACCAAGCCTGACAATATCAAGAAGCATTTGGACAACACTCTCTGGCAGGTGGTGTGAGTTTTGGGGTTGTCCTGTGCAGGGACGGAAGTTGGACTCCAAGATCCCTGTGGGCTCCTTCCAACCCAGGACATTCTGTGATCCTATGATGTTGACAAACTGGTGTCCCCTTCCCAAATGCTCCTGAGCTTGTGAATGCAGGGAGGCTCTCCTGGTTAATCACAGTGGGGTAGAAAATAAGGCACATTTCAGAAGCTGATTCAAAGTGAAAAGTAATTTTTTTAAGTGGAAAACATTGACCTGAGGCTTAAAAGTAATATTCACAAAGGTTAATTTTAACTTGGAGAGATGTTTTTCCATCAGCTCCAGGCTTTAAACCATACCCTAGAGAACCTTCCATTTTAGATTTAGTTCTTTCTCAGCTTGCAGATCATTATGTCTCAGTGTGTGAAGCACAGCCAATGGTACTAAATTTCAGGACCTGTAACTGTGAAAAGGCCTTGATTTGCCATTTTATTTTAAAAAGGCGGGGGGGGGCTAAAGTTTTTGAATCAGGACTTGAATTTGGTTGGTTTTGTGCTGCAAGTTGCACATGCTAAAAGAGCAAATGTCTTCTATCATCTCAGTATCTCAGGATCAGGGGAAACAACTGTTTGAATTGTCGGTTGCGTCCAATAGCGCAACCTCCTTAGGTTCAAAACTGCCACAGATGATGAAGTTTCCATTAAAGGATAATAAACTCTGTCTGTCAGTGTGACAAAAGAACTCTCTTATCTCTTTGGAATAAGAATGCTCTTTGAAGAGCTTCATAAAAGGCTGCAGTATGAAATAAGTCTGGCGGTTGGTTATTTTGAATTTCTATAAAGTATGTCAACCCGAAGGCTAAAGGGATTATCTGTGGAGGAACAAAACCCGAAAGATGAATGCTTTCCTTCCATGTGGTGAATGACATCTCTTTAGAAAGCATAGGTATAAATTGTTCTTCCTCAGCAGTGGCTCAAATCAGGAATGATTCCTTGATGTTAGTGGAGCCTTTCAAATCCAAGGGATCTTGCTACTGTTGAAGGTTAATTCGGTTTTAGGTTGAATACGGATCTCGAGTGGGAATAAGTAATCATAATCTTGATCCAGCGTATGGTTATCTACCTCTGGAATTGAAACACCTTATTTCTTTCAGCTTTGCTTATACTTTTAAGCAAATTAAAGTGACCAGGAACAAAGCTTAACTAGAACAGGCACCTCCACGCATGAATTTAACTGCTCTCTCTGAACTAACTAAATGTTTGCAAGCCTGAAATCAGAGGTAGGTTGGACCTGAATATTTATATTAGTCATAGTCATATTTAATTTTTAGGGATTACTCTTCATTACTTTTTTATTGATGAAGTGAGTAAATCCTGAGCTCTTACTCAAAGGCAGGGATCCAGTGGTAGGGAGGCTGAGAAGAAAGTGCTGTGTTGCTCACCACCAGCCATAGACACCTACCGGGTGCACGTCTAACCAACAAAGAGAAATGATTTTACTGCTTTCAAGCTATCTTGTGCATTAACCACTAGATGACTAGGAAAATATTGGGCTTTTTCTCTTTATTTTTGCAGAATTAATTCTTACTTTTTGAACCGAGAAACTGAAAATTAGAGTAGAATTTAATTTTTTAACCAGCAAAGGAGAAACTGTTTCCATTTCATAATGTTCCTTGTGTGCCAGCAGTGTCAGAGCCCCTTTACAAATGAACAAAATTGGCCAGTGAGCAGGATTAGATAGATTTGGCTTGTGGCTGAGTTGTGTGCAGATTCACAAGTGGCCAACAGTGCAGAGCCCCTTATCTGAGAATGGATGCGTTGCACGTAATGAAGATGATGAGAGGAAAAAATGTTACCCTGCTCATAGAAAAGCAATAGAAATAAAAAACAAGCTTTGGAAAGAACTGTCACAGCACTCTGCTTTTATGAAGTGTATATCCACTGAAAACAAAGGGAATGTAAAACCTTCCTTTGGCTAAACGGCTTCTGTCATCTCTGCCAGGAGCCTCGGCATCTCCGCTGACAACTCCGGAGCTCTCTTAGTTTCTAATCACCTTAGGGAAAAGCACACTTAGCTGGATGGATGAGAGGCTTAAACACAGAGTAGTTTGGCCTCTGGAGATGAGCAGGAGGGGAATGGAGATGGGTGGCGAGCCAAAATTCCAGTTATTAAAAGGTTTGGATGCTTTTGGTGCTATTTCATAGCATCATGGAATCACTGAGGTTGGAAAAGACCTCTAGGATCATCAAGCCCAACTGTCAGCCCAGGCATTTAATTTCATTTATTAAATGCCAGGACTCTGAGAACAAAATAAAGGAGATGTGGGCAAAAGCTACTGGAACTCAGTTTTACAAGCCCCTATCGTTCCCAATAACGTTTGGCAAATGGCAGAATAAAATTAATAATGCCAAATTATCCTTCAGTGCAGTGTGTGATAGCTTTACTATTTTAGCTTCTTCGGTGTTGTAAATGATGGAGTTGATGGCACACTAATGCGATCCTTTCAGGCTTCTCGTTTATATTAATGAGTTTTAGTCATCTAAGGCAAACTGATAACTACTGATTAATAGCTCACCAACTTCCAGACTGGCATCAAAGACTGATCTCCCTCTTTTTTTCTTTTTTTTTAACTCCTTGATGGGTTATGAGTTAAGACAGCTAACAATTAACTCTAAGCTTAATTGAAATCCAGATGTTAAATTCTTGATGGAAGCTAATTTAATTCCGATCTAGAACTGATTTTGGTCTGATTCTTTTTTTTAAAGTAGCTTTGAACTTTCAGAACAAGAGCGTGATTCATTTAACATTTTTTTTTTTAGGTCTTTCACTCTGTTGAAGAGGGTTTGTTAAACTAATATTGAACAAAGCTTAATTATCGTAGGAGCATCAAATAGCTGCTAGCAAAAGCAATTAAACCCCTCAGAAAACCTCAAAATTGCCAAGAAAAAGGCAAGCTGCTTTTCCTAAAATTTTAAGGTGTTTTTAATTTTTTCTGGACAGTATGTAATAGTAGAGACCGGGAACGTGAGTCTCGATAAGGAGCACCTGAGGGAACTGAAGTTGTTTAGCCTGGAGAAGAGGAGGCTGAGGGGAGACCTCATCGCTTTCTACAGCTCCTGAAAGGAGGTTATAGCAAGGTTCGTCTTGGTCTCTTCTTCCAAGTAACAAGTGATAAGATGAGAGGAAATGGTCTCAAGTTGTGCTGGGGGTGGGGTTTAGATGGCATAGTAGGAAAAATTTCTTTACTGACAGTGTCGAAGCATTGGAGGATGCTGCCCATGGAAGTGGTGGAGTGTCCATCGCCAGAGGGGTTCAAAAAGCATGTAGCTGTGGCACTTCGGGACACGGTTTAGTAGGCACAGTGGAGTTGGGCTGATGGTTGGACTTGATAAGCGTAGAGGTCTTTTCCACCTCGGTGGTTCTATGACTAGGTACGTGCAGGTGATAGGCGAAATAACCATGACTTGTGTAAGAAAAGGAGGGAGGGTTTGGAAGAAAAATGATTGAGAGTAAAATAACAAAACTAAAGTCAGTCTCTGAACAAGACTGAGGGGTTTGTATGCAGGCAGCTGCATCCTGATGAAATCTTTGAAAGCTTTATCTAGGTCTTCTGTCACTACAGTGAATGCAGGATTGTCAAAACCTGTTGGAATGCTCAGTGCAAGCAGGATATCCTAGTAATACGAGATATACTGCACTAATATCTACACTGGGCTTCAACCGTTCCATTTTTGAAGGGGAGATTTTCAAAGGCCAAGCAGACAACAACTCTTTGCACTGTTTGTGCAGTTATTATTACAAATGCTTGGTGTTTTTCCTGATCTGCTTGCTAAAAATTACATCAAACTGCTGAAATTCTTGCCCTGACGCTCAGGTAACCCAGGTCAGCTTGTGCTTTTCAAACAACCACCTTGATTTTTTTTTTTTTCCCCAGGAGGAATATTTCTGCCGTTTTCTAAATAAGCTATTCCTCCAAAGAAAGCAACGTGATATGCTGGGAAATCTTGACCTGGAGGTCAGAAACGCTGTTCAGTGATCAGTGTGGCTTTAGAATATACAGAGATGTTGACGCTTCGTTTTGGTGCCTGGTATTTGAACTTTAAGGCTCTCCCACCCATGGCTCCACGCATAGGATGTGCACGGTGATGGGAGCTAGATATGCAAAACCCCACTCTCGCTGGAGAAAGAGGGGGAAGAAATGAGGGTATTGGTACACATTTAGTCTTCGCTTTGGATCAAGATGTTTTATAGTCACTGGATATTCCGAGCAGCATCTGCTAGAAAGATAAATCCATTGTAGTGGAAATTAAATGCATATTTTAAATTCAGAGAGTTTTGTATTGTATTGTCAGTGATGTAGAGGAAAAATTAATGTGAAAGCCATTTAAAAAGCTTGTGTAGAACTTGCATGTGTGTTAAAGACTGTTGTCCTTTAGAATTAGACCCCAAATCAGACTTTCTGGTCAGATTGACTGGTTTGTCTCTAATCTTAAGAGTTCTTTTCATCTTTTGAAACTGCATTTAAAGAAAAGAGCTTTAATATTCTGCAGCAGAGTCATCCATCCGAACAATGAGCATCTGCTGCAGCTTGAGGTTCCTTCTTTACTTGTGAGAGCGCCCCAGTTTGGAGTGTGCAGAAACTGGTGTGTTTGGCAAATGATGGATCAGGCTGTAGCCAGCAGACTGGCCAAATATCTAACCTGGCTTTCAGAAACTGCCCCATACTACCATCTTCACCCATTTACCCTTTGCTCGGTTTTGAAGAGGCTGACCTGAGTTTAAATTATCCCTTAACTCAAGCTGGACAGACCAGGAGCCAGATTAGTTTAATAGAAAATGTTAACTGAAGAGCTAGCTGCCTGGCAGAAGTTGGTAACTACTGACTGAATCCTTAACTTCCAAATTTTCTTTTAAGGCTTGGCATAAGACACAAACATGGAAGTAAAAAATAAATGTAAGAAATTAATAGATGATGGTATAAAACAGTTTTTCTGCTTATCCTGCTAATATTCAAGCTATTAGGTACAGAAGAAAGGGGCACTAGTATAAGGAACTTAATATGAATTACCGGAACCTTTCAAATCCAACTATCTTAGAGAGGCCCTTCTAGCAGAAAATACATGATATATTACTTAGATATTGAAGGTAGTCCTGGGACATAGAAAAGGTCTAATTTGTAGGAGCAAGGACTATTCTTTTCTAACACTTTTAATCTTTCAAAATCCAAACCTGGCTATGCGAGGTTAAGAGCCTATTCTTTAAAACAGAATGAAACAGTACACACACACACACACACACACACCCCAGTTTTGGTTAGGCTTCTATTTTTAGCCTACAGGGTTTAAGTTATTCTTCTCATCTCCAAAGAATGGAAGGAAGGACGTTCTGTCTGCCTGTGTTTTAAGGAATCCTTTTCTGCTCATTTAATATTAAGTTTTGGCAGAAGCGCTTGAGAATCACAAAACCTCCCTAATTTGCAATAGGATGGCAGGTATTGACAAACCTACTGTACTTAAGCCTTGGCTTCCCATCAAAGGCTGTTAAGAACTTCCCATAGCCCTAATAATACTAGTTAACAGCTAGGGTAAATTTTGGGTTTGCTGAGCTTAATCTTGTATGAGAAGGTAAGATGCTGGTTTTGCAATGTGTGGACCAGGTTTGGAATCATAGAATCATGAAACCACTGAGGTTGGAAAAGACATCTAAGATCATCAAGTCCAAACGTCAACCTGACACCACTGTGCCTGCTTAAGCTATGTCACTAAGCAGCTAATTAACACCTCTTTGAGCCCCTCCTCCACTGCCCTGGGCAGCCTCTTCCAGGCTTCACCACTCTTTTGGTAAAGAAATTTTTCCTAATGCCCAATCTAAACCTCCCCTGCACAAACCTGAGGCTATTCCCTCTCATCCTATCACTTGTTACTTGGAGAAGAGACCATCACCCACCTTGCCACAGCCTCTTTTCAGGGAGCTGTAGAGAGTGACGAGGTCTCCCCTTGGCCTCCTATTCTACAGGCTAAACAATCCCAGTTTTATCAGGAATAAATATCAGGATTGTCTCGTGATCAATCACTCTCTGGATAGGTTGTTCTTCTGCTTCTCCAGTATGAACTTTATGCCAACTTCTGTAACTGCTTAGATATGAAAACTGTTGTAGCAAAACAGAATCATAGAATAGTTTGGGTTGGAAGGGACCTTAAAGATCATCCAGCTCCAACCCCCCTGCCATGGACAGGGACATCCCACTATATCAGGCTGCCCAAGGTCCCATCCAACCTTGTCTTGAACACCTCCAGGGATCAGGCTGCCACAACTTCCCTGGACAACCTGTTCCAGTGCCTCACCATTCTCATAGTGAAGAAATTGTTCCTTATGTAGTCTAAATCTGCCCCTCTCCAGTTTATACCCATTTTTCCTAGTCCTATCGCTACAAGCCTTTGTAACAGTTCCTCCCCAGCTTTCTCGTAGCTCCTTCAGGTACTGGAAGGTCGCTATAAGTTCTCCTCGGAGCCTTCTCTTCTCCAGGCTGAACAACCCCAACTCTCTCAGCCTGTCCTCGTATGGGAGGTGCTCCAGCCCTCGGATCATCTTTGTCACCCTCCTCGGGGCCTGTTCCAACAGTTTCATCTCCTCCTTAGGTTGAGGATTCCAGAACTGGACACGATACTCCAGATGAGGTCTCACAAGAGAGGAATAGAGGGGCAGAATCCCCTTCCTTGACCTGCTGGCCGTGCTTCTTTTGATGCAGCCCAGGACACAGTTGGCCTTCTGGACTGCAAGCACATCTTGCTGGCTCATGTTGAGCTTCTCATCAACCAGCACCCCCAAGTCCTTCTCTGCAGAGCTGCTCTCAATCACATCATCCCCCATCCTGTACTGAAATCAGGGATTGCCCCAACTCAGGTGTAGGACCTTGCACCTTGTTGAACCTCATGAGGTTCACACAGTCCCACTTCTTCAGCCTGTCCAGGTCCCTCTGGATGACAGCCTGTCCTTAAATACTTAAGGTATTTAGTTTTCTCAGGTGGGTGGAAGAGGAATCGGCCACATAGGAGCACCGATTTCTTCACAGATGTCTGGAGTTGACATCCCATATTCTGTCTGTGACAGGACAGAGCTAGGAAACAGCACGGTAGAAAATTCAGGGTGCAGTTTTATGTTACACTGAGTTCATTCGAAGTTGTGGCTTTCAATGAAATGAGATCCTGTTCTCCGTGGGCCAGCCATGTGCTTCCACTGTTTGTGTTTGCTCTGGCAACTCTGTGACTGTGGGCAAGTTGGATCGGTTTGCTGACTTAATGGAAAAGTTGCTTTCAAAAATAAAAGCAAGTTTTCCATTGGCTTGGATTGCTGACCTGAGACAGAAGACTACATAATCCCTTGCAAGACTGAGGGTGAGAATATGTACCGTAGGGAGAAAGAAAGTAAGATTTGTCTTTCAACAGCAGCCAGCATGATGTAAAGCTGTGACCTTAGGTTGTGAACTCTGATTCCATGCAAAGACATGGAATATTGAGGTTCTTTTTAAAACATCAGTTGGCATCTGCAGGGTGGGATCCTGATTCTGTATAATTGGATGTGAACCACCCTGTGTGGTTGCAGCAGTTTTGAAACACTGCAATGGGTGGAATTTGAATAGGGAGCTATCACATCCCTGGTATCAGTGACTCACTTTCTGCTGATGGTATGGAGCATCCCTGACATCATGGGTATTTCCTAGAGAAAAGGGGATCAAGATGAAACTTCTCTGCAGTGTAACCTCTTATCAGAGGGTGTGGAATGAGTCTTTAAACACCTTTATTTGACTCAGATGAGTAGGAGGCAGCCTACAACCCAGGTTTAGTGTTCCGAGTGAATGCTTCTCTTGTCAAATTGGTGAGTGACATAACCTGAATTTCCAGGGTGAAAATGCTTTGTCCTCTCAACTCCGGTGGACTTATCTACTGTTTCTGATTCACAATGCACAAAGTAGTGGATGGACACACTTGTTGTTGGTTTTATTAGATAAAAGCTTTATTGCCAGGTCTCATCTGTCTGATCTTTGTTTCCATTCACTTGGCTATAGGTCAGGCGTAACTCTGAAGTCAAGGCATTTATAGAGTAGTATCTCATCCTTTGGCTTTATTCATGGAAGCAGTCCCTACAGGTAACCTGATGGGATAAGCACTGCAGAATCAAATCTTAAAGTCAGTGAAAGATGGCTTGTTGGACTGAGTTGTATTTATGGTGTGAACAGACACTGCAAAAATAGTGTGTAGCGACTAAACGTGTTGTAGTGCTTAAAACTGGGGACTGTCAAAAATACTGTCTGTATCACACTCCTACCCCTTGACAGTGGAAAGCAGAATAAAGAGATTAATTTTCCACATTCAGGAGAATCACAGAATCGTTTAGAAAAGACCTTTAAGATCATCAAGCCCAACTGTAAGCCTCACAGTGCCAAGTCCACCACTAAACCATGTCCCTAAGGCTTGCTAGGGCTCTGATGGACCTGTGAGCAAAGCCAGGCTGGTGCAGCACCCCAGAACAATCCTTAGCACCGGGAGGAGTAAAGCCAGGCTTACCAGACCTTTGGACGTTCTTAGGGGGAGCCTTAACAGACGTTCCCTCTGCTTTGTGCGTTCAAGAGCTGCCGCTCTGCAGATCAATGTTCTTTATTACAGTAGCTAATAAAAAGAGCTTTATCGGGTTACCTGGAGTTGTGGCTGGTTCTTAAATCATCTCTGTTAAGCGTTTCCCCATTTACTGCAAAATCCAGACCTGCGGCCGTGAGGGCAGCTGTGCAGAGGTATCGCCCAAACAGGAGTTTGCTTTGAACAGCTTCACCATTAAAGCCTCTCCTCCCAGTGATTCAATGAGGCTGCAAATTCCCAGTGCCAGAGCACCCCTTTTAGCTGGCCCGAGAACTTGCATCGTGGCAAAAATTGTTAAAACAAGTCAAAATCATGCTAGGAAATGAGCTGACTCGTTGGAAATCAGGATGAGCAGTCCCAGCTTGGTGTATAAAGTAGGTCTATGCAAAAGTATTTTATGGCTATGGTAAAAATCCTTGTGCTTTTGTTCGATTACAGAATCAAGGGATAACAGTAAGCAGTTGCCTTCCATCATTTCATTAACGCACACGGGTGTATTTTTTTGAAGCTGCATTTTAATGTTAGTATGGTTCATTATTAATACACAATAAGTGCAAATGAGAAGGTGAAACTCCAGGCTTTTTAATGAAAAGTGTCAATGGAGAGAAATCAAAGTCACAACTCTGTAAGGAAGAACAGATTCTGTGCTTTGAATCATGAAAGAGAATAGGAAATTCAGAAAATTGGGAGTATTGCTTACCAGCACTGAATTTTACTGTCATGTGCAGAAAATAGACTTATAGAATGGTTTGGGTCAGCAGGGACCTTAAAGTCCATCCAGTTCCACCCCTGCCTTGGGCAGGGACACCTCCCACTGGATCAGGAGCTTCAAGCCCCATCCAACCTGGCCTTGAACCCCTCCAGGGATGGGGCAGCCCCCACTGCTCTGGGCCACCTGTACCAGTTCCTCCACACCCTCATAGCAAAGAGTTTCTAAATCTCCCTTCTTGCAGCTTAAAACCATTCCACCTTGTCCCATCCCTGCACTCCTCAATAAAGAGCCCCTCCCCATTTTTTTCTGAAGCCCCTTTCAGTACTGGAAGGCTGTTATGTTATTGATTGCTGTATAAAACTCTGGTTTTCCCTAGCATTCCTTACAATTACTGGATTTCCTAATTTTCAGTTCTCGGATCTGTTCAATGAAAAGGCCAGAAAGTCTAAAAGTTGTTTTGATTTCTTTCAGTATAACCTCTAGACAGAATTACCTGATATTGCAGAATAGGGAGGAAAAAAATGAGAGAAGTGTGAAAGCTATTGGGAAGCCTTGCTCCCTGAAGGATAGAGCTATTTCATGTTCCCCTTTTCAAATGGAGCATTACAGCATATAATGCAGCAATTATTTTGTTGGGTAGGTGTTTCATTACCAACCTGGACCTTGGAGGTGATGGGAGAAAATTTGTCTTGACCTTCCAGGGAAGCCATAAAAGAGAAATGATGTCTAAATAATAAATGTCGAGGAGAAATATGAAATGCCTAACGGGTCTTACACTTGGCTTTTGTGACATCTGTGCATTGTAGTATAAAGAGCTGGTATATGGATCAGTTCAAAAGCAGGAATATTTTCTATTGTTTCGTTGCATTTTTGACCTTCCTCCTGCTTCAATTCCGCTCAGTTCAGTTTTTTCCCCTGCAGGATGTGTGTTTTCCTGGTTTTTCCTCAAGACTGGAGCAAACCACAAAAAGCAGATTTGAAGAAAACTTTTATTCTAAAGTGAAGGTGATGGGATCAAGTTTTTATTTACTCTACTTCGCCATATGTGCAGGGATTGGTATCAGCCACACAGGAACAGATCTTGTCTTCTCCCCTTGACGATCCTATGACAGCACAACTGGTCGTAGCGTGGAAGAGAACACACAGGAGTAGCTGATATGACACGTAGCCCTCGTTGTATCACTGCTCAGTGATAGGAGCACAGGTCATTCTTGGGTTTGGGTGTTGTGCTTGGGTTTTTTTCTTCCTTCATTTTCCAAATTTAGATAGATTTAATGTTTTTTTAGGACCAGTGGTTGAGGCTGTTGTCATTCCTAAGTTCCAAAACTTATAATTCTCTAGTTGTGCTGTTTAGTCCCTTTTTGAATAATCACAGTGCTTTCTGTATTTCTGTTCTTTACAATTGCTTTGGGAAGGGCTGATTTCCTCTCCAAGAGACCTACGATAAAACTGATTCTAATGGCAAAATGAACTGCCAAAGAATAAATAGTCCATTAAACGATCTTATTCTTAAATCTTTCCTTCTAAAGCAAGTATTGCCACGTGTTTTTCTTCTTATTTTATATTGCTTCAGATTTAATGGAGATGTCAATTCTCTTTTGCTAAGCGAATATAATGCCCCCAAAGAATTGCTGATCTGGTCAGATAAATGATCGTTATGTTGAGCTTTATTAGTGTTCCTAAGAACCCTTGTGTTTCACTATCCATCATGCCAGAGCGTAGGAGTAACTTCTGATGGTATCTGGCTTGAATGATCTGCCTCATTCACTGTGAAGTTTTACATCCTCCACCGCTTCAGATTCCGATCGATCAGCTGTTTTTCTATGGGTGCTTGACAGTCTTTGTTGTACTCCTAACAAGCATTTCTGTTCTTTGCTCAGATTCTTAGATAGAAACAATCTTTTAGGACAAGTAAATGCTGAACAGCTTACCTACTGCTTTATTATATTCTTACTTGTGTCAACTAGGTCTCTTGGACCCTGGCTGCCCAGGGAGGTGGTTGAGTCACCGTCCCCAGAGGGGTTTAAGAAATGGGTAGATTAAGCGCTTAGAGATACGGTTTAGTTGTGGACAGGTATGGTTAGGCTTGATGACCTCACAGGTGATTCCAACCTAGTGATTCTATGATTTGGAGTAATGCTTCTTTAGCAAACAAGATTTGCAGTGATTAGCAGAGCATATAGGCAGGTTTTTGCATAAAGCCAAACTCCTGACAGGCAGGAACTGAAGCTGTAGCATCCAAAGCTCGGTGTCTGTGAGAGGCAGGGGCTCTCAGCTGCTGAGTTCAGAATGGAGCACTGATGGAGAGCCACTCCCTCTTGCAAAGATAAGAAACTACTGATAAGGAAATAAGCAGGATCTTGCCTTCTTTTGAAGTGACTTTTAAACTTTATATTCCCTTTGGGATAGAAAAATCTGATCTGATACGGTGGTCTCGAAATGTTGCCAGCGCTAATTCTAGCTTGGAGTCTAAGGAAGCTAAACTGCCTGAAAGATTCTCTTTGATGTAGAAGCTAGCCACTAACCCTTTTTATCATGCTTGTTGTTGTTCTGAGGTTCCTCTCCTCCAAACATAGCTGTGCTTTTCCCCTCTCCCCTCCATTTTCAATCTCTTTTCCATAGTTAGGAATCTTCAGTGACTTTGCTCTCAGCTCAATTCCAAAACAGTTGTGTTTGTGCCTGTCATCTGAACCGACCTCTGTGACCTTCCTCAAGTCCTCTTTCCATTCTTAAAACTTAGAACCATAGAATGGTTTGCATTGGAAGGGACCTTCAAGATTATTTCTTCTTCCTTCTGGTCTCCCCTTTTTGACTGACTCCTTTCAACCTTTTCACATCTCTTTTCCACACACTTGCAAATACTGGTGTATTTGGATTATTGTTGCCTTATTTTGCTCTTTGTCTCTCCCTAGTAAAGCCACTTGTTAATGAAGAGCCCTGCTATATGTTGTGTGGAATGCTTGTAGTAAAACAACTCCTGGTAGCTGCTCTGTCCCTGTAGGCATACGTGGACAGTGATGATGTGCTGCTGTGATTTCCCACATTGCACTGCTCAGTTTTGGAATGTATGCTTGATAGCATGTGATCTGAATCTTGTCATCTTTTTATTGAGAAAATAGATATCTAAAGGGATTTAACGAGCGTTGGTTTCTTGGAGGTTTCAGATGATTCAGTGATAAACAGGTCTGGGGGAGTGGGAGTGTGTTATATTATTTGTAAAAGCAGAAACTTGATGAGTCCAGAGGACAAAACCCATGATTCATCTCTGACTTCTTGTCACTATTACAAACCTAGAAAAATACCCAAGGAGTGGCTGTTGCTTTAACTGGTCTCAGCTGAGAGTTGGTTTTGGATGCTGGGAGATGTGCCAGTTCTTGGGGCTTCTAGAGAGCCTTGGTACCACTTAGACATCATGATGACTGTATGTGCTGGAATGTTTTCTCTGCTCTTTTTTTACTGCCTATCAGTCCCTTGATTTTTCCCATAAATAAGTGTTTTTAAAAAATCTACTGTTGTGTCTGATTAGATGATAATATTTATCTATGCATGATTCCTGTTGGCAGTTAGTTCAGATAAGCATGTTCCAAATCATTAGCTGGAAGGATCATGCTGTTCCCCTTCAGCATTGCAGAGGCCAAATGGATCACAACAGCAGCCTATCAGACAGGTTGGTTGTTCTTTTTCTTCAATCAAATTGACAATGAAAATACCATGTAATCATAGAATGGTTTGGGCTGGAAGGGACCTTAAAGATCATCCTGTTCCAACCCCTCTGCGATGGGCAGGGACACCTCCCACTGGGTCAGGTTACTCAAAGCCTCATCTAACCTGGTCTTGAACACCTCCAGGGATGGGGCATCTGTGATTTCTCTGAGCAAGCTGTGGCAGCACCTCAGCACCGTCACAGGAAAACACTTCTTCCTCATATCTCATCTAAATCTTCCCTCTTTCAGCTTAAAACTGTTCCCCTTTCCTATCCCTGCACTTCCCTCCATTGTCAAGTGACTCCTGTAACTCTTTACATGAAGTTGCAAGATGCCTCAATCTGTACGTGTACGTACTTTATTAACAGCATCACCACAAAATCCTGCTAAACACACCAAGTGGTTTCCTTAATTTCCTAAAACGTAAATCCCTGGTTTATGAGGCTACTTAATGTGGGGACTATGTAACGTATGCATGGTGAACATGAAGATGTTCAGGAGGAGAGGGACCTGGGGGTGTTGGTTGACAGCCGACTGAATATGAGCCAGCAGTGTGCCCAGGTGGCCAAGAAGGCCAATGGCATCTTGGCTTGTATCAGAAACGGCGTGACCAGCAGGGCCAGGGAGGTTATTCTCCCTCTGTGCTCGGCACTGGTGAGACCGCACCTCGAATCCTGGGGTCAGTGCTGGGCCCCTCCCCACAAGAAGGATGTTGAGGCTCTGGAGAGAGTCCAGAGAAGAGCAACAAAGCTGGTGAAAGGGCTGGAGAACAGGCCTTATGAGGAGCGGCTGAGAGAGCTGGGGGTGTTTAGCCTGGAGAAGAGGAGGCTGAGGGGAGACCTCATTGCTCTCTACAACTACCTGAAAGGACGTTATAGAGAGGAGGGAGCTGGCCTCTTCTCCCAAGTGACAGGGGACAGGACAAGAGGGAATGGCCTCAAGCTCCGCCAGGGGAGGTTTAGGCTAGACGTTAGGAAAAAATTTTTCACAGAAAGGGTCATTGGACACTGGAACAGGCTGCCCAGGGAGGTGGTTGAGTCACCTTCCCTGGAGGTGTTTAAGGCACGGGTGGACGAGGTGCTGAGGGATATGGTTTAGTGTTTGGTAGGAACGGTTGGACTCGATGATCCGGTGGGTCTCTTCCAACCTGGTTATTCTGTGATACAAAGATGTTACTCAAGTTTGACACTGATTTGCATAGCCCTTAAGAAGAATGAGTTGAACAGTCACTTCCCCCCAGATGAGTTGGAGATAGTAGGAAGAAACACCTCAACAGCTGTGAACGTGCTCTCGCTGAAGCCCTCCAATTAGGTAATGTGGAAGTTAATAGTAGAAATCAGATAGTCAAACACATTGTAAATAGTTACAAGCTTTCTCTATTTTGTGGTGTAAGAGTCACCAAAGCTCAGCTGGGTGAGAGCCTTGTTACGCTGAACTACCAAGAGAAATTGAAACTGTCTTTGGTTTCAGTCCTCTTTGTCAACGGCTTTACTGCTGAGGTTTAACATTAGCGAGCTGTCTCATCACTCTCTTCACTGAACAGTTGTAGACTCAGATGCTGAGCCTATTTAATTCTGTTTAGGTGAGCATCATGGAGCATAAATGAGTTGTAGTCTCTGTTTTGAACAAGAATTGTAGAGTTTCTTGCAGGAGGAGAGAAGATGTAGAGTGCATCCATCCATGCTCGATCGGGATGTAGGAGAACACTGGGGGCAAAAATGGAGTTGCAGGGAGAGTGCAGTGAAGATGAGACCAGCTGGTCTCACCTCTGGGATCTGGCTACCTCGCTAGCAAGGGGTTTGGATTTGCGTGAATTTCCTGAGTTCACCTCAGAAGCGCAGCAGCAATTGCAAAGCCTTCGTGTAATTCTGAGGAAAAAATTCTCCCTCTTGGCTCCTGCAGAAACCTTCAAATGTCATTGTGTTGCAGGCTGTGATCCAAGATTATTTCCTAACGGATAAAAGTAAGTGCTGGTTTGCTCTTGCGAGTGCCTCACCTGTGAGCCTAAGCAGCACTATAATGGACTTAAGCATCTGCTATGAATTAAGGTGGTTCATGCAGTCAAGCCCCCTGACTTTACTTCTATTGTTACTATTTTTCTGGGCTTTGAGTGCATTTCTGGTTGACCATACGTGCTCTCCATAGCATCTGGCTGCTGGAGCGTGGTGTCAGCACAAAAGCTGCCCTGGAGGGTAAAATGAAGAAGATTCTGGGGGGGAAACTACATAGGGAGAACCTTCAAAGGAGTGATGTGAAGAGCATCCCTTGAGACTTAAATCTCCTGATAAGCTAAACAAACACGGGACCACTTAATCCTTCTGGCGCACTGGTGAGTTCATGGTGTCTTTCAGCAGTAGGAATCCTTGAAAGAGGCATTAGATGGGTCCTACCTAGTGTGTGTTTGCTGTTGATTTGAGTTGATGGTACAACAAAAAGTTTTGCTGCCTCAGACAAGAAGTTCTTAGGACTTGAAGTGTGACTTCTGTTTGTAGGAACCCGTTGGCCTGGTGAAGGCCAGTTAGTCTCTGGGATGCCAGTCAAGGTAATTCCTGATTTCATGTCATCTTGCCTGTTACAAGGCCAGCAGGCTGGTCTGTCGAGGCTGGCGCTTCTCCTTCAGAGAGCTTAATTTTGTCTCACTTTCTGAACAGAAGGGAATAAAACTTAGCCTCTTTATTCTTTTGTTCCCCCTCCATTGCCCACGTTAATTTAATTTGACAGCCCGGTGAATAGGATTTGTCAAATACTGTAACCTTAAGCAACACAGATATTGAAAACCGTGCTTTAAATTTATATAATCCAGATGTGAGAACCAATAAAACGTTCAGATGAAATGAAATGTCAAGGCTTTGTGGGGAGAAAAAGGGAGAAATACTATTTGCCACTTTTTTTTTTCCACACAGCATAAAGTGCAGAGCAAAGTTCAATTAATTATATTGGTCTGCAAGAAGAGAAGCAGGTTTTGTCATTTCAGTGCTGGTAGCTAATAGTAAATATGATTGATATCATGTGCCTACAGGAAAGCTGAGGAGGGGCTCTTTATCAGGGAGTGCAGGGATAGGACAGGGAGAACGATTTTAAATTGAAAGAGGGGAGATTGAGATGAAGTATTAGGAGGAAATTCGTTACTGTGAGAGTGTGGGTCTGGATGGGCTTTGAGGTCCCTTCCAACCCAAACAATTGTATGATTCTATGATTTTAATATCAATATGAATTGTCATTTTCAATTTACTTGCATGTAATATAAAAGCTGAAGACATTTTCAATCAAAACAAAACAATCTTTTACTGTTTTAAATAATTTGGTAGTAATCCAGAAGTTGCATGCACAGCTCAAACAGTAAATAAATGGCAGTGTTGAAAACACTTAACCTGATTTGTCTGTACCTTGTTGTTGTGGTTTGATAAAGTAAAGTTGGGCTGTTCTTAGATGTATTTCTGTTCTCCACTGTATGAATTAGGTGTCCAGAAATACATTAGAAATTGAACTGTATTTAAAGCGCTGCACTTAGTGCTGCTCTCAGGAAAAACACTTTTTGTGTTTGAATAAAATTAGACCTGAATCGAGGTCATCTGTGGTTTCAATCACACCAAATCAAAATGTATTTGAGGATGAGATTTTGCATATCCAACCACTGGCACAGAATTACCTTTTATTCTCTGTCTGTAATACAAGGTTATCGCTACTTCTTAGATGTGAAGGGAGATGCTTATACTTTCTTTTTTCACATTTGAGAACCTAAAAGGCTATGATGTTGAAAGAGCTTCTTCAGGCTGATGTAAAGACAAAGCTTTTATTGAAGATAGTTGTTGAAATGCAAGTTTAGGCAAAATCTGCAGGTTTTGCTGGACTATCCAGGTATCCCACCCATTCTAGACCACGTTTAGGGTACATTTTTTTATGCAGCCAGCTTAGAAGTTGAGGCAAGAGCAACATTTGAGGAGAGGTAAGATTTCATAGCCCTGGATTTTTTCCAAAAGAAGTATCTTGTTAGGAGTGCACAGTGCTGTAACTACATTTGAGAGAGAGAATGTTTCCAAAGTGATTCTGTCCAAAGTTTTGCATCTGCTGTCACAGAGAAGCTTCTGCATCGATCGCAGCTAATTCAGATGAAGACAATGCTGCTGAAAGATGTCAGGGAAGATCCGCACTGAAAAATTCCATGGGTTTTGAACAATGCAGTATCTGTCTGTATTTCTGGCTTTTTGAAAGTTTAGGATAACCAAGCGCAGAGACCTAAGTAGTAGAAATGCCATTTTAAAAGCTCAGTCCCGTTCAGCTGATCATATGATCCAGCCTCATGGTTTTGTTTGATTCATTCATTAGTTGTGTAATCCATTCGCTTCTCCTGAGCTTCCATAAATCACATGCTTGCTCCAGAGAGGAGAGAGTTATTTGAAAGGATGGAAGAACCATTAAGTAGAAATGAGAGTATGTGTCAAATGTTCACCCTACCTAGAGCCCCAGCCTCTCTACGGTGTGGAGCAGAAAGATGAGTGAAGCCACAGCCTTTTGCCCCTGTTTCTGGTTAATATAATAAACATAGTACTGGGTTATTCCCAGGAGGGACACATTGCAGCTTCTAAAATGGGCATAGCTTTCTTCTGTCATGCTCAGCCACGGTTTTGTATGTTTTTCCTCCACATTACAACATGGTTTTAATCTAAACAGACAGCAGTTTTGTACGCCAAGCACATCAAATACATATATTGCAAGGATAATGGAATGGAAGAAAGCAGCATGGCTCGCAAAGTGACCGTGTGATGGTACAGGGAAAAGGAGGGGAAATTAGGGGACCCCCTAAAGCAAAGCCACTAACGGAAAAAGCAGTCAATGAATAGACGTATTGTATGCAATTTTTTGAAAGAGATTCCCCAGAGAAAGATTAGGTTCCAGGATAAATGAAATCTCCCCTTAAATGGCATTCTTCCCTGTCCAGAGACAGGCAGGACTACTCCCTATACAGAACAGAATTGGGAGTATTTAGCACTTCTGTTCTAATTTACATGGTTCTACAAGTGTCTTATTTTTGTCTTGATTGGAAGGGATGTGTCATCAGGAGATTCTGCCTTTCTGGAAGATCATAGAATCATAGAATAGTTTGGGTTGGAAGGGACCTTAAAGATCATCCAGTTCCAACCCCCCTGCCATGGGCAGGGACATCTCCCACTAGATCAGGCTGCTCCAAGCCCCATCCAACCTGGCCTTAAGCACCTCCAGGTATGGGGCAGTCACAGCTGATGGGGCAACCTGTGCCACTGCCTCACCACTCTCATCATGAAGAAATTATTCCTTATGTCTAGTCTAAATCTTTCCTTCTCTAGTTTATACCCATAAGACATTTGCTTCTGGGATCTCCCAAGCACCTCCTCCAATGTATGTATTTCTTTTCCTCCAGTTTTTTAAGGTGTTGGTGGAAACCTATACCTTCCACCAACTTGGTGTTGGTATAGGCTGCTCAACTCTAGATGGAGAACAGAGTCAACACTATGTAAGTCTCCATAGCTTTGTGTCTCTCCATGTTCTGGGGGTACTAGATGCATCTGGGTTGTAGATAAGTGCATGGGAGGAACAGGAGCAATTGCGTGGCATCACTGCAGGAAGAAAAAGCCACTTTGGAAAGGAGATGTGAATGGAGAAGTGCTGACTTTGGAAGCCTTAGGATTATTTGTCTTGTGTGGGCGCACAAATGAGTACAGATAGGGGATATAAAAATGCTGGCGAAGAGAGTACATAGGAGCAAGGAGAAAAGAAACAGATGGGATGCCTCTTGCAACCTGCTCCAAGGCCTGAAAGCTGTGTGATGTCAGGATGTCATTCTCTCATTCTGTTGACATAGTGGTAAGCTCTGTTTCTTTGGCAGTTGTGTTTTGGGGCTTTTTGTTTAAGAAATTGCTGCTATAATTAGAAAGTTCAATTCAATTTCAGTTTTCTCTACAAAAGAAGTTGGTTTTAGCTTTGGTGATAGCAAGAAGTTTTAAAACTATGGAGTGTAGTCTGAAAATGCAGAAACCTGAAAGTTCCTGAATCTTGGTTAGAATAATATCCCAGGATTTTTTCTTTTTCAATTTTTTTTCCTCATTGTTTTTCAGCTCCTGAGTACGACCAGTATTTGCGGTAAAGAAATATGTGTTAGCTTGAGCACGGTGCATCAAGCACTGATTTTTAACTGTGTCTAGCTAGCACTGATGTTTAAGTTTTCATTCTTCTTCAGAAACTCATTCAAGTGCTAGGCAAAGCCTTAGGGACTGCTTCAGGTTATTCAAATCTTGTTTAGCTGTCAAGCATGCAGATCATGGAATGGTTTGGGCTGGAAGGGAATACTCTGCTCACACCCATAACAGCTTTTGTTCCCTGGTATAGTGCAAACATCAGGACATGGGGATACAGGTTTCCATGAAACTTAAAATCATAGATCATAGAATGGTTTGGGTTGGAAGGGACCTTAAAGATCATCCAATTCTAAATTTCAGCCATGGGCAGGGACACCTTCCACTGGAACGTGTTGCTCAAACCCCCATCCAGCCTCACCTTGAGCATTTCCAGGGATGGGGCAAGCACAACATCTCTGGGAAACCTGTGCCAGCGTCCCCACCCTCATATTTCTTCCTAAGATCTCATCTCGATGTCCCCTCTTTCAGCTTAAAACTATTCCCCCTCATCCTATCGCTGCACTCCCTGATAAAGAGCCCCTCCCCAGATGGTCATAAATATCCTATAGTTATAGTTATCTGCTCTGTTGATCTAAGGCATTAAACCAGAATTGTCTGCAATTGTCACTAATATAGGAGGACTCTGATACTGGTATTGTTTTTAGAAAGTTCTCCAAGTTTATTGGAAAAAGATGGATTGCGCAAGTAGTCATGTGGGGCAGCAGGCGGAAAAAAAAGAGCTGTTCTCAGAGTGTGAGTGAGTGTGCAAAGGAAACAAACTCTGTGTAGAACGAGCAGAAACTGCTTTAAAAAAAAAAAAAAGGAGAAGAAATCAAGTTGAAACATATTCTCTCTAGTATACAGTCTTACTCTGCAGCTGCTCCTCCTCCAGCCAGGCATGCAACAGTTTTGTTGCCGCGCTCCCGAAGGACTTGGCATCGCTTAGGCTGTCAAGACCAACAACAACACGGTGCTGCTGAAACATATGAAGCGCAAGTTGAACAGTGCCGATACTTTATAATGTTAGTTTTTACCCAAATAGGAAGATCCTGCACTGAACCACTTTATGTTCAGTTCTTTTTACAAATCTACACCTCTGACTTGTACTCTTTGAGAAACGTATTTCGCTCTTACTGTGGCTCTTCAGAGATGTTGCAGGTTCTCGACGTTGTGCTTTGATGTACTATGTTTTGACAGTCGCTTCAAAGCTCAAGTGGATTGGGCTCCAGAGGGTGGTAGATTCAGGCTACAATTTCAGATGGATGGGAAGAAGGGGGGTAAGTCAAATATGATAAGTGTCTGAACCCTGGGAAGCAAAACGTTACTCAGTAGCAGAGCCAATGTGATAATATAAGAGTGGAGTGCCAGGAGAAGAGTTGTAAGACAATTGGGACTAAATCACTTCTTTCTGAAAGTTTTTCTCTCTGGAGCTCCTTTGCTTTGTTTTATAGAGCAACGGAAATGGTCTAAACTCAAAAATAAGGGGAAAATGCAGAATTTCAGATGTTCTCACACTGACTCTCCCCCTGTGGCCACAGATAAAATGTTTGGTTTCCAGTCTGTAAAACAGGTCTGACATTTAGTTCCCTTCCTCAGAGAGGTGGTGTGGGAATTCCTTCCATGTATGAAGTATTTAACGTGCTGTCATTCTCAGAATGGACTTTAACCATGGAGATTTTTCTCCATAGCTCACCAAAGACCACACCTGCTGTGTTGTGATTTGCTGTCAGGTTTATTCATTTGAGTCATCAGAAAAAAAGCTCACAAATTGGCATGAGCTCAGAGGAGAACAACCCAAACAACTCAGGGACTGGCTGGAGGTGGTATATTAATAACCCAAGATTGGAAGAGATAAATGTGTGCACTTTGGTGAAAGCTGTTCCTCTGGAGTTAATGATGCCATATTATTTTAAAGATGTAAATGTTGAAGGATTTGCTTACTGTGCTCCAGAGAGGTAACTGGCAGAGAAAAGAGGAAGCAAAAAGGAACTTCAAGTTGAATACCAAAGGAAAAGTATTTCCTGACAGTGGATCCTGTTCCCTGCAAGTCTGCTTGACTGAGCAAGTGCTGAAAGCCTCACTGTTTGAAACATGAAAGCCTTCTAGATGTGGAAGAAGTCCTGAATGGAGATAAAGATGAAACCCAGTGAGTCCTGTCTGTTGCAATTACTGCAATTTGAGAGGCTTGGCTACCATTATGGATACAGTGGGAATGCCCAGGAGCTCCAATCAGAGATACGTGTTGTAGAAACACAAAACCAAGCTTTCCTTATCTGTTAGAAAAGCTGTAGAGCAATCAAGATCTAGACTGACTCAGAAGCTGGTGTGGAAGGGCTGCAGGCAACGCTGGTATGGATGTTCCGCCCATTTCTGTTCCTCTCCTTGCAGAGGCAGGACAACAGCCTGGTGACCACACCAACGTGTGTTGGAGCACCAAGCAGGCGGTGGCAAAAATCTCCTGCTGCTTCATCCTTCGTGAACGCATGGACTGCACCTTCGCAGTTCACAAACGTTAAAATGCTGTCCCAGGCTTCCAAGGTCCTCCTGCTCTGTAATCATAGGAACAACTATTGGAAGGCAACTATTGAGGCACTGGAACAGGTTGCTCAAAAGTGGTGGCTGCCCCATCCCTGGAGGTGTTCAAGGCCAGGTTGGATGGGGCTTGGAGCAACCTGATGGGAGGTGTCCCTGCCCATGGAAGAGGATTTGGAACTGGATTTCTTTGAAGTCCCAACCCAAGTCATTCCATGATTCTAAGAAGGCTCAGAAACTATAGAGGAAGCTTAAGTAGGAAAACTCAAGGAAAATCAGTTTAACTTCCCAGTTCAGTATAAATATATTTTCCCTTGCTTAAATAGTTTTGTTTCTCCTAGATTCCAGGTGTCCCTGTGCTGCAGTAAACACCGGAGTTGACCTGAATATCTGAGGAAGGGTAGCTGTGGTAACCTGCAGTTCCTTACAGGCAGATTTATCCTGGTAGTCTTAGCAGGGTATATTAAACAGTGTTTAGTGCTGTGCTGTTGCAGTTACTGTGGTTTCAGTGATTAGGCTAACTGATTTAGACTTATCACAAGCATCTCTGCAATGCTCAGCAGTCAGCTAAGCATTTTCCCTAGAAAACAGCATCAGCGAAAATCAGTATTTATGCCATTTAAATAAGACGGAGACCTAAAATCAAACTGTTCTGATTGTACAGTCTATTTAGATCAGGCAAATCTTAAACTCTGGTCTGTAGAGTTAAGGAAGAAGTTAACCTTGATCATGGCTTTCAACTTGTCAGACACTGGGTTTGATCAGAGAACTGGATCAAATATCCTTTTTAAACAAAACAGTACTTTTGAAACCACATGTAAAAAATTATAGCTCTGCAGCCGTATTCGTATTCCAAGGGAAACAGCTACCTTACTCGTTTAGTGAGGAGTATTTAGATTTTTGAAGGAAGTCCAAAGCTAGGACTTTAATGCAAAGTCCTATAAAGAATTTGTGTCGTGCAGCTTGCTGACAAGGTGCTGCTTTGCCAAACCAACCCGCCTTGTTCACTGTCATTTTTCAATGAGGTGGCGAGAAAGTTTGCTGCTTGTATGCAGTCTGTCAGTCACAGTGACCCACACCCTGCACCATCCCACACCTACGTGCTTAGAGTCTCCCTTTCCTCCAAGAAAGAAGTTGTTTCTGGAGTATTTAGCCAAAGGTAACTTCCCAATTACAGTGTTCTCCTTCAGTTGTCGTCATACATGGTATGATGAGTATAGTGTCCAGTTCTGGAATCCTTAGTATAAGAAGGAGATGGAGCTGTTGGAGTGGGTCCAGAGGAGCCTATAAAGATGGTCCAGAGGAGCCTATAAAGATGATCCGAGGGCTGGAGCACCTCCCATACAAGAACAGGCTGAGAGAGTTGGGGGTGTTCAGCCTGGAGAAGAGAAGGCTCCAAGGAGACCTTATAGTGACCTTCCAGTATCTGAACGGGGTACACGAAAGCTGGGGAGGGACTGTTTACAAAGGCTTGGAGTGATAGGACAAGGAAAAATGGTTTTAAGCTCTAGAGGGGCAGATTTAAACTAGACATAAGGAACGATTTCTTCACTATGAGGGTGGTGAGGCCCTGGCCCAGGTTGCCCAGGGAAGCTGTGGCTGCCTCATCCCTGGGTTGTTCAAGGCCAGGTTGGATGGGGCTTGGAGCAGCCTCATCTAGTGGGAGGTGGCCCTGCCCATGGCAGTGGGGTTGGAACTGGATGATCTTTAAGGTCCCTTCTGACCCAAACTAGTCTATGATTCTGTCACGGGGCATCCATGACTTCTCTGGGCAACCTTTCAGCCATACCAAGCTTCAGCCCCACCAGAACAACTCCTTACATCTCAGTCCATGATTTATGTTTAGCAGCATGTTGTGTTTAAAACAGTGCAGGAAGCTTGAGGGCATCTTGGATGAAGGGTCTACAAAGGGAGCTAAAACCCAGAGTTGCATGTGTGGAATTTCAACCTTTTCATGTCATCTTTTCATAGGATGCTTCTGTTTTGAGTTATTACCTTTGAGATAACTAGGTTTTAAAAAGCAATCCCAGTGGGTTGAAAAGAGATGGAATTGTTGGAACTCCAAGGATCCCCTGCTGTTCCTGTGCTGGGTAACTCCAACATGTAAACACATACAGGCAGCAATTTTATCAGGATGTATGCTGCCAAGCAATTAACTAAATATAAAAAAAGATGTGATTTGGAGTTGAGTGCATTTGCTTTGCTCTTTCAAACTAAAAATTAAGAGATGCGTGCCATGTAGAAGCTTCCAGAACACAGTTGTCGGTATTCTGGTTAATTAGTGGATTAAAAACTTGCAGAGCTACAATATTTTTTGTTTGGATAAACTCTTTGATTCAGACTCACTTCTTGCCAGGGGAATGTATATGCAAATGAAAGCCAAGGTGACAATTCTATTCCCAGGACCAATTCTGGAAGTCAGGGCTGAGTAGCTGATTTCCAGGCTGTTTTAGCTTTCCTTATCCGCTCCCTGCTGTCTGTACATCCGAAAGTGCTCTCTGCATCCCGTCACTAACACTGTTCCAAAGAGAAATGCTGTGATAATGAGCAGTAACTTGACTGTCCCATTCATTAGATAGATTGGGACTTAATGATAACATTAATTGAATTGGCTGAATAAGTGCTCTTTGGGCGGGATGCCAGTGTTTCGGGAGTCTGTGTAACAGACACGCTTCTGAGGAAGTGAATGAGATACGAGTCTGTCTACAGCGGGCACCGATGTGATGTCTGTTGCTGTGGTTCCCACCATCTCATGGCTCTGAAGGGATGTGTAGAGAAGCATGTGGCTGGCTGTGGTTTGATGCTTATGAGCGCTGGGGAGATTGTCACAGTGATGATGATTGGAATTAGCACCTTGCAGATGGTATTCTCTGCCCTGGTGGCATGTTCCCCACCAACTAACTCTGGTTGTTTGGCTCCTGATAGCTCCTTGACTCCAGAGACTTCAACGGCTCTTTCCTCTACCTCTTTCTTTACCTTCTGCCCTCCTCATATCTTTGGCAATCAGAAGGCAGGAAAACTTCTTGGTTGTCTTTCAAAGTCTCCTAGCAGCAGATTTCCCAGTTTTCCTTTCCATCTAGTGGTCCTGTGTGTCGTCGCCAGCTCCTCCTCAGAGATTTGTGAGGGAGCGTTGCACTGCGTCGGATGCAGGGCTTAGTCTTCCTTTGAGACTCCCACCGCATCGATAAAAGCAGGATAAACGACAATGGATGCTGTGCTGGTATTGTCATCATTGAAGCCAAGATAATTCCTTCTGATCCGTACTAATGCACAGTGTACAGATGTTAACAAAATCTGAGTTCTTTCATTATTTAACTATTATTTTTACTCAAGCCATTTTAGTTATTCACTGCTTTGGTTGGTCAGATGTTCCTTGACCTTAACTAAAGACTTTGTCTAGCGCCAACAAGTGTGTGTATGTAGGTAGAGA
The DNA here is from genome assembly GCF_032191515.1 of Phaenicophaeus curvirostris. Taxonomy (NCBI): domain Eukaryota; kingdom Metazoa; phylum Chordata; class Aves; order Cuculiformes; family Cuculidae; genus Phaenicophaeus; species Phaenicophaeus curvirostris. Next base: position 2,672,731 of record NC_091396.1, read on the forward strand.
GGCAAGCAGGTCTTTTTAGCTTTTCTGTTTTATTCTGAACATGGATATAGGGTTTTTTCTCTTTTTTTTTCCTCTCCTCTGTCAAACTTTGAGCTTCAGCAAGCAGCTTCTAAGTACTAACACATGGCTGGGGGTGGGGAAAGAGATGCAAGACGGAATACTCCAAGGAGTACAGTAGCATTTCTGCATTCAGTAGGTTAGTCATCAGCTACTTCAGTCCTAACACTAAAAAATGAAATGAATGATCTGTAAAGGAGCTGTAAATGTGAGAGACTGAGCTTTCGCTGTACACATAGGGATTGCATAGCAGATCATAACTGTCATTTACCTAGTGTTTTCACTGTGAGGATCTTGGACCGCTTCAGTGCTTTGAAGGAGTGGGATGCTTCTACTCTAAATTGCTTCTACTCTAAAAATGAAAGCATGAAGACCCAGGCAAAGCTGAATCTTGAATTTCTTGATTCGCAACAGCCGTTTACTGTTTTCAGTGGGAGATGCTGTATGGAAGGAGTATTGAAAGTTCAGCAAGTCGTGATTGAGTGGGAGATGAAACCAAGTCTGAGGTCGTGGTGAAGACTAAGATCTCTTGCTTCTTAATTTGTTCTTTGAATCCCGATATCATCTTAACTTATGTCTTCAAAGCCAAATTCCCATCTCTCTACTGTCAGCGCTTCCCAGCTCTAATCAAACAGAGGCTGTTCTCGCTTGAACTTTTGGGAATCTCTGCATTGAACCTGCCCTGGTGGTAATCCCGGTCAGCAATTCGAGTCTCTGTTTTAGTGCTTTGGGCTTTTACTGTACAGACCACGACCTGGGGTCTGTCTCGCCACCTTCTCTTCCCACCTCTGCCTTTGAATCCTTGAGAGTATTGTTTCTATCTCCACCCCTCCCAAAATAAGTACTTTTTTTCCTTGTTAAAAATATGATAGACACAAGTCTGTTTACTTTTACTCCTTAAGGAGAATAAAGTTTTGATTTAATTGTTATCTCCTGAGTATTTCATAGAATCATAGAATGGTTTGGGTTGGAAGGGACCATAAAGCCTGTCCAGTTCCAACCCACCTGCCATGGGCAGGGACTCCTCCCACTGGATCAAGTTGCTCCAAGCCTCATCCAACCTGGCCTTGAACACCTCCAGGGATGAGGCATCCACAACTTCTCTGGGCAACCTGTGCCGGTGCCTCCCACCCTCACAGGAAGATATTTCTTTCTAATATCTCGTCTCAATCTCCACTCTTTCCTCTTAAAACTGTTCTCCACCATCCTGTCCATGCACTGCCTGATAAAGAGCCCCCCTCAGCTTTCCTGGAGCCCCTTTAAGTACTGGCAAACTGCTATAAGGTCTCCCTAGAGCCTTCTCTTTCTTGAGAAAAACAAGTAGCTGTAGAAATAAAAACACTAGTAGTTGTCTTTTAAATCAAATTACTTTAATGTATGTTATGTCTGGCCAGTATCTCCATTTAATTTTTTGGTCTCATCTTATATTTGAGTTGCCAATAAGATCTTTGTGACTATTGCTGGGAGTAAGCCGTGAGAAGTAATTGCTGTAAGGAGTAGAAGCACATCTGCCACATAACTGCAATCAGGTTGTACTGCAGAATTTATCTGTTTGCTTCTGTGCATTCCTTTGTTGTTATCACCTGGGTTTCAGCGCTGCACAGGGAGCTGTACTGGGCTGAGGCTTTGGTTCAAGTCTCATCTTGAACACATACTCAGTCTTCTTTCTTTATTTGCTTGCTCAGACTGAAAACTTTGGTAACAAATCTCAGTGAACAAGTCCTTTGAGCGATGCCAATTGTTTCTGAAGCTAATTATTGTGTGTTAGTAAATGAACCAAATAGAAGAATGTTAAATATATCAGACTTGCAGCAACAAGTCTCCTGTCAGAAGGAAAAATCCTAACCTCTCCCTAAACTGATGGGATATCAGCAGTTACAGCTACCAGCTGGTAGGAAGGTGGGGAACAGAGTAAAACAGGAGCAGGAATAGAATTGTAAGTATTAAAGAATGAGCTGCTTCAAGTAAAAACAGTGTCTGAAAAGCAGAGGCCAACCCTGTTTCCCATGCCACAAGTGGTTGTGTGCTTCTTGGACTGTAAGGAAAGTCTCTTCTCTTTTATTTTTTTCCCTTCACCCCTTCCAGACTTGGTAACTGCTGAAGTGGAAGAGGATTTTGAATGCTGATTCAGAGGCGTCAGCACGTATTCTGTCCTGGTTGGTTTGATTCCTGCTTTTCCAGCTACAGCAGGATTTCTATAAAGGAAGTTTCAGGCTCTCAAATGCATCCACTTGCCCAGAGGGGGAATAATGAAATCCAGAATGTAGCAATTCAAAACATTCCTGATTCCAAACCAATCCCCTGAGTCACTTAGTGCAAGGGACACAATTTAAGAGTGAGCTCAATTCAAAACAAACCTGGATTTCATTATCAATTTGGGTTGATTTAATCTCACAGCCCTTTTATTATTCCTTTCTGGGACTCTCTGGGGTGAAAGTTGTACGTAGAGAGAAAGTGTCTCACGTCGGTGTCGTGTAGCGTAGCCTTTGACCGACTCCACGACTTTCTAGTCCGAAAAGGAAGCTCATGCTACAAGTAGGGCATGGCCAAACGCTTTGCCAGAAGTTATCACTGTATTTATCCATAAAATGGATGTGATAAACTCTATTTTGAATTTAAATACACCCTTTCCCCTTTTCTTCCTGTGTCTGTAACGTGGTACTGAGGTGGTTGCCGCGTTGAGCACACACCGTGCCAAGGCAGCAGATGCTGAGACGCTATCGGGTATCTACAGAGTTCTCATATCTACAGAGTTCTCAAAGAGTCTGGCCATGTAAGAGCATCGCTGACAGCGAATCGATCTCAGGTATCAATGGCTGTCCTGCATAATTAACTACAACTTTATATGGCAGAAGGAGAAACTGTCTGTCTTAATGGTAATAAATGGATCTGTTTACTAAGGATCTATGTCACAGTTCACATTTTTTTTTAATCTTTCCACTGGCTTATCATTTCAACCAGACATTTCCATTAATTAATTATGTGGTAATTAATCCTTGTTGCTGCTCGTATCTCTTCTATCCGAGTAAATTTGTTTAACCTGAGTGACTAAGAATGAAGGCGTTTATGAACTTGTATCTGTGCAGGAAGTGACCCCAAGTAAACTATGCTTTTTATCCTATGGGTATCAGTCCCTTCTGCTACTCCAAAGTATGTATAACCCTGTTTTGTGTTAATGTGTCTTTAACTTTAGACACACGCTGTGAATTCTTTCCAGCGGGTGCCTCTTGCAGCCTGGTTGGGATGCTCTTGGTCTTGGCGAGAAGTGGGTGCTGTGACTAGGGATTTGGAGGTTGGGAGCTATCGTGATGTTTGGATTAATTTGGCTGTTGAAGACGTAGCCTCTCTTTGCTAAGACCTCTCCCTCTGCTGACACTGAACATCTAAATAGTGAACGTCTTTTAGATACACTCTACACTTTTCTTGAATTGGGACAACAGCTAAAATACCTGTTTCACTTGCAAACTACAAAACTGTGTGTGTTTTCCAGTTGTAACCTAAGGATGTAATTTAATCTTGAGACTCTTCAGCTGCACAGTAACCCCGAAAGCTCGAGTGAGTTTTATTTTCAGTACAGAGGGGAGCTGTATGTATTATTCATGATGCAAAATGCAAAGCAGTAAGCAGGTATTTGTGTTTTCATTCAGGTCAGTAATTTGTCTGTCAAAAAACCCAGCAAGTAATAGGTTGAGCTTTCCCCCCCTCTGCTAATTACACTTTATCCTCTTTCCTCATATCCTTCTTATCTATTCTTAATTCTCTATAAAAGTGCTCCACGGAACATGTCAGATGTTTAGTATTTTGGTGTTCCCTGCGTTGGCTCAGACGTTTTAAGCTGTTGTTTTCGAAGACCTAGAAATCGATTTCCTAAACAAGAATAATCTTATCTTAAACTGTTCTGCTTGATCAAAAAGAAGGACATGGGAATTGTAAAGGCAAGAAGTTCTTGGTTAAAATTTGAGCATGAATCATAAATTGCTTCGAAGGATATCTGAGTTTTGATTGTTTCTAGTGCAAATGCTGTACAGTCAAATTTTGATCTGATTTAAACAACTGGCACGCCTTTGATGTCGGTGAGGTTATGCAAGGCTGTCTTTGGAAGCCTCTCGCCATTTCCTCCTACGAATACAACCCAGACTCTCGGGCTCTTCGAGGTGAGCAAATGGTTTACTGGGAAATTCACTTGGGTTTCACCAGGGTTTTCCCAACTTGTGACGCGTTAAGTAAGGTGGAAAAGAATATAGGCCATCAAACGTAAGTCTGATGTGTTAACCTGACGAGAGCTGATCTAGGAGCATAGCGCAGGCTGGATTCCCCCCTTATGAAGGATGGGTGTGTGTATATACTTCTGTTTCTCTGTTTAACAGTGAGGTAGGAGCATTCACCCAGTTTTGGAGAGGAAAGAAAAGTGCATAGAATTATAAAACCATAGAATCATTAATGTTGGAAAAGACCTCTAAGGTCGTCCAATCCAACTGTCAGCCCAACCCCACCATGCTTACTAAACCCTGTCCCCAAATGCCATGTCTACATGTTTTTGGAACCCCTCCAGGGGTGGTGACTCAACCATTTCCCTGGGCGGCAGGTTCCAATGCTTCACCACCACTCTTTCAGTAAAGAATTTTATCTAATATGCAATCTAAACCTCCCCTGGCACAACTTGAGGCCGTTTTCTCTCATCCTGTCACTTACTTGTGAGAAGAGACTAGCACGCACCTCACTACAACCTCCTTTCAGGTAGTTGTAGAGAGCGATAAGATCCTCCCCTCAGCCTTCTCTTCTTCTTTGCTTAACTTACCCTTATTTTTTCTGGCTAGTGAGAATTGCCAAACTGCATGGCATGTTATTACTGTTGTTTCTTTGAGGTAGGAGATCTGGAGGCTGCTAAAGCTTTAATAACCATGTCTGCAGATAATGGCATGCACTGCATAGCTCAACAGTTGCCTGTGCTTTTTTGCAAAGCCTTTCATCTGCCAGAACAGTGTATGAGTCTTAGTCTCTTCTTGCTTGTGCTGATGTTGGTACATAAGTTACATAAATCAGTGACATAGCAGCATCCTGGTGTGTGCAAGAGGAGAAAGAAGTCTTTATACCTTTTTTACACCTGAGAGTGTTCTCTCCTCAGTATCATTGCTTTCTACAACTCCCTGAAAGGAGGTTGTGGAGAGGAGGGAGCTGGCCTCTTCTCCCATGTGACAGGGGACAGGACAAGAGGGAATGGCCTCAAGCTTCACCAGGGGAGGTTTAGGCTGAACATTAGGAAAAAATTTTCATGGAACGGGTCATTGGTCCCTGGCAGAGGCTGCCCAGGGAGGTGGTTGAGTCACATTCCCTGGAGGTGCTCAAGGGCCGGGTGGACGAGGCGCTGAGGGACATGGTTTAGTGATTGATGGGAATGGTTGGACTTGATGATCCGGTGGGTCTCTTCCAACCTGATTATTCTATGATTCTATGATTGCTGCCTGGATAGCCAAGGTGTTGCAGTGTACTGTCTCCAGTGTGACACTGCAGTGCAATTAATAGGGCTACTTAAATACGTTCAAAAGAAGTGTGACCAGCAGGTTGAGGGGAGGGGTATTCTCTGCCTCTACTCTGCTCTCATCAGACCTGATGTGGAGTCCTGCATTCAGTTTTGGAGTCCTCAGCACAGGAAGGACATTGATGTGTTGGAGCAGGTCCAGAGGAGGCCACAAAGATGATCTGAGGGCTCAGAGAGCTGGGGTTGTTCAGCCTGGAGAAGACAAGACTCCAGGGAGATGTTATAGCAGCCTTCTAGTACTGAAAGGGGCTCCAGGAAAGCTGAGTGAGGGGCAATTTTGACAGGGAGTGCAGGAATAGGATGAAGGGGAGCAGTTTTAAGCTGAAAGAGGAGAGATTTCAATGAGATCTTAGGAAGAAATATTTTCCTTTGAGGGTGGTGAGGCACTTGGAACAGGTTGCCCAGAGAAGTTGTGGCTGCCACACCCCTGGAAGTGTCCAAAGCCAGGTTGGATGGGACTTTGAGCAGCTGGATCCAGTGGGAGGTGTCCCTTTGTGTGGCAGTGGGGTTGGAACTGAATGATCTTTAAGGTCCCTTCCAACCCAAACCCATATGTCCATGGTTCCATTTAGGATAGTTTATGCAGAATGTTAAATAGTCCCAGTGTGCTCTGTTGTTACAGCGGAGAAGGAACCATGGGTAGTTCAGCTACATGTGGCAGCAGCTCTTCAAAAATTGAGCTGTTGTGCTCTGTAAGCAGGACCAGCCCATCATAAGCTTTCTGCCAGATCCAAAGCTCACCTCCAGGCACTGTTTCTGTCTGTTGAGACCCACAGTTCAAGGCTCTGCATTTTCTGCTTTCAGTCTGGGATTACCTCTGACAGGCAGATATGACAACCACGGAAAAAGAAATCAGCAAAGAGAGTGGATGGAGGTGGCCTAAGGAAGGGAGGAGAGGGGCTGTGTGTTTGGAGAGGAGGAATTATGGCTGTTTAGTTTGGCAGAACAGCTTAGGTAGCTGTTGTCGATAGACATTGGTCTTGCCTTTCCCTGACCGTGCCCTTGGCAGGTATGTATATCCCTTCATTTCCCACTTCTTGGACTGATGAAACATGGTCAGTACCACGAATCCTTCTCCAGCTTCCCTCTCCTAGGGAAAGGCAGGTCTGCTGTACAGAGCATGGCAGTTTGGAATGTTTGCTTTGTAGCTCCTGGACGTGGCCTTTCCTGTAGCTCTCCTGTGACTCTTGAATGCTTGGACATGACGGCCCGAGGTCCCACGGTGCTGCTGATCACACCAGCCCTCCAGCAGAGGCCAACAGTGCTAGAGCGTGTGTGTGGGTTTGCTTCTAAAAAGGCATGGAACGTGTTTTTAAGGAGCATATTTCCTTTTTGCCTCCTCTCCGTGTATAAAGATGCTATTTTGGAGGAAACTTTGCAGCTACACCAGTTTGTAGAAGTCATACACTATGCTGTTTCCTAAAACCCACTTCGGTCTCGTGCACATGTGCGTGTATACACTATTCTAACTCAGAAGGGCTGTTCTGCTAGGTTCCACAATGAGATTCATTTTCTGGGGCTTACTGGGAACATTATCACAGAAAACTCCTAGCTAGTGACCCAGCTCTGTTGTGTTTTTCTGCCTGTTTTTTATTATACTTGTGGTTTTCACTAGATTTGCTTCAGCTGTGATTTATTTTCATGTTCTGCTCTGGCATTTACTGTTTAAGCTTGCATATTCCTTGCGTTTTGTTGAGTGTCACTTCTTTTCTCTTCTCTGAGTTGAAAGATTATTTTGAGGTGACATCCAGGCTTTTGTCTTTCTCCTGAGCACATGGCACTGGTCGTCCAGATCTCGGTCAGCGCTGCATTCCAAGTCCGCTTGGCATCTCCTGCTTGACTTGGAGGTTTTGCTGCCTTTTTTGTTACAGTTACTTTTGTGAACCTGAAAAAAAGTACTAAAATCCAGAGTCTTCTGGCTTTAAATGTTTCATATACTGATCACAGAGCAAGTCCAGAGGAGTCCATGAAGATGACACCTTCCATGTGAGGACCGGCTGGAAGTTGGGGTTGTTCAGCCTGGAGAAGAGGAGGCTCCAAGGAGACCTTAGAGCAGCTTCCAATATTGAAAGGGGCTCTGGGAAAGATGGGAAGGGGCTCTTGATCAGGGAGTGCAGAGGTAGGACAAGGGGGGATGGTTTTAAGCTGAAAGAGGGGAGATTAAGATGAGGTATTAGGAAGAAATGTTTCCCTGTGAGGGTGGCGAGGCATTTGCACAGGTTTCCCAGAGACGTCTTAGAAGCCCCATCCCCGGAGATGTTCAAGGCCGGGTTGGATGGGGCTTTGAGCAACCTGATCCTGTGGGAGGTGTCTTTGTCTATGGGTTTGGAACTGTATGGGCTTTGAGGTCCCTTCCAACCCGAACCATTCTGTGATTTTAGCATTTAATATTGAAAGCTGAAATTTCCACCCTCCCCTGGTGGAGCTTGAGGCCATTCCCTCTCGTCCTGTCCCCTGTCCCTTGGGAGAAGAGCCCAGCTCCCTCCTCTCCACAACCTCCTCTCAGGGAGTTGCAGAGAGCAATGAGGTCTCCCCTCAGCCTCCTCTTCTCCAGGCTAAACACCCCCAGCTCTCTCAGCCGTTCCTTATAAGGCCTGATGTATTTGTCTTAATTCTCACCTATTGCTGCTGTATCTTCATGCCCACAGTCCAGTCTGTGAGTTCTGCAGGTTGCATGCATCTGTAAAATATGGTTTTTACAGGTTTTGGCTGAAAAGGTGACCCACATTGAGCAGGGTGGGAATGGCTCAAGCTTCCAAAGTGGAGAGCGAAGGGTTTGGTTGGTAAGGCTGACAAAAACTGCTGCATTTCCAGAGAGCTACTCAAGACAATCTTTCCACAGAAAATATTAAGACAAATCCTCAGACCTGTCTTCTCCATGGGCACTTCTTGTCTGGTGAAGAACAGCTAAAAAAAATGGCAATTTTATTTATGATGTTTGAGGGTTTACTTAATGTAGTAAATAACGGTTTGGTGGCATTCAAAAGCATCTCAGATGATCTTTAATTCTTTCTTTATTTAATTCATTGTGTATAGATTCTGGGGTAAGCTTTCCGCAGAGAGATTGTGAGATGAAGTAGGAGCCAAGGTTTTCTGTGTAGATTTGAGGTACAGAGAAAATATCACTGTTAAGGAGCCCAGGAGGTCTTTCATTTTGTGCTGTTCTATCTGTTAGAGGCTCCCATTTTGTTGGTACTGTGGGCTTTTCCTAGTTTTCGATCTGTGAGCTCAGCACTGCTGCCTGCAAGCCCCGTAGACCAACACTGTGTGCATTGTTTGGGCAGGAACCTCTCTGTTGATTGCCGTATGATTCACAGCCTCGCTGCGATACCAGCCTGTGTCATGTGTGTCCTGCTCCCACACCCACAGAGCTCACATAAATCCTTTACTCTGCTTAAATTTATTTTGTTTCTTTTGTAGTAAAAAGGGTGGCTGGAAACCTCAGTTGTGGAAAGCAAGTGTGGTCAGCTATGACAAGGTTTTCTGGCTTCCCTTCCTCTCTTCCTTCTCTGCGTATACATACAGAGCACAGCTTTGTCTTGCCTTCCTAAGTCGGGATCCAATTACACTATATCCCAGCTCTGCTCCCTCTGCTCCTCAACTACAAACACAAACCCAGTTTTTAGTGTGTTCCGTACCTTCCTGCAGTCTCCTGTGCAAAACTGGTGCAAAAGGTGGCCTCTGCCAGCACTTCCAAAGCAACCAGGGCTGACGTTGCATTTGTGACTTCGGCTGTTCATTTAAACGGCCCGTGCTGCTCTTGTATCCAAGCTTAACAGCTTTATCCTCAGTCATTCCGGTGTGGCAGGGAAGGGAAATTAAACATTAAGGTTGTCTGCTATGGCTTCTTATCTTGGGGCTTGAGCTTGTGCATATTGCCTGCTTGTCAGATAGGATCCTGCTCCTTATCTTCAGTGAGCCAGCTGGAACTCATCTGGAGCAGCTTTGAACTGGAGCTGTAGCCCTGGGAATTGTGTTGGTGCAACCTGCACAAGTCACCTGGCTGGGGAAGGTGAGGCTGGTACTGGAGGTGTTCTGGGTTTGGCCAGTGTCACATCATAGAATCACCAGGTTGGAAAAGACCCACTGGATCATCGAGTCCAACCATTCCTTCGTTATGGTTCAGGGAGAGGTGACCTTCCATGTCTGGTTGCTGTTGTTCAACTGAGTGTCAAATGGAAAGAAACAGTAGGACAGTATCATGGAATGTCTTGAGTAGGAAGGGACCCACAAGTATCATTGAGTCTAGCTCCTGTCCCTGCACAGGACAACCCCAACATTCACACTATATATCTGAGGGTGTTGTCCAAATGCTTCTTGAGTATTGTCAGGCTTGGTACCATGACTGTTTCCCTGGGGAGCTGTTCCAGTCCTCCACCACCCTCCAAGTGAAGAACCTTTTCCTAATATCCAGCCTAAACTTCCCCTGGAACATCTTCCTGCCATTCTCTTGGGTCCTGTCGTTGGTCACCAGAGAGAAGAGATCAGTGCCTGCTTTTCCTCCTCCCCTTGTTAGGAAGCTGTAGACCACGATAAGGTCTTCCCTCAGTCTCCTTTTCTACAGGCCAAACAGACCAAGTGACTTTAGCTGCTTTAGGAGGGTGCTGGCCTCTTCTCCCAAGTGACAGGGGGTAGGACAAGAGAGAATGGCCTCAAGCTCCTCCAGGGGAGGTTTAGGCTGGACATTAAGAAAAAATTTTTCACAGAAAGGGTCATTGGGCACTGGAACAGGCTGCCCAGGGAGGTGGTTGAGTCCCCTTCCCTGGAGAGGTTTAAGGCACAGGTGGACGAGGTGCTAAGGGGCATGGTTTAGTGTTTGATAGGAATGGTTGGACTCGATGATCCGGTGGGTCTCTTCCAACCTGGTGATTCTATGATTCCTCATACGTCTTCTCCTCTAAACCCTTCACCAACTTTTTGGCTTCCTCTGGACCTTCTTCAGTAGATTGACGTCATTTTTATACTCTGGTGCCCAAACCTACACACAGTACTTGAAGTGGGGCTGCACCAGTGTGGAGTAGAGTGGGACAGCGTCCCCGGCATGAACTGTGGGCTGAGTTGTCAACTAGAGAGCTGGCACCCATAAGGAGATCCAGATGTAGGTGTGTGGTAATAGCCTTCAGGACAGGCCTTGAGTACAAACATACTGGCCTTACTAATAGCCCAGTGTGAACTCCCATTCAAATTTTATGGTTTTATTATTTCAAATGAAACTCTGTGTAATTCTTTAAACTATTTTATTGTTTGCAAGGCTCTGCCCCTAAGCAGAAGAGCAGGGAAGCTAAGCGTTAGGCAGAAAAATGTGACTGGTAAACCACAAAAACTGGAAAAGAATTTTGAGCGTGAATAACACTTCTCCTCCCCTTTCCATGAGGTTTCAGTTTGACGCAATCTACAAAATACAGCAAGCACTTTTATGGTAGGAAGGTTTTTTTCCCCGATTCTCTGTTAACTGTAATACTTTATTTTAGCACTATAATTTGGTAATACCAAGCAGACTCCCAGGTTGGCTTTGGTTGCCTTAAGAAACCTGGAGAACCATTCTCACCCCGCAGTTCACTTCTCAGAAGGTGTAAAATGGTCACTGAGAAACTGTTTAGCTTCTAGTTTCTGCCTTCACAGTTCTGAAAGGGCTGGAGAACAGGCCTTATGAGGAGCTGCTGAGAGAGCTGGGGGTGTTTAGCCTGGAGAAGAGGAGGCTGAGGGGAGACCTCATTGCTCTCTACAACTACCTTTAAGGCACAGGTGGACGAGGTGCTAAGGGGCATGGTTTAGTGTTTGATAGGAATGGTTGGACTCGATGATCCGGTGGGTCTCTTCCAACCTGGTTATTCTATGATTCTACCTGAAAGGAGGTTGTAGAGAGGAGGGAGCTGGGCTCTTCTCCCAAGTGACAGGGGACAGGACGAGAAGGAATGGCCTCAAGCTCCACCAGGGGAGGGTCAGGCTGAACATTAGGAAAAAATTCTTCCCGGAAAGGGTCATTAGGCACTGGCAGAGGCTGCCCAGGGAGGGGGTTGATTCACCTTCCCTGGAGGGGTTTAAGGCACAGGTGGATGAGGTGCATGGTTTAGTGTTTGATAGGAATGGTTGGACTGGATGATCTGGTGGGTCTCTTCCAACCTGGTTGTTCTATGATTCTATGAATGATGCAACCCGGTATGGTTTAGGTGGTGAAGGACTGTATGAGAACATGGTGTGGATCTCCTTGGGCAGTATGAAGCAGAAGGTAGTCCAGTCCAGCGAGGCTGATGTAAAATTGCTTTGAGTTGAGAGTGGTACCAAGCGGGATACAGTGCTGTGACACTTGCACTGCTTGTGTACGACAAGGTGTTTAAGGCACGGGTGGACAAGGTGCTAAGGGACATGGTTTAGTGTTTGATAGGAATGGTTGGACTCGATGATCCAGTGGGTCTCTTCCAACCTGGTTATTCTATGATTCTATGACAGAAGTCACAAGCTAAAAGCAAAGGTGCTGAAATAAAGGATCAGGAAAGACTGGCATCCTGTGCCAATGGCTTGAGTTGGAAGGGACCTTAAAGCCCATCCAGTTCCAACCCCCCGCAATGGGACACCTCTCACTGGATCAGGCTGCTCAGAGCTGGTTTTCCACCACAGAGCACAGCTAGGATTGACTAAAATCAAACAGTGGTTCTGTAGAATAAATTTTTCGTAAGCACTTAGAGATGTAAAGTTCAAAGGAGAAACAGCAAAGCTATTTTGGATGTCTCTGCGAGGATGAGGAATAAAATATAATCTTTCTAGCAAGTCATTCAGCATTTATATGAGCACGGACGTTTACTCAGGAGAGGCAGCCCAGCCACGTTTAAAAAGCTAGGCAGCTGAAAAGTTATTTGATGTTTGCTGTGACAGAGGAACCAGGAATTATGTGAAGCTGCAGGATGTCAGAGTTACCGTTTCATAAATAGCTCTGGATTTCCATATTTCACATAGAATTGATCTCTTTCTGCTATATTATTATGGCGAGTGATCTTTAAAATGTTGTTATTTTGGAGCAGTGCAAATGTCGAGGTGACAGCAAGAGCTGGTTCCTTGCCACTCCCTCAGCCGTTGCTTCCAGAGATTTGAGCCAAAGCTGGTACCTTGGGTAATTCTGTTTTACATGCATAGTTATCCTGACTTTCTGCATGGCAGGATAAGCTGGTTGCAAAGAAGGCTGTAAAACAAATTAACAATAAGAAATAGTTTATTTCAGGCTAGTTTATGTGGTGTGATTTATGGGTGTTCCAAAATCACTCTGCTTCCATAACGCAGGATCAGACAGATGATGTTGAATAATAAAACGAACAAGGAATGTTGATTTAAAAAAAAAAAAAATTGCAGCAGCAATTGCATTCGAGTTGGTTGGAAGAATGTATGAATGTTGAAAAGAGATTAAAGAGGCATTAGGGTGAGCCAAGATGTTATGCTTTTTAGAAGAGCGGGGAGGGGAAATTCATCCATTTCACAGTCTGGCTGTGAGCCTGCCAGCCCTTAGTCATGGCCTTGTGAAAGGCAGCAGAGAAGCTGAACTGACCATTTACTTGCCTTTTACTTTTGGAAGAAGTTTGGAATAAAGAAAAAATTAAAAATTGTTCTTTCTTACATGATGAAATAAGTAATTTCTCTTTGGTTGGTGGAAGAGAAGGCTCCGAGGAAACCTTATAGCGACCTTCCAGTATCTGAAGGGGCTATGAGAAAGCTGGGGAGGGACTGTTCACAAAGGCTTGGAGTGATAGGACGAGGGGCAATGGGGATAAAATTGAGAGGGGCAGATTTAGACTAGACATAAGGAGGAATTTCTTCACCATGAGAGTGGTGAGGCCCTGGAACAGGTTGTCGAGGGAAGTTGTGGCTGCCCCATCCCTGGAGGTGTTCAAGGCTGGGTTGGATGGAGCCTTGGGCAGCCTGATCCAGTGGGAGGTGTCCCTGCCCATGGCAGGGGGTTGGAACTGGATGATCTTTAAGGTCTCTTCCGACCCAAACTATTCTGTGATTCTATGATTCTATGGTATTTGAGGAAGGAGGGCTTTGCCTGCAGTGAACATAGATGCAATTCCAGTTTGCTGGGCAGGAGCCTCCCAAGGGGGTGGAGAAGCCATTCCCACTGGGGGTGACATAATTAACATCAGATGAAGCTGAAATTGCTCAGAACCAAGCGAGGAATGTGGAAAGCTGCAAGGAAAGAAATAACTTTCTCTTAAAGATGACAACTGCAATAATGAACAAAGTAATGTAGAGAATAAGTGCAATTTTAGTAGGGATTGTCTCCATGGCCATGGAGCACATTAGCATAGCTCAGTGTGAAAAGCTGTTGATACAGTCCAGTCTGGCGGCTTTTTCCTCCTCTAAGAAGTAAAATGGATCACATGCTCCAGCTGGAGCCGTGTGGATTCATTACTCATTGCAAAATTATGGTAAACTGTCCTCTCTGGAGCCGCTGCTCTCCAGGCACCCACAGGAACCTGTCCTCCTGTGGGATGCATTTTGACTCTTACTTCATCCACCTGTGGCCCTTCTTCCTAGGTGCTCATTTCCCTCTCTCTGTTTTTCCTGACTTACTCAGTGTTTGAAACCTGTATAAATATGAAACATAAAAACTCATATCACAGAGTCATGGAATGGTTTGGGTCAAAGCGACCTTGAAGATCGTTCAGTTCCAGCCCTGCCCCTGAATAAAAGACCCAAGGAAGGCTATAGTCTGAGAAGTGTGATGTCCTGTTTTGGTGTCTGGACCAACATCCTCCTGTAGCCAACCCTGTGACACACCAAGCTCTTCTCTTGCTGCAGGACTTGAAATTTCAAACAAAGCCAAGCTTTGTATAAAGCACAAAGAGAAGATGGTTGGGGAAGCTGTGTGTCTTTTAGTCTAACCACAGCAGATTGATTGATTTCTTTATTTTTCTTTTTTCTCTCTAGGCAGACTCAGGCAATAAAGAGAATTTCCTATGGGTGTAACTGGTGATATTATAAGTCATTTGCTGGCTCCCACCAGCATGCCCGGGCCTGCCTTTCATCTCCGTTCAGTCTTTTAAAGCTTCCAACGAGCACAGATAGATCTTAGCCTTATCTCATAATTTGTTGTAAAACAGCTTCTTTGCTCAATAATTGGGGTTGAAAATGTTTTCTAGCAATAGAAGAAGATGGCATTTTCATCAGAAATGAGATGTTGAGGCAGCGCTCAGCCTGTGTAGTTTGATGTGGATCTGGACCAAACGCTTCTGGGCTATCCCCTTGCTCTGCCTCATGGTCTGTGTAGGGTGAGAATTAGAGTTTTAATTGTAAATACCAGAAATCTGTAATTGCAGCAACACCTCCCTGGCCTTAGACAATGAACTGCTTGCTTTTCAGTTGAATACTTCCACTGAAAACGCTGCTAGCTTTGTCATGACTGTATTTGCTTGCGGAGGGTCGTCTCGCTGTTGGGGTCTGGTTTTCCCCCAAGAGTACATTGGAGGAAAGCCAGAATTATGAAGTAGCCTTGCTTTGGGGCTGATATTCAATGTTATGCTTTATATAAAGCAGCAAGCCAATATTTAGCCTTCCATCTCAGTGGATCTTGAGTTTAGTGCTCACAATAGGATCTTTTCCCTCTAAGACTGAGCTTTTGCCTGCCATACAGCTTCCATCCTCTGCATCTCTGGAGTCCTCAAGACACCAAAACCACAGATCTGTTAGGGTGAGTCCAGAGGAGGCCATGGAGATGATCTGAGGGCTGGAGCACATCCCATGAGGCCAGGCTGAGAGAGGTGGGGTTCTTCAGCCTGGAGAAGAGAAGGCTCTAGGGAGACCTTAGAGCAGCTTCCAGTACTGAAAGGGGCTCCAGGAAAGCTGGGTAGGGTCTCTTGGACAGGAAGGGCAAGAGTAGTATAAAAGGAAATGGTTTTAAGCTGAAAGAGCGGAGATGTAGATGAGGTATTAGGAAGATTTTTTTCCCTGTGAGGGTGGTGAGGCCGTGGCACAGATTGCCCAGGGAAGCTGTGGCTGCCCCATCCCTGGAGGTGTTCAAGGCCAGGTTGGATGGGACTTGGAGCAACCAGATCCAGTGGGAGGTGTCCCTGCCCATGGCAGGGGGGCTGGAACTGGATAAGCTTTAATGCCCTTTCCGACCCAAACCATTCTGTGATCTCAGAGCATTTTCCAAGCATCTCTGAAGCATCATAAGTGAGAAGCAGTGTTGTTAACTGTTTAACGGAGGAGAAAGCTGAGGGAGGATGCTGCAGTCAAATGGTTTAGTGGCAGACTTCGATAAATTCAGCATTTCTGCTGCTGGATCTCATGAGCTCTACATACTAAACCTACTGTTGCATTTACAGCCTGCTAAGTCTTTTCCCACCATAACCTCTGTTTCAGCACAGTCCTATGGTTTGTAACGCTGCCTCAAAATAGTTTTCCTTCTCTTCTGAGAATAGAGAAGTTTTTCTTTGAAATACCTACCCTCCCCCAGATTTTTATTTTTAATCATCCCCTGCTGAAAAGCTCCACATCAATCTGATCTTGGCTTGTCCTTCCAGCAGGAGAGGGGGTCTGTGCAGACCCCATCCAGAGCAGGGAATGTCAGCGCCTCTCTGGGTTATTTAAGATACATCCACGGTGTAATAAATCTGATGTTGTCATTCTAATGGTACAATGACTTGGAAATGAAAGAAGTCAGCTGGGGGAATATGCATGCGCTGGAAAAGTCATCCAGAATACTGCGCTGGAGCAGGGGGTTGGATATTGTTGTGGAAAAAAATCTTGGAAGCCGTTAGTCTGGTGCACAGAAGCAATGAAGCAAACCAGTGACGCTTGTTTAATGAAGGGAGTGAATATGAGAGGTGGCAGACTTAGTGTGTCTGTTCCTTCCAGACGTCTTCATTCTTTTTCTGTCGTGGTGCAGGTCTTGTTGGCACCATCCCATAGGAGAAAGTGAACATAAAGAAAGCCAGAGGGTAACCAAAACAATCCTGAAACAGGCTGTAGCGTTGAAATGATTTATTTTTTTGTTGTACCGTCCAGCTGAATACAGTGAATAAACAATGTCCGTGTGGAAATGCCTTGAGCTTTTAGGCTGTCAACCAGGTGCCATGGACTAAGTTGCATAAAACTCTTCCATGGGGATGAATTTCACCTGTAGGTTGCACCGGGTGCTCAGTGCTCACCAGTAAACATGCAAACAGGAAAAGAATTATTGATGACCACTTGTTTTCTCCCACCGTTTTCCCTGGAATATGTCTGATTTGTGGAGCACTGGGATTCCTGCCCCACCACACTCCTGGGGAACAATACCTGAAGGAAAGGTGGGAAGGGGCTCTTTATCAAGGAGGGCAGGGATAGGACAAGGAGGGGACAGTTTTAAGCTGAAAAAGGGAAGTTTTAGATGACATTTTAGGAAGAAATATTGTCCTGTGAGGGTAGGGAGGCACTGGCCCAGGTTGCCCAGAGAAGTTGTGGCTGCCCCATCCTTGGAGGGGTTCAGGGCCAGGTTGAATGGGGCTTGGAGCAACCAGAACCACTGGAAGATGTCCCGGTCCGTGGCACGGATGTTGGAACTGGATGATCTTTAAGGTCCCTTCCAACCCAGACTATTCTGTGATTCTATGATGTCCTTCAGAGAAGCCTAAATCTGAATCAAAATATGCTGTGTCTGTGTAGTGGGCGCACATGCTCTGTCACAGCCTTTCACAGGAGTCTGAAATCCAGTGCTCATATTTCAGGCAATGTGCACATGTAGGTAAAAAAACCATTTTCCTTCCCGGTACTTGGTGGGGAAAGGAGAAGTGCTAATGTATCTTAAGTGCACTTCCTTGCATTATAAAATACAATAGGTAGAATTGGGAATAAAAACTCATGCAGTGAACACGCTTAACTTTTATTTGTGGAGAAGACATTTTGGCAGCAGACATCAAAAAAGATGTTGTAACCTCTTTGAGATAGATGACCTTGGTTTGCACTGTAAAACTTCCTGCGCTCTGCTTTTCATTAGCTTTTTGCTTATGAGATTTATTTACAGTAGAGATAAAAAAGTACATAAAATATGAATTATGATACAGTTTAGACCTAACACAAACCTTAGGGATGATGTGATCAAGCTTATAAGAGCCAGACTCTTTGTGGTTTGATGCAACGCAGTTCTTACTCAAGTCAATGTGTGAGATCACTTAAGTGAAATCAGTAAAGGCCCAACAGCTTCTGTAATTTTGGCTGAAATACTCTGTCATGCATACTTAGGAGTTGTATTTTTCCATCTGGGGATGCTCTTGGTATTCATGGAGATATGTGATAGGGAGGAAGCTGGCTGATAACTTGGAGGCAGCCTCTTTCATCCTGGTCAGCTATTTGATTTAATGAAAAGTTTAGCTCAGACACTGAAAGCTTTTGGTTCAGTGTTGTATCCTGGAACTTACCCCCAGCCCAGAAGGATTAAGAGATTATTATATTTTTCCCCATAATGTTAGCTCTGATGGGAGATTAATGGAAGATTAATGGTTATTACTGGAGCTGTTTAAGAGGATTCACCATTGTATGAACCGCATATTGAGAAGCTGATCCTCATTTCAAGTCTTCTTTCATCAGAATGCTTCAGCCTCTGTGGGGGCAGGGACAAAAGGAGGAGGTAGAAAAAAGTCTTTAGCCAAAATACCTTTTATATTTGCCTAAAGATTTTTTCCTGTGAAGAGTCAACACATTACCTAATAGAATTTATGTATAGATGGAAACAAATCTTGGAGGAAATAAATCTTGCACAGAGTGTGTCAACTGCATTCAGTGCTGGAGTTCTCAGCTCAGGATGGACATGGAGCTGTTAAGAGTGAGTCCAGGGGAGGCCACGGAGATGATCCAAGGGCTGGAGCACCTCCCGTATGAGGAAAGGCTGAGAGAGTTGGGGTTGTTCAGCCTGGAGAAGAGAAGGTTCCAGGGAGATCTTATAGTGACCTTCCAGTAGTGAAAGTGGCTCCAGGAAATCTGGGGAGGGGCTCTTGATCAGAGAGTGCAAAGATAGGATGAGGGGAAAGATTTTAAGCTGAAAGAGGGGAGATGGAGATGAGATCTTAGGATGAAATGTTTTCCTGTGAGGGTGGTGAGATGCTGCAACAAGGTTGCCCAGAGCAGGCGTGGCTGCACCATCCCTGGAGATGTTCAAGGCCAGGTTGGATGGGGCTTGGAGCCCCTGATCCAGTGGGAGGTGTCCTTGTCCATGGCAGGGGTGGTTGGAACTGCATGATCTTTAAGGTCCTTTCCGACCCAAACCATTCTATGATTCTAAGTTTCATGAAAACCTGAGTTCCCTTATCCTGATATTTCCACTATATTAGGAAACAAAAGCGGCATGCGTGTGAACAGAGCATTTCCTACATCCTTTTCCTCAATTGCAGAAGTTTTTTTCTTCTTCTGTAATGTAACAGTAAAGTTTGTACTTCCTCAGTGTATGCCCAGCATTGCATCACATTTTAAGATGACCGGTTAGTCAATGTATCCGTGTGGGTGATGCTGAGGACATGGGGACATCTCATTTTCCTTAATTGCCCTGTAACAGCAGCCTTTGGGCTGAACACGGCAGTTGTAAAAAGCACATGGCAGGAACCTTACAAACAGTTTAGGCCAACAAATGAGGAGAATCTTAAACTGTGTGTCCACACGTGAGTTAAAGCAGTCAGAAAGATATTGTTAACGTTAACTGTGTCAGGGTTAAAATTCCAGCTTTCAGAAAACAAGTGGTGTGAGCTTGAAGAGTTGTACCTCTAAGAACATGATGTGCAAAGTCACCGTGTTAGTAAAGAAATGAATGGTTCAAAGTTGGGGAAAAGTAGCCTGTGGGTTATGTCTAGTTCTATAGCACTTGTCTCCTCAGCAGGCGTAGCCACAGCATGGAAGCTCACTTGTGAATCCTGTGTCTGCACAATTACATGAAAGTTTTGGCTTTCATTTGGAAATGATTGTACAAGAATAAACTTCAGATTCTGTCATAGAATGGTTTGAATTGGAAGGGACCTTCAAGATCACCCAGTTCCAATCCCCTGCCATGGGCAGGGACACCTCCCGTGGGATCAGGTTGCTAAAAGCCTCATCCAACCTGGCCTTGAACACCTCCAGGGATGCGGCAGCCACCACTGCTCTGGGCAACCTCTTCCAGGGCCCCACCACCCTCACAGTGAAAACTTTCTTCCAAATATCTAATCTCAATCTATCCTCAGTGACTGCAACACTACAGGACCATCTGTCCAGCTGAAGAGAGTCTAAAATGATTGCTCTCTCCTAACCTTTGTAGACCAGCACTAAGACCCTTGGAGCATCATCAACACCCTTTGGTGGTGGTGGTTGACTACACACGGGAGCCAAGCCACCTATCTTGTCACCAGACATACTGGCTGCCCCAGCATAAGTAACATGGCAATGAGTATAAACTCTTCCGTACTTCCCAGCTCTCTGTGACCATTTTTCTGAGGAAGGAGAGGAGGGATCCTGAGCAGGCCAAGACTGTAATGGTCTGTGGCACTGCGAAGTGCTTCAGACTTGGTAAATGCACCCACCAGTCCAGCCCTGACTTCTCAGCAGTGCCCAGATTGGGTTATAAACATTTTGTATGTCTGTGGTATAGTAGTTTTCTTAACTGGTCGGACAGCATTGCTGTGTGGGGGCAGCTACTGGGTTTTGTTTTCCTTTCACCCCAGCAGTGGCTGCATTTCCTTTTTCCAGGATGCACTGCCTATGAACTACCTTGTTTAATTTAGAAGTTCTTATAGATACTTCAAGATAAAAGGAATCCATAACACTGTCTCAGAATTAATGATGTGATGCCAGCTCCATCAGAGAGTTTATGAGTCTTGGCTTCTCAGACTCTCATAAAATAGGTAATTTATCAGTTGTGCTAAATGAGAGAAATCACCCTCCAGCTGAAGTCGGGAACCTGTGTGCTTTGATTGCGTTGGGAGAGGAGGAGAACGTTATTAGGGAGGCCCTCATATTGTCGTTAGGTCAGCACCTTATTTTATTTTGGAGTGGAATTGTCAAGTATTGAAAAAGTCTTCTCTATTTATGATCTTTAAAATATTGAAGCATCAACTGACCTTTTTGTGTGCGTTGTACTTTCCTTTTCTAAGCACAGCACCCCGCACGGAATTCCGTGGCACGCTGGCACTATCCTTCAGTCTAACTTCCCATCAGCACAAATGGCTCTGTGGCTTTTGAGCTGGAGCTGTGTTGTGTTCTTCTGTCTTTAAGCATGAACCAAGAAAGCTCATGCCTGAGAACTACAAGTTCTGGAAGTCTGAGTAAGAGATGTTCACTGTCCTAAGAGTCTTAAGATTGTTTAGAAACAAACACACACCACTTCCCCTTCCAACAATAACAACCAACCAACCAGGGACCAACACGAAGAGTAAAGAGAAGGAATGTCTTTATGTCTCGTTATAGGTAACAAGTTTAGAGATGAGATGTAGACTTGCCCACAGCTCTGGAGAAAACTATCTAGGGAGAGAACCCAAACCTCCTGCAAAACCATTTCTCCCTGCCTTTTGTACCAAGCAACTTGCTAATTTGAGAGTAATATTGTTCCAGTTCTCAGGCTATCGAGACTGATGTAATATTTTGGCTGCAGTCAGGTGGATCATCATAAATTTTCTGGAACTATTTCCAGTTCTCTGTTTCTTTTCTTATAAACAACTTCTTGCACTTGGCAAATTCAGTTTATCTCAGAATGCCAAAACTATGGGTAAGTTTTCTACTAATTTCTAAAAGTAAGTCTTTTACTGTTTTCTCTAAAAGCAGAAATGATAATTGTGAGGGATCCTGCTTAATTTATGATTTTCCATATTTCAGCAGTTTCTACTATTTCTACAAGACATGGTGGTGATGTAAGAGTGTGATTTTGTGGCACCTTAAGCCAAACTAAATAGGGATTGCTGCAGTCTCACCCACCCCTTTTTGCCCCCAAACGTCTATGCTTGCACTTGCATTTATGTGGTTTTACAGTGCTTAAGCTGAGACGAGGAATTGATGTGACCAAAGCTAAGCCTGTCGAGCGAGGGAATAACAAAAATAAGAGACATCCCTTTGTTTCCTGAAGCATCGTATGATACAGCTGCACAAATGCTAATTCTGACAAAAGCAGAGGCCAGGAACATCAAGCTCAGGGTCAAAGTAGAGAGGCAGGAGCATGGCTGATATTGGAGATGGTGCAATGGAATTTTAAAGTATTGTAGGTGGTAATGAGAATACCAAGCCTTCAGCTCATTTTTAATGCCCTAGGTCTCTTCAAGATATTACCTTTCTCTGTGTTGGTCTGCATGGAGTGGGTGGTGTGGAGACACATGAGTGGAATCTGGCCTGAAGTGTGTTCTAATGATGATCTTTCATCAGGTCAGCTCTTTAGAGAGGGTGAGGGGCGATTCCGTCTCCAGACAAAGATAACAAGTTAGACAAGTGCCAGTCCCCAGCTGCAATTTGAGTATCCCGTGCTGTTTATTTGCACTGAGGATTGAGAACTGGTTCGGAGAACAGCAAGGGATGAAAAGGTTGGTTTTACTGACTCAAGTGTCCAGGCACCTCATCTAAGCTATAACACGGAGGCTCATCTTGCAAACAGAAGAAACATAGCTCTTTTCTTTTTTTAAGAGTCTTGGATACATAATAGACAACTCTTTTGCAACTGGGCAATGAGAATAGCAGAGGCTATGATGGCTGCAGGACTTTGATGTATTTTCTGCTCTCAAAAGCTGCAGCTTTTGCCACCTGTCAGTACCACAATGAGTTTTTAAACACTATCTAATAGAGCTCTACTACTGCATACAGCCAAAACTGAGAGCTCTGGGCTTAACTCCCACTCAGCTTTTCTCTGTGTATACCCATTTTTTTGCTCTCTTCTGGTTTTGGTGAAACTGTGGTTGCCAGATTTGATTCAAACAGCTGCTTTTTGCTGCCAGTTTTGTGTAGTTTTATGCTCTGATGGCCTCACCAGCTACTGAGAAAGTACTTTTGTAACCAAGAATTGGACAGAAAAGCTATCTGTGACCTGCTGGTTTACTGGTAAAAGCAGGATTACAAGAAGCTCAAAGAGAAAGTGAGAGAAATCACTTTCCTGTACTTTAGAGTTGGTTTGGTGGACACTATAGTGATGTTTTTCAAGGTGAGATGAAGGAGATGGATTGCTTACACCTAGTGAGGCACCCAGTAAAATATAAATAGAGGAACGGTGCAGCTGGAGAGCAGGATTCCTACTGGCTTTACACAGCACAGAGGTTTCCACATTAGTTGCTGTCAGCATGGAGACCCCTTGACATTATTAGGTCAAAGAAAGGTGCTAATCCATCACAGAAAATGGCTCCGCACTTGATTTATATTCATTTATCTTTGCTCTGCACAATGCTTTGTTCCTTGTCCTTCTTTGAATCAGGCCAGCCTAATATATTGGCATCTCAATCATCATTTGGCTCCTACTGAGATGAAGAAGCGGTGGTCAGGCCTGCGGGGCCGTAACAGTAAATCAGTGATTTATTAGTAAGAACAGGGCAGGAAGGTGACGAGGATCTTGAATGAAATAGGTAGTTAGAAGACTGTAGCATTTGGCTGTTCGCGTTTGATTATTCTGTCCCGGAGAACTGTAAAACAGCAAAATCGAAACAAAATCAAGTATCTTCAGGTTTCAGAGCATATTGTTAAAGTGGATTCCTTTGTCTTTGTATCTTGTTACGGTGACCCTGAAATAAGCTTGTGAAGGTGCGGGTGGAAGCTGAATGACTTTGCCCAGATGGCTACAGTGGGTATCGAATTCCATCGGTATTAAGAGGCGGCACATCCAGCTCTGCTGGCCCCCCCTTTGTTTATTGTGCCACTTTCCAGGGAATGAGGTGAAGGGAATGGAGACAAACGATATCAGGGGTTAAAGGATACAGAGCATTGTAAGTTCCTCTCAAGATCCTGAAAATTTCTAGGAAAAAGAAAGTATTTCCAAGATAAGAAAGCAGAAGTGGCTTTTACTTATTGGACTGTTTTCTAGCACTCTCCCATTCTTTAATTCCTTCAGCAGGGAATGTTTGGGGGTTTTTCCCGTTCCTTTCCCACCAGATATCTGTTTCCAGCCTCTCTGAGACTTGTGTTTGCTCCTTTCCCTTCCGTGTTCCTGTTGTATTTCTTGTTGGTAAAATAACAGGTCTAAAGTACAATTTAGACTCCAAGTAAATCTACATTGTGGAGCACCCGGGTTTCAGATCCGAGTGAATTTCTCCTCTTTACTCCTCAGGTGTGCTGTTGGTTGGTTTTTATTTCAGGAGGAGGAAGAGATATATGTTTGTTTCTCAAATATCTTCAGATTCTTAGGACAGTAAGCATCTCAGATCCTATTCCAATCTTTATTCCTTATCTGCATTTTGAAATTCCCTAAATGGAACTGCAGTGCAGTCTGGTTTTAGCCTTTACCAGCTTGTCCTTTTTAACTGAACAGTCTCTCATTTGAACACTTGCATCAATAATTTGGTGAAAGGAATGGAGTGCTATTTGAGGAAAAAAGTTTTCTTGGATAGTTGAGCCTCCCCAGATTTACATCTGCCATGGTTCTTGCTTTTGCTTTCCTCTGTGACAAATTTAGAAAGCCTTCTAAGACGTTTTTTTTTCTTGGCAACAGTCAAAGCTATTAATGTTACTGGGATATAGTGGTTGCATACAAACAGCTGGATCCCAAAAGTGATTACTTATGTGGGATGGGATTATTTACATGGCAGGAACCTTTGCTTTTCAACTACTTCCATGCTGCTGTAGAGATGCCATGCGCTGCCATCAGAGAGAAAATCACAATGTCAACCAGAGCTGGTTTCCTACATCTCACATCCCACAGAATTTGCCAGCAGGGATGGGGCTGAGATGCTCTTCTGGCAAAACTGCAAGAAATGCCACTTTATTTTTCATTTAGCAGTGAGAATTCCATAAAACATAAAGAAAATGATTTTTTATTCTTTCTCTGGTATAAATGGTGGGCAGAAATCACAATATTGGTTTTGCTGTTGTCAGTGAAAACAAGCACTTCTGTATTTGGAGCCGTGGCTGTGCTCCTGTCAAAACTGTTCTGGCACGTGTGTCCATGCTCTCTGAGCTACAAGAATTCCTCCTTTCCTTTTTACTTCTGCCATGAGGCAGTTTTTCCTGTTTTTTCATCATCTCACCTGAAGGCAATCACGTCTACAAATAATTATGTTCCAAGTGTCAAGAAAATAATTGCCCACTGTGAGATGGTGTAATTGGAAACTAAAAACGTGAGGAAGCTTTAAGAACACAGCACACTGGCTAAATCAGTTGGCTTGAATGATTGAATCCTTTGTAGATAGGGAGCGCAGGTCTAATGAAGATATCAAAATGCATTTTCCCTGTTTTAAAAGGAAAATAAAATACAAGATTGAGACTGTGGTTTTCATCCTCTATGCAGATGCTATCTGGAACATGTGGAAGTGTTCCTAGATCATAGAACAGTTTGGGTTGGAAGGGACCTTAAAGATCATCCACTTCCAACCCCCCTGCCACGGGCAGGGACACCTCCCACTGGATCAAGGCTGCTCAAGCCCCATCCAACCTGGCCTTGAACACCTCCAGGGATGGGGCAGCCACAGCTTCCCTGGGCAACCTGTTCCAGGGCCAACCACTCTCATGGTGAAGAAATTCCTCCTTATGTCTAGTCTAAATCTGCCCCTGTCCAGTTTATACCTGTTGCCCCTTGTCCTATCACTCCAAGCCTTTGTAAACAGTCCCTCCCCAGCTTTCTTGTAGCCCCTTCAGGTATGGGAAGGTCGCTGTAACGTCTCCTTGGAGCCTTCTCTTCTCCAGGCTGAACAACCCCAACTCTCTCAGCCTGTCAAAGAATGATGTCTATCCAGTGTGAGCGCTGTAAACACTGCTGCTTTTTATGCTTATGCAAAAAAAAGATGCTGTTTTAGAATAAAAATACAGGCAACCTGTTTTTTATTCTGAGATATTAAGAGTTACAAAACAATGCTGGGGATCCATCAATCAAAGCAATTTTCTGACCAATTATTTCAATGTAAATGTCTATAAATAACATAGTGGTAACAACATTCTTATGAAAACAAAATTCAAAGAGGTTCTGTTTGAAAAGTGAATACTTGCTCAGGGCAGCTCTATTTAGGGCTCTAATGGAAGTGTACAAGTTATGCTTTTTATACAAACTATAAATGGCTACAACCAAAAGGCTTAGACTTGGAAGTGTGTTTGGCTCTTACGTGATGTGAGAGGCATACCAGAGTCTTGTAGAGGAATTGTTGGGGTGTTTTCTTCTGTTAGCTTTACAAATATTGCCGAATTCTTACGGTGTTGCTACCCTTAAAGGGTAGGTTCAAAAATAGATATTTTATCTGCTATTGTTTGAAATGGGGGTTGAGCCTTGACAGGCTGAATCCTGGGGAGAGTACAAGCATGGTGATGATGATGATGAGGGAACAAGCAGGGAGGATGCAGACTCAGAAGTAGAGAGTAAAATAAGTGCTAGAAGCCAAAGCAAGTGGCATATATCAAGCATGAATGTAAATGGTATGAGATGGTCCTTTAGTGCTACTTACGATGTGAGAAGTGGACTAAGGTGTGGCAAAGATAGAGGGCAAAATGCAGCAGTTGGTGAACAAGTGGAATTCCTCAGCTCCACTTCTGAGTCTTTAAACAAATTGGTCGTGGTTGAAAAGCTCTTCAGGATGAAGGGAGGAAACAGCAAGTTGCAAAATGTTATCATTAGTAAAAGAATAATTTGTTGTATTGTGGGGGGGAAAAAGAAGTGCTAAATACTTTGTAGAATGGCTTGGGTTGAAAGGGACCTTAAAGAAACACTTCCAAGTGTTTGTTTGGGGAAATAAAAATTAAAAGAGGAGCACATTCTCCTCTCAGATAGAATTGGTGCTGATCTTCAGTGCTATTAGAATACTCCTAGAGAGTAAACCCTGTCTAATGGTGCACATCGAACACAAACATTGTTGTCTGTATGGTGGAGGTTTGTGTCTATACTTGTCCCAAAAACTTGTGCTCACCAAAGCTAATACTGGGCTCCAGGCAGTTTTGGGGTAAAAACAACAAGGCTTGTGATTCATGAACTACTCATGCATGTAAATACTGGTGTGAGCAATTTATTGTAGCTACTCTGATAACAATATTGGTATCCAATCTACGATATGCTGTCTTTTTCCTCATGAATTATCCAGGATACACCCACCCAAAGTTTTGTGTTGTCTGGGCAGTGACTCAAAACCTGAATCATTTTCAGCTGCTGGCACAGTCTGCATGTCATCGTCCTAGCGAGACTCCAGACCTTGCCCTCTTGAGGTCAGATTTTATAGTCTCAGGACTGTGCTGTGTCTCATATAGATAAAATTTCAGTCTTATACTGAGTGACAGATGCATGTTTCACCCTAAAAATCAAATCTGTCGAGCCTGCGTTGCTGGTAGCTAATGGAGACGATCCTTGGGTCATGGAAAGAAGACCAGTCCTTGAAGAGCTGTAGTTTGGTTATGGTTGACTTCTTGTTTCTTCCTGACTTACTAAAGTCAGTGTAGAATAAACACCTCTTAGGATGCTCTAAATCATTGACTGATGGAATCACAGTCTTGCTGTTTGTTATCAAGTGATCACAGTTTCTAATATTTTACTTTAATCCATATTTGCTACAGCCAGGAAAGTCTAACGAGGATGGACCTGTATAAAGAAGTTGATGGGCTGAGGTGGTGTAGAGTAAGGTCTTTGAAAAGATTACTGTGGAATAGCTGAGAGGGACAGCAGGGGATTATTCTGGAGTTTTGCCT
Organism: Phaenicophaeus curvirostris; assembly: GCF_032191515.1. Taxonomy (NCBI): domain Eukaryota; kingdom Metazoa; phylum Chordata; class Aves; order Cuculiformes; family Cuculidae; genus Phaenicophaeus; species Phaenicophaeus curvirostris. Next base: position 2,700,092 of record NC_091396.1, read on the forward strand.
TTGTTAGATTCTCCATCTAGATGTTCCCTAAGAAAAAGAACTGTGAGTGACAGAGGATATAAATTTACTGTCCTCTTTTTGTGTTTGGCAAGCATACAGATCACGGGATGTATAAATAGAAGAATTGAACACAAGTAAAGAGAAGTCATTATGGCATGTACAAAGAGCTTAGTCAGACCACATCTGGAGAACTGGGCATGATTCAAAGACCATATTTCAGGAAGGACAGTGAACAATAAGGAACGGATTAGAAGAGGGTATTGTAGAGGGTATGAAGGCTCTAGTTGGTGCCTGCAGTTGCTGCAGTCCCACTGGTTGCTCCAAATGAAGCTGGTTTTACTGTAAAAGCACCTGAACTGGAGACATCTAAAGAATTCCAAGGAAATTGAGAAAATGGTATAAACCTCATCTCCCTAACATTTCTAATCCTTACAGTAATAGACTTAGTGTTTCTGGAGTTGCCACTATTTGCCCGTTCTCTCTCTCTTTTAATAATGTTTGGGTTTTAGCTTTCATATATTGTTTCTTGTGTGTGCGTGCGTATACTTTCTTATTTATAAATTCTCATGGTATTTTTGCTATGTTTGTCAGAATTACTCTCCTGATATTGTATCCACATCAAAATCTCTGTTAGGGTAAAGTGCATTTTGCCTTTCTTAGCCCTCTCAGTTGGGTAAAGCTTCTCTTCTTGTACCCTAAGCTCTCTTGAGGTGGAATTATACGTTGTCACAGTGTCTTTTCATCTCAGAAGTAGCTTTGGGATAGTTGAAGGTAAAAGGAGCAACGTAAATGAAAGATGAACTGTTGCTAAAGGGCAGGAGTTGTCCTATTGTCACCTATGGGAAGTGGGGACACTGCTGAAACATTGAGTAGCTTGAAGGAGTAAGATGAGAATGAGAAATGAAGCAAAAACGCTGCTTCTGTCAGACTACCCTTAACAGGAATGAAGCAATATCCTCCTTTTCCAGATAAGTGGACTGGGGCACAGATTGAGTAAACTGGTCAGGCTTTACACAACTAGTTAATGCTTAGTCTTCTGCCTGTTGGGCCACAGAATGTTTTTGGCGCAGGATTCTGGTTTTGTATTTCTTTCACAGTGTTCATAGTCTATTTATAGCACGCCTCATAAAACTTACTCTCTGTTTTTTTCATTGATATTTACAGCCTAATATGGGGTTTTCTCTTTAATGGGCTTTACTGGATCCTGAAAATAAAGAGTCCTAGAAATGTAGGTGGTTTTCTCTCTCAGCCTGACGTTGCAGTCTAGTGGGGGCCTTTGCTTGTCCTCAGAGCCTACGTAGAAGATCTGGTAAACCACATGTGCAAAAAATCATAATGGATCAGCCTTGGTTTAGGGATGAAGTTGTTGACCCTCTAGCATACATAGAATCACAGAATCATTAAGGTTGGAAGAGTCCTCTAAGCTCATCCAGTCCACCTGTCAGAAGTTTTTCCTGATATCCAGTCTGAACTACTCCTGGTACAACTTGAGGCCATTTGCTCTCCTCCTATCACCTGTTACTTGGGAGAAGAGACCAGCACACACCTTGCTGCAACCTCCTTTCTGGTAGTTGTAGAGAGTGGTAAGTTCTCCTCTCACGCTCCGTTTCCAAAGCAGTTGTTGTCATAGTACTACGAAGCATTTGCAGTTTGTATTTACAGATCATATCCTCAAAGGTCTTTTATTATGATGTATAAAATAGGTAGCACAGTTCTACAAACCCAGAGTAATGCCCTGCAGTTATGCTATTTCCTTCAAATCTCTGGATCCAGGTTGTGAGAGCAATGGCTTCATGTTGACCAATTTCATCCAGGCAGGGTCGAAGGGGACAGGGAGACGTGGCACTTCATGGAGTGGTTTAGTAGACACTGTGGTGTTGGACTGACAGTCAGACTGCATGATCCTAGAGGTCTTTGCCAACCTCTATGATTCTATGAGCTGGACTTTGCAAAGACCTGGTTCTGATGCGTGAGCTTGACAGTTGCTTCTCTTCCTCTGTCCTCCTCCATCTAGGAAATGGGGACAACCACCACCTTATAAAAGCACTGATACCTTTTACCTTGCAAAGTACGCTGCTGCTGCTGCTGAAGATAACATTTGCTGTGGTTTTGGGCAGTCATTAAAGGAAAAGCCAAGACCATGTTCCCTTGAGCTCAGGTTCAATTATTCACTTGGGGCCAAGCCAGGCTAGTGGTTGTCCGGAAGACCACAGGGATATTGAAGTGGGACTAATGACTCAGTAGATACTTACTTGGTACTAAACCAAGGCCTTTCTCCTACATTTATAGTCATTTATCATCTTGTAGATGAGAGGTGGATTCAAATATAATTGTTCTTACAGGTACTTCTTGCCTTCTCCCATACAAATTCCAGCAAAATTCCATCATTTTCATAGCAAAAGACATCAGACACATGTGTCCAGAAGTGTTGGATTAGGAGAGCAGCTCTTTGGTGGGGTGATTCACTTGGGCACTTGCAGAAGATTTAAAGATTATCTCTCTCTGCTTGAAGCTCCTCCCTCTTCTGCTTTTCCTCCTGTTTTCAATTACAGTATTCCTGTTTAATGTGGATGCAGATACAACCATGTTTGATTTTTTTTTTTTCTTATTGCTGATGGAGATAAACTGAAAGAGATGCCTGCCTGCTTTATAGCAGAAGCCGCATTATTTCCCTGTATGTTAGCAATTAGATGCATTGTTTCCTGATCACAAGTCTTTCTCACAATCTATAGCATGACTGTAGTTAATTATAGAGCCTGATGTGTTTAGATTTGAGTAAGTTATGTCAAGAACACTTTGGTTGCCTGTTTTTTGGGGGGCGGTGGGAGTGTTTGTTTGTGTTCTGTCAGAATGATTCTGGCTCATTTCATAAAATAAAGGAGTGTTGAGCTTTTCTGGCAGGGGTAGCGCAGCAAGAAGAAAGCCCAGCTCCAGGAATTGGCACTAATTCTAGGTAGCGCCCTGGACTCGGAATTGATTGGCAAGAGGGAACTGCATGGCATTGTGTGGCTCGATAGAATGGGAAACAAAAAACCAAGGAAAGCCTTGAATGCTCCTTGCCATGAAGAATTACAGGACTTTGTACAAGGTGACAGCCGTCCTGATGACACGGCCAAATTCCAATGTGGGAACTGTAATTGCAATTGGATGAGGTTTTTGCTGGGTCCATTGAAATCGGTGGGATTTGGCTGTTCACATCAGTGTAGTCAGATCATCACCGTCAGCCTTTAACGTTTTGGCCTTCCAAATCGCAGCGAAGTTCACTGGGATCAACCATCGTCGTTCTCACCTCACAGAATATTTCTTAACGGATTATATCACAAGCCAAACACTGCAAAATTATGCTGATGCTGGAGACCAAGACCACTTTTTCTTACTTAGTTTCCTAATACATTTTTGTAGCGTATTCATAGCAGCTCTAATTTCCCATATGTGGCTTTTTGCAGTATTAGGGGCTTTCAGAAACAATCTATAACATATCAAGACGATCCTGAATCTTTGAAGTCTTTCCTATCTGGTTGGTTTTGCCAAGTAGATACTTGTTTCCTGTTGTTCTAATTTGTATTATGGTAGCGATCAATAAGGGTCGGCGCTGTGTTGGGTGCAAAGCAAACACAATGCACAGAATCCTTGCCTAGAGAACTGCTTTTATTCTGGCCAAGAGAGAAATCAATACACATTATATTGTCTCGTAGACTTTACAGGTTTATTAAAACCAAAAAAGGCATTTTTTTCTGTGTCGGTATTTTATGGTGTATGGCTCTGTCATCATTATATTTCTGATTCTAACCTTTCATGAATCCAGCCAGTGCATTTCTGAAATAAGGGAGTTCATACCCTGGGCAATTTCCTTGAGGAATCCCAGACAGCAGAATTTGAGTGTTTTCCAGACAGGTCTCCCTGGCCTTTTGCCACTTGTGAGTGGCCCCATCTTAACCTCCAGACATCGTGTAAGTGTTTGAAAGTCATCAAATGACTGATGAGTGAATCACTAGGAAGTTGTCTCCCAACGTGAAGGATTTAAACTGGAGAAAGCACAGAGAAAATCATTACAGCAAGGTAAAAATGATGGGGAGTCCTTTTTCGTGAATGTAACGTGCAAGCAGCATGAAGATGTGTAGTTTACGAATTAGTTAAAATAAGGTTTTTAAACATTAATATCAGGTAGCCTGATCTAGTGGGAGGTGTCCCTGCCATTCTATGGTTCTATGATGATTCTATAATCCTGAATTCTAGCGATAGTGTTTTTTTTTTAATTAACCAAGATTTAAGTATGGGCTCCAAGCCTGGATGAAATTAGAGAGAGACTATTGATTTGAGCATGGCTTAGATCAAACCTCAACAGCCCAAGGAGTGAAGAAGTCCCCCTCTCTCGAACAGCGTGAGGCGGCGCGCTGTAGCAACTCAATTGAAAGCACATTTTCAGCTCTGCCATTAAGGCACAGCTGGCTAACAATTTATTTCTGATATTTCCATTGACTTTGAAACAGAAGATGGAAATAAAGGCATATCTGTTCTACCTCAGTTAATATACGAAACCTGTCCATGGGCACTTGCTGCCAGTGATCTTAAAGGCAGTCATGACTGGGTGAAATTCCAGTTAAGCAGTTCCTGAGATTCCCAATTATTCTGCTTTCCTAAAGAATTTGAAATTGTTGTCTGTAATTCGATGCTTTTGAATAGCAACTAAAAATGTTTCCACAGTCTGAGCTATGTCCAGGGAAAAGTCTGTTCACACTCTTGGACATCTTTCTGCTTTAAGAGGTGCAGCAGATCTGCCAAGGGCCTTGGCTATGATGTGATTGCTCCCCAGGAGCAGAGCTGTGCAGAATTCTGCATGGGCCGTCGGTCCGATTCTCAAGCAAGGCAAGTTCTGGAGAACTTGGGTCCCTCTCTGAGCATCCCATGGCAATTCAGAGGCTGGCATCGAGTTCTGCTCCTGTAATATCAAGGTAGAATCGTATTATAGTTTGGGTTGGAAGGGACCTTAAAGATCATCCAGTTCCAACCGCCCTGCCATGGGCAGGGACACCTTCCACTGGATCAGGTTGCTCAAAGCCCCATCCAACCTGGCCATGAACACCTCCAGGGGTGAGGCAACCTCCAGGACATGGCCAGGGTTGTGTAGGAAACACAACATAGCCCACATCAGAGTAAATATTGTTAGAGCAGTGGTGTGCATGCCTGAATGGTTCATTCCTGCACAGTAATTACGTACTGGTTCACATTATTGTCTTGTGGGGAAAACATGTCCTTGAATGTCAGGAAATAAATAGGCAGTTTTAACGTGGTTTCAAACAGTGTTTTGACATGAATTGGTTTCTTTCAATTACAGTTCTGCCTATTTAGCTAGCCATGGTTCAAACCAGTGTTGCCACAGATATAAAAATACAGGAATGTGAATGCCAGGTAGAAATAGAAATTGCCCTTATGATTTATAACACCTTTTGACTGCAAATTTCTTGATTTGGGTGGGAGGACAACAGGTTCTGCCATTTGAGCTACAAGTAGTTTTTACAATTCAGTTGTCTCTGTTATCAAACAATGTGATTTTAATTGGTAGTAAAGATTAAGTCCTGTTCCTAATTATAATACCAGTGGGTAAAGCTACTGCAGATGTCCTTAAAGGGACCTACAGGAAAGCTGGGGAGGGGCTCTTGATCAGGGAGTGCAGGGATAGGATGAGGCGGAATGGTTTTAAGCTCAAAGAGGGAAGATTTGTATTACGTATTAGGAAGAAATTCTTAACTGTGAGGGTGAGGAGGCACTGGCCGAGGCTGCCCAGAGAAGTTGTGGCTGCCCCATCCCTGGAGGTGTTCAAGGCCAGGTTGGATGGGGCTTGGAGCAACCTGATCTGGTGAGAGGTGTCCCTGCTCATGGTAGGGGGTTGGAACTGAGTGAGCTTTAGGGTCTTTTCCAACCCAAACCATTCTATGATTCTGCCTGAATTTCTGATCTGATGAGCAAAGAGCTTTTCCAACTCCACACAGTTACTGGAATTTTCTGAGAGAGGAAATCTTGAGAGAGGAATGGTTGGACTCGATGATCTGGTGGGTCTTTTCCAACCTGGTGATTTTATGATTCTGTGATTCCTGATTAACGTGCTGTAAGACGTAGTAATTGTGAAGTATGTGTCTTTCTCGCTGCCCATTTGGTCACTGCTCTCCATCTGCCTCCAACCCAGTGTCTAGAGGTGTTTTCTCTTACCTGCCAAGGTGTGGGAAGCCTTTGTGAAATCTTCATGTAATGAGGGCCTGATTCATATCCCATTGCCCTCCCTGGGAAAATCCCCAGTGGCATCATCAGGCTTTGGCACGTGGCTGGAGTCTCAGTAACTTCCTTACTTCTCTCGTACGTAAGGGGTATTCCTCAGCTGTACTAAGGCAGATGAGAACATAAATCTCACCCACAGCTATCTGCTAGGAGTAATTTTTCCAAAAGTAAATAAATCCTCCCTGTTTCCTCTTACCCACAGCACCTGGCAAACTGCTAACTGAGAAAATGTAGTTTCATTTGTAAGCCAACTTAAATAATTCTTCAAATCTTTATTTTTTAATTCCTTGTTAGAAAGCAGAACCAACTGAAACTGGCTGGCAGAGGAAACGTGCCCCCTTTTTTCCTCCCCCTCAACCTGGCTCAGTAATTAACTGCCCATTTCTGCTTTCGCCTCTGTGGAATTCTATGCCTCTATTTGAAACTTTTGACAAATCAGTCTATTTTCATTCTCCCTCTGCCGTAAATTCAATCCATATGTCTTAAAACATCCTTTCATAGCTTTGACATGGAAAAGGAAGTGGCTTAGGCTCTGCATAGGAGGCTCCAGTGTGTTTCAAGCAAGCTCTTCTTTGCATGCATCACTTCTGTTAGCTCCTAAAGCCTCGACTTCCTAATTATTCAGGTTACAGAGGGCATTGGCAGAGTTTTCTCCATTAACTAACAGTGATGTACAGTGAAAAAGCCCAACAGGATAAATCATTCCCTTATCCTCAAGCTATCCAGGAAGTTTTTGATGCAGCCCTTGGCTTTGCCACCAAGCAGGATGCAAAGCGGATGTGAAAAGGGTAGGGGAGATCAATTCAGCATGAAATTTCAAAAGAAAACATCAAGACGCAGAAACAAAGCTCATACACAATGCGCCGCCGTTCAGCTGGCAGGGGTTTGTTTGAGGAGAATGCTCAGCACCTATGTGACAGGAGGTCGCTGCCTAGGAGAAAAGCATCTCCACATCTAAGGCTGAACGGGGGTCAGAAGGTGAGGGTGGGAAGGAAGTGTAGGTCTAAGCTGGAATAGATCGGTACGGCTGCACATGGATCAAAGCTGGAAAAAATACAGGATGCAGCAGGGTAAGAGCACAGACAGTTGGGGCTGTAAGTGTCCTTGTCTGAAATCAAGGAATTGCAGGATGGATCTGTAATTAAAAATATAGAATTATAGAATGGTTTCGGTTGGAGAAGACCATGAAGATCATCCAGTTCCACTCTTCCCGACATGGTAGCAACTGAATACAACTGAAAATACGGTAGCAACAACAGTATGGGAACACTGCAAAAGGTTTTTTGGATCCACCTGTGCCATGGATGCAGTCTCACAATGTGTTTCATCAGATCCAGCCCCAGCAGGTCTGCTCTCCTACCTCAGTCTCAGTCACACATGCACACTCCCCACCTCGTGTTGGCTCTAGAGGTCACATTCCCACCCTTCCTTCTCTGCCGCTCAGAGCAATCATGTGGCCAAAGGCAACAAAATTCAGCTCGCTAATTTAAAGAGACGCTGTTCAACTAATGGATCTCTGGGAGGAAAGCAGGGAAGGCTTTTTTTGGTCTCTGTGTGCACTGACCTGCATTGTGGCTGCAGATCTGCTGTCTTCAACCAAAGATAACAGATGAAAAGGATGATGGGGGTGGGGAGGTGAATGACTGCACCTTTTAGAGGTTGCCTGCGTCTTAACGTGAAACTGTATGTCAAGGTTTTTGTAGCATTAGATTTAGATAGATATTAGGAAGAAATGTTTTCATGTGAGGGTGATGGGGCATTGGCCCAGGTTGCCCAGAGCAGTGGTGGCTGCCCCGTCCCTGGAGGGGTTCAAGGCCAGGTTGGATGGGGCTTGGAGCCCCTGATCCAGTGGGAGGTGTCCCTGCCCATGGCAGGGGTGGGACTGGATGGGCTTTGAGGTCCCTTCCAACCCAAACCATACTGTGATCCCCAGTCGTTGCTCCCATTCCCAGCCTATGCACCCAAATGGTCTCTAACTTGACAATGAGTTCTAGGGATATATGCAAAGCAGGATAGGGTCCCAATAATCACACAAAACTGCTTGCAAATCCTGTTCAGTTCCTTTACATTTAAAGTTTATGTGTGCAGGAAGATAAAATGGAAGGAGTGTGTGTGGTACGAGTGCTTGTGAGCAATGTAATTATCCATCTAATCTCTCTTTTTCATGGAGGGGTCATTTATAGCGATGAAAATATACTTAGCCTCAAAACTTGTGGGCGTAGTTTGGCACATCCAAAGGTTCATACATGTAGAAACCACAGTCTATGTGCTTGAAACCACACGCAGGTTCAAAGAACTGGCAAAGCCCATGGTTTTTGTTTTCAGGGTTGCAAAGATTGCAGCTATTACACCGTTTACCTTAGATGGACTTGAGGTTATCTTCCACACCTTTAGAAATGAGGCCCTTATATCTCACAATCTGCATACAGCTGCGTATGCACAGCTGAGTTGTTGTATAAACAATAGGAGAGACTTCACTAAAGCTTTTTACGTAGTTTTATCTCAACTGCAATTTGTTTCTAGTTTTTAAAGGCTGTAGAAACATCCAACCGTACTCCCTGGAGCCAAGTTTCACTGTTTCAGCCATTCCAATGATATTTAAAGCACTGTTTAATTTGATTTGAACTGTTTGAAAGACCTCAAGTCCCCCAAGAAAGATGCGAACGTGTTCAAGTTTCTTATCGCTCCTCTCAGTAGAGATTCTTGCTTTACCACTCCCATAACTTCACTCGTAACCGGACTGTTTGCTCTCATCCCCAGGTGTGCTGTCTCTACCTGCCTCCTTTAGCCCATATAACGACGGCTCTGTGTGCAGCGATGGACGGGCGGATGCTTATGCCCAGCTGGAACTCCGAACTTTAGAGCAGTCTCTGTTGGCAACTTGCGTCGGAAGCATCTCTGAACTGAGTAAGTCTCGGATATAACCGAATGCGAGTTTCTTTCAGTGAAGCAGGAGAACCAGTGCCACCACTATTGAGGTCAGTGGGAGAGTTGCCATTGTTGACAGTGCGAGCAGCACTTGGCTAATGTTGTGCAAGATTTAATTGTCTTGTGGTGCTGTTTATGAAAATTAGGTTGTTTCATTGGGCTACTTCGTATTGAATTCACTTTGGAGATGTGGCTTTTCTAGCCTTTTGGTAGTTAGGGGTGTCAGTGCCAACAGAAGATGAATGGTTTTGCCTTGATGCCTCTGGAGGCTTTCTTGTACATCTGTAGAACACAGCAATGGCACCTCCCTCAGATGGCAAAGAGGGTGCTCTTTGTTAATGTTTGTGCAGTGGAAATGTCAGGGGCGCAGGATATTCAAGGAAAAGCTTTCTGGTCACTTAAAAAACAAAAAAAACAGTGGAGGGAAAAAATCTGAGAGCACTTTGGTAAGTAAAACTTGTTCAAAACCTTCTTTTTTAATGGCAACCAAATGAAATGTTCCATCCCTAGACTATTCACAAAGCCCCTTTAATGTAAACAAAAATGATTTGCGTTTTCCTGGTCTACTTTTCCCTTGCAACGTTTCTGCTGGCATCACTTTCTTAGTCTCCACCATCTGAATGCTAATGAACATCAGGGCCAGCAAAGACCTTGTGGGTTTCACCATTTATTTTGCAACCTGCCTTAATTTGAGGTTTTCAAATTCCTTTAACACACCTCTATTTATCCTGGAACACAAGAGAACATTTGTAGCATGGGGCTGGGATTGAATACAGCTTCCTCTCTCTTCCCCCGTCCCTGCTTTGGCCAACTTGGTCATTACATCTAGTGAATAGATCTCCTGATACAGTTGCCTACTTTCCCTTTTTAAAAAAAAAAAAAAACGTTGCTGCACGTTGCCAGAAAAATAAAGAGAGTGAGTGTGTGAAGGAGAAGGAACGTTATTCTGAGCTGAAAATTTGAATTCCAGATGCATTTCTGCTGTAACTGCGCAGACTTCTATGTTAGTACCAGCGCTAGATTCATGATAATCTCGTAAAATGGTTACATCCTGGAGAGTCAGGAGCTACTGAAATGGAAATGCAGAGGTATTAGAAGGTTTTTCTGTTCTCAAGTGGGTTCTTAAATTGGATGTACTGTGTGACAAGTGAGTGCCACAGGTTGATGTTGTAAAGTAGGGCTTTTAATACTCCGATGATCTCCCGCTCTGCTCTGATGAGACCTCATATGGAGTCCTGCATTCCCTCTGGAATCCTCAGCAGAGGAAGGACAGGGAGCTGTTGGAGCAAGTCCAGAGGAGGCCACAAAGATGATTTGAGGGCTGGAGAACCTCCCATAGGAGGACAGCCTGAGGCAGTTGGGCTTGTTCAGTCTGGGTAAGAGAAGGCTCCAGAGAGACTTTATAGCAGTCTTCCAGTACGTCAGAGCGCTACAGAAAAGCTGGGGAGAGGCCCTTGATCAGGGAGTGCGGGTATAGGTTGAGGAGGAATGGTTTTAAGCTGAAAAGGGGGAGATTGAGAAGAGATCTTGGGGAGAAATGTTTTCCTGTGAGGGTGGTGAGGCATTGGCTCAGGTTGCGCAGAGGAACGGCTACCCCATCCGTGGAAGCGTTCAAAGCCAGGTTGGATGGGACTTGGAGCATCCTGATCTAGTGAAGGCGTCCCTACCCATGGCAGGGGGCTTGGAACTGGGTGATCTTTAAGGTCCCTTCCAATCCAAACCATTCTATGATTCTATCATCTGAACCTCTAATAACGGTGTCATATTTAGACATCCAGAAGCTTTGTGGGGGTTTCTCTTTTACCTGGTTAACACCAGAACTCCATGGGTTCAGCTGGAGGTTGTTTGGCAAATTCAGTGTATCTCTTTTAGATATAAATGAACAGATAATAACTTCCTAAGAATTTCAGAGGGAGGTGTGACTAATTCGTATGTGGCGCGACTGAGTTCAGGGCACTCTCTCAGGAACCAGCTTTGTGATGGAGCGACTATTTCAGTTCCATCCTTTCCCAGTATTGTAACTATAAGACACAATAGAGTAACGTTTCCTGTGAGAATTTTAGGGGAAAAAAGAGGATTCTCTCAAGGAAAAAATAGATCCTAGCTATGTATAGTAATCTATAGTAATGTTTTAGCTCACTGGTAGGGTGGTCACAAAGATGTAGTGTCTGAAGCCTTTATTGTAAAGCTCTTGAGAGTTTTTAATGCAGCACAATAAAAGGAGAGTAAGCAGGGTGTGCCCAAAGGAAGCTTCTTACACAAAGAGCAGCTTTATGTGGCTGCATAGCTGCTGTCTTGGGGTCATCACGCTGTGAAATCTTTAAAAATCTGCAGTCTTAAAATCTTTTCCGAGTAGAGACTGTGTAATAAAGGTTGCCTTCCTCCAGGCTTCCTCAAGTCCACCAGTACTCTGACACAGAGGCAGGCTGGCTCGAGTTCAAACCCCAAGAGGACTGAACAGCCTAGAAAGCTCCCGAATTGAGCTTCTTATAAGGCTCAGGGGCAAATTTCTGGCAAGGCTTGTGACAGTCAGCATGATACAGATTGGCTTTTTAATGAGAGAGTCAGGTCTTGTTATTCTGGAGAACCTCGCAGTTAAAGTGAGAATGAGAGAAGCAGACTCCTAGAAGAAGGGATTTCAGTATTGAACATAACATCATTCGTCACAAGTGCCTGGGTGTGAGGGTAGAACACCGTCACCTAGTTGAAAGAAATAGTAGCAGCCTCATAACATAAAATCATAGAATCACCAGGTTGGAAAAGACCTCTTAGATCATTGAGTCCAACCAATGGTCATGTCAACTATGAGATTAAAGTATTTGTACTGGTGTTACTGGGTTTGCCTTGTGCAAGCTGTGCTCCCAGGTTGGGCAGTCGGCGTTTTTCAAAGTAGTTTTTGTAGGCAGGTAAGAAACTGGTTTACATGGTTGGAAGGAGGAGAAAACCAGCAATAAAAGCAGCTAGAAAAATCACTGTAAAGCTGTTGTTCTGAGTGTGTGGTAACTGAGAGAAGTTTCATTCTAGATTCGTTTAGATTTTCTAGCAACTTGTAATTTGAAAGGAAGTTACATTTCCCAGACAACCTGTAGAGTGGCAGCTTGAGGAAGCCTTATTTGAAGGAAAAAGAGTCTGTGCACACAAAAGACATTTCTCTTAGGTTTTATTTAGTTCAAAAAGTGTTCTTAATAGGACTGTGGATTCATAATAAAGAAGTACTTTGGCATTCTTTTTCTTTGTGCAGGTGATTTGGTATCGCGAGCAATGCACCACATGCAGTGCTTGAACACCATCCGCCCAGGAATGAGCCCCATTCGGCAAACCCGGCAGCAGCAACCCATCTCCTGGTCCCCTGATGCTCTCCACACCCTCTACTACTTCCTACGCTGTCCTCAGATGGAGTCCATGGAGAACCCCAACCTCGACCCTCCGAGAATGACCCTGAACAATGAACGGTATGTAGGTTGGTCAACTGGGAATTGGGCCAAGAAGGTCTCCTTGTGTAGAGTAACTGGGCAGCTCAGGCAGCTTTGTGGGATGCTACCTATCAGGCATCAGCTATTCCTGCAGTCAGGCCAGATTACGTTGTCAGCCTTGCCAAGTTTATGAAGCCTTGGAATTGGAACTGGAAAGTGAGCTGTTTTTTTCATGCAGTCTTTCCGAGCGAGGCATATACTGTACGCTGCCAACAAGTCTTGTCTAGAGACGCTGCCAAAAGTGCATGTGGTTGCCTAGAGCAGTAAAGACCCTTACCGAAGAAAATCTTACCTTCTGAATAGCGCCAATTAACAATTGTCATTGGGAAATTTGGAATGACAAAAAGTGATGTCATTTGCCGTGGAGAGGATTGAAGGGATTTATGAATGTCTTCTTAAGGATTACTTCAGTTGATGCTGTTTGTCTGGTCTAGAAAGAAATTTATGTAGGAAGCCAGTAACTAAACAGAAAATGCAGCGGGTCTCCCTACCTTCTGCCAGCATCCTAACTGACTCTGAAAGTAGGTCCATTATTGGAGTGGGTCAGAAATTTTCCAGCGGGATGTTTTTTCTGTTAGAAACCTCCCTGGTTTCCTTCCTGCCCAGCTCATTGGCAGGCTGCCTGGCAGGCTGGTGGCAGCGGAGAGCTGAGGAGCCTGAGAGCCTTGGCCACAAGCTGAGTTCCTTGACAGGTCAGGCAGCTCCTGCTCCTCAGCTCAAAGGCAGCTTGATAGCTGGCATCCTGCAGAGAGACCCAGGCCCCTCTGGACTTGTTAGGTTTTCTCAGTTTGAAATGCATATCCGATTTTGTATTTATTTCAGAAATCTTACATAAATGGGAAATTCAACCGTATTTGAGAAGTCATGGCAGTCCAGTGTTCCTGATACTGGCCCAGGTTGCCCAGAGAAATTGTGGCTGCCCCATCCCTGGAGGTGTTCAAGGCCAGGTTCGATGGGACTTTGGGCAGCCTGATCCAGTGGGAGGTGTCCCTGCCCATTGCAGGGGGGTTGAAATTATATGGTCTTTAAGGTCCTTTCCAACCCAAACTATTCTATGGTTCTATGAATTAAGGGAAGTTGAAGAGAATAGGAAGAGGCACAGCTACACGACTTTGAGCCTGTTGGTAGCTCAATTTTTAAAGTTCACTAATCGTAATCCAATGCCTTACTTGGTTCAAAGTGGTTTATTTTGCATTTCATGTTTGCACACTGTGCAAAAAAAGTTTTCATGGGCCCAGATTCTGTAAAGTTGCACCACTGGTTCCCACAGTTGTACAGCTGAAGCTGCTGAACAGCTTTTATCAGAAACATAGATTAAGCTTTCTATTTTGTGTTGTGCTCTTTTCAGTGCTCTCAGTATAATGATGTTACCGCAGCTACTTGTTTTGTACACCGAGGATAATAAATGAGTTAAATCAGGAGTGCAGTTATCTCTCCAATTGCTCCCAAACAATGCTTTTCACACGGTTCACTGGAGTTTTTTTGGAATGCAGGCTACAACTCTATTCTGTTTTAAAATCCACACTAGATTCTATAACAGCTGGTGTAAGGGAAATTTCTGCCATTTTTTTCTGAACAGCACTTAACAGTAAAGGAAATTAAAAAGGATATATTAAACTGGAGCAAAAACTGACATTAGGGTGAAAAAAGCAGAACCTGAGGACTATTGGGTTAAACGGTTTGCTTTGAAGTGTTTATGAAATCTGGAGATGAAATTAATACTGCCTGATGCACCAGAAAAATGAACATCCAACCGTGTCTTTCACTTGCTGCAAGATGTGTTTGTATGTGTCTTGCTCTGTTGACCTCTGCACATGTTATTTAGCATAGCCAGTGGGTTAAATATTGCTAGCAGCACTTTATACCGGAGATAGTTTATTCCTTCCTAGCTTAAGAGGAGAGATGGCTGAGGCTGCGTGTGAGACACTGGACTCGTGGCGTGATAGTTGAGGGCACTGATTCACCTAATGTGCCTTGGCAAAGCCGTGCAGCCCAGTTCTTTTATTCTTTCCTGAGCTGTGCTAAATCAGCTGCAAACTCTGCATTGCTCTTTTGTGCATTTATACTCTCGCTCTGGAATATACTTGTTTTGTGCACTTCAATCCCTGTTTGTTTTGTACTGAAAAACATCTCGGTCTCAAACAAGGACAAAAAACGCTGACCTATTCTGTGTTTACCCATGCTTCAGTTTTGAGGTTGCTGTGTAAAACTATCAGTATTGCATCTTAAATTTAGCAAAGAGAGGCTGTTAGAACCGCAGATTTGCTAAAACCTGATTTTGGGAAGATCTGTGACCGACATTGGTTCAGTGGAATTGCAGTTGTTCAGTGCATCTAGAGACCTGACCACCTACTGTCCGCCTTGCTTGGCTTTCTGTTGTCCGTGAGCTCTGTGTCACACTGCAAAGCAAAGTGCTGTAGAAATCATAACACTGTTGGGTCTCAAAGGTCTTTGCTGTTCTTCAGTTCAACACAAAGGCAAGTATAGAATTAATCTCTCACAGGATTCTGCTTAGGAAACTGGCTGCCTCTGCCTGGCCAGGCGCACACTCTCCTGGGTGGAAAACTGGTTGGCTGGAGGGCCCAGAGAGTGGTGGGAAATGGAGTTAACTCCAGCTGGAGGCCAGTGACAAGTGGTGTCCCCAGGGCTCAGTGCTGGGTCCAGCCCTGTTCAATGTCTTTATCAATGACTTGGATGAAGGCATCAAGTGCACCCTGAGCAAGTTTGCGGATGACACTGAGCCGGAAGGAAATGTCAGTCTGCTGGAGGGTAGGGAGGCTCCAAAGGGATCTGAACAGGCTGGACCGCTGGGCTGAGACCAGTGGCTTCATTGGTCACTGAGGTTCAAAAAGGCCAAATACTGGGTCCTGAAGTTGGGGCGCAACAACCCTGAGCAGCTCCAGACTAGGGGAAGTCTGTCTAGAAAGCTGCCTGGAGGAGAGGGACCTGGGGGTGTCGGTTGACAGCCGACTGAACATGAGCCAGCAGGGGCCCAGGTGGCCAAGAAGGCCAATGGCATCTTGGCTTGGATCAGAAACGGTGTGACCAGCAGGTCCAGGGAGGTTCTTCTCCCTCTGGACTCGGCACTGGTGAGACCGCTCCTGTGTTCAGTTCTGGGCCCCTCACCACAAGAAGGATGTTGAGGCTCTGGAGCGAGTCCAGAGAAGAGCAACAAAGCTGGTGAGGGGGCTGGAGAACAGGCCTTATGAGGAGCGGCTGAGAGAGCTGGGGTTGTTTAGCCTGGAGAAGAGGAGGCTGAGGGGAGACCTCATTGCTCTCTGCAATTACCTGAGAGGAGGTTACAGCAAGGTGGGTGAAGGTCTCTTCTCCCAAGTAACAAGTGATAGGGCAAGAGGGAATGGCTTCAAGTTCTGCCAGGGAAGGTTAGATTTGACATTAGGAAGACATTCTTTATCGAAAGAGTGATGAAGCATTGGAACCTGCTGGCCAGGGCGGTGGTGGAGTCTCCATTGCTGGAGGGGTTCAAAAACCATGTAGATATGGCACTTTGAGACGTGGTTTAGTAGGCACAGTGGTGTTGGGCTGGTGATCGGACGGGATGATGTTAGAGGTCTTTTTCAACCTTCATGACTTATGCACCCAGGCATCATAAGCAAAACATTTGAAATGTTTCCACAATAGCTGCAGCTGCTTGCTGTCTGACCAAACCCTGACCCACCTGGAACCCCCACATGACCTTATTTGCTGCACAGACAGTAAACCATCCATGTTTGGTGTCAAACAAGCCATCTGAGGAGGTGTTTTGCAAATATAGAGTGCCACTTGAGCAGTATTTCGGCAAACAAATTAGACCCTGAGGTGAGAACGAGCTGCTTAGCTTAGTAAGGATACACCTGACTGCCCTAAGAGCTCCTCTCTGCCATCAGAGAGAACATCTGTCTTGATGCTGCAAAAAAAGTGGCTCTGCTGGGCAATAAGATTTTTTTTGTTTCTGAGAGATCATAGTTTGTATTATGTCAGAGTTCAGACAATGTGGGTTTGGACCATGAAGAGTAAGCAGACGCGTGGCACTCCTTCTCTCTGCTCTGTTTCTCCTCTGGGTTGTTTCCCGTTGCTTATGTCAGGCTGGCTGAGCTTGGGAGCACTCTGCAGCGTGAGCTCATGTCCCAGAGCAGCAGAGCGAGTTTGCTGGGATTGTTTGGGATACTGCAACTTGAGAAGGGCCATCCAAAGGTAAAAGTTTCTTTCTCCCTTCTTCACTTTCTCCTAAGTGGAATATAAAACCTTTTGTCTTGTTTTTAATGGTGTGTCAAGGCAAGAATGCTCTCTCAGTGATACTTATCTTAAGGAGTATTTATCTGCTCCCCATAGAGCACAAATCCACGTCCATTTTATAGTCTCATTTTCCATCTGGGTGGATTAGTCCACCCTAGGTGAATGGGCTAAGATAGCAGTCCAGCCTTAAAGCTGGGTATAGATGCCATTGACTCCTCTCACCCTATCTCTGTTGGGTTGTTTTGTGTTGGTACAACACTTCTTGTAGGAAAAATAGCATGATCTAATACCTAAAAATAGGGGGGGAAAGTTAGATCCTGCCTCCTTGCGTGGCTGATCATCTGTGTGCCTTCGGTAGGCTGAGATGCCTCCTCTTCCAACTACCCTGCTAAAAAAGCTATAATTGTTTGCCCACTGTTCATGCTATTGGTCTGTAGAACGTTCTGAAAGCAATTCTGGGCTCATCCGTCAGTGCCCATGGATCCAGCCGTGTCAGACTTTTCTGAGCTATCCATGTTGCAGACGTGCCAAGTTTTACACATTGTCTGAGTTTGCTGGTTCATTGTTTTATTCCAAATGTCAGCGAAGCAATTTACATCAGCAGAAGCACACAGACTGTACCCATCTGACTCTGTCGGTGAAAATCCAGTATAACGCTAATGAAATTCCAGAGCTGATGTAGCATTTGTCGGCTGCCAACAGTAAAATTTGGAGCTTGCCCAATTGATGGAAATTCACAGCTCTTCAGCTGGAAAAGCTGTGGACACTGCAAGAAGCCAACCACAATTGCAGAGAGGGCCACCTCATAGGAAAAGAGAAAGCTCCATTCTGTTTTCCATATGCAGGCATCTAGAAGGCTTGATCCTTCAGATTTCCTGCTTCTCTAGAGGATTCTGTTTTGTGATGTGATTGTGAAGAAACCAGGGGTCAGTTGGTTTCTCCCTAGTTGCATGAAATCCTTCAGAAAGGCTGTTGCTCATTCTGCTTTCAGCTGGATGGCTGCTTTTATCTACAAGGTTCAAAAAGTATCTAGAATTTTTTCTGCTTCCAACTGAGTCCTCCCATTACATCTGTTACCTCGTGTGATCCAGTGCTCATGGATAAGCCTGCCAATCATATTTTTCAGTAGGGTCAAGCAGGAGAAAATGGATTAGTGCCTACTCTCCTGTGCCATGTTAGCAGGGAAGGAGTTGAGCTTGGGTTTTCTTTGTGTGGAGTATTTCAAGCAGTGGCTGCTCGGGAACATTATTTGTTGGGAAAGGATGAAAAAATGCATCTGATGCTGCCAGGAGAAAGGATTGTAGCTATTTCATGCTATTTTTGAGTGTTATTTGCTCAAATGCTATATTCTTCCAATACCTGAGCTATTGTTTTAAATCATCATTAGCTAGAATGTTTGATGTTCCCAGAGAAGAGAAGACTCCAAGGAAACCTTATAGCGATGTTCCAGTATCTGAAGGGGGCTACAAGAAAGCTGCAACTGTTTACAAAGGTTTGTAGTGATAGGACGAGGGGCAACGGCTATAAACTGGCAGATTTAGACTAGACATGAGGAAGAATTTTTTTCATGATGAGAGTGGTGAGACACTGGCACAGGTTGCCCAGGGAGGCTGTGGCTGCCCCATCCCCGGAGGTGTCCAAGGCCAGGTTGGATGGGGCTTGGAGCAGCCTGATCTAGTGGGAGGTGGCCCTGCCCATGGCAGGGAGTTGGAACTGGATGGGCTTAGAAGTCCCTTCCAACCCAAACTATTCTATGAATCTATGGTTTTGTCTTCTGGCATGTAATCCAGATTTACTCAGGCCAGCATGGAAACCAGAGATGTGCCTAAAATAAGATTTCCTGGTACAGTGTCAAATCCTGTCCAAGCATCCCATACCTCAGTGGTGATCACGTTTGCATCTTGGCTTATTATACTCTTAGGCTTCAATACTCATCCTCAGATCAGACTGAGCAGAGCAGCAGCGTATGGTATCTTCAATGCTTTGTAAAATTCAGTCTGTCCTCAGATAAGTCAGAGACAAATAATCTCCAAGTAGTTTGTGCATCTGCTTTCCTACAGCACTACTTACAAGAGCCTTCCGATGTAATTTCTCTATCAAGGGTCTTGCAGTGACTGAAGCAAACAAGAGCCCCAGTGCTATGGCTATTTCTGAATCCCCAGTGACCCTCAGATGAAAACGGCCTCTTCATCACATCTAAATTTCATGTTTTGAAAAAGCATTACTTTGCTTTTACTTAGCACCTATTTACTTAATGATCTCTAGGTGCATCATTAGGCATAATTAGGGCCTTCAGCTCATTCCGTCATGGTTAATTGCTTTCTTCCCTTCTGTTCATAAACTTGTCTGGCACAACTAAATGTTCATTCTGAAACTGCTTGAGACAGGAGTGATTTGGTCACATGGATCAAATTTAGACAATGATATAAATTCATTCCCATTAAAGAGCATACTAACATCCCAGTTATTAATGTTAATTGTCTCCAGAAAGTGTTGCTCTGTGTTGCATGGGCATCCAGCTGGCAGAGAAGGAAGGAAAATCAGGAATAACCTGCAGAGCCTGCTGCCAAGACCTGTTTGCTTGAGCTGCATCCTCATCATCACTGAGGAGTAGCGCTGCTTTCAGAGCTGCTTAAGGTTTTTCAGGATAAATCTTTTCTCCAGATGGATGTTTCCAGACTCTCACTGATTTGTCATGAAGCTTTTTCCCCCCTCTGCTTTTTTAACTGCAGGTCTATGGAATTTTATTAAGTGCAATAGCTACATCATTGTCTGCCTTTTAGATTTATCTGCTCCCTAGTCTTTCCTAATTCAAATTTAATATATTTATGTCTGAATTCTTTTATTTTACAGCCATATCCCATTGTTACCATGCCACATCAGGAACAGAACTTGATACACTTAGTTCAACGAGCTGTCTGTTTGAAAAGGCCTGCAATAAAATAAGTTCTGTGATCTCTCGTCTGAGAGATCTTAATATCTTTCTATTCTGTCTACAGCTGCCTCACCAGTCAAGGATAGGTATATAGGAATAATAAAGCTAGACCCTGTTTCATATGCCTTGAGAGAATTATGTTGTGATCATATATTCATGTTTAACAGTACTTAAATCCAAAGTCAATGGAGCAATTACAAAAAGAAGTGTTGGTGAGCATATTCCAATCCCACCCCGACGCAGCAGTCCCATTGATTTTGTTACAAATATACTGCTTAAATATAGGGAAACAGAAAGAAGCTTCACATTCAACTGCACCTATCATGGCATTGCTTGTTCAAAGTGGACGTAAAAATGTGCCCCTCCTTGTTTTAAAGAAAAAAAGTCTATTTGCTGTTGATGAAAGATTAGTTTGGCAGATTTATTAGAAGAGTAAGGCAGCTGTAAACAGATGTGATTGTCTTCCTGCGCCAACACTAAGCAGAGAAGCTGTTACCATGTATTTTTGACCGTTTCAGACTTTGAGCAGTTAATGTCAGACTTAATAGTGATTTTGAGATACTCATCCACAAGGAAGATGCAGTGGATTGCCCTGTTTCAGAGGCCATTAAGCTAGAATCAACCTGTAACTACTGACTAAAATTACCCGTTGGTTGGCAGTGCTGGTCCTGACTTAGGCAGGTTTATGTATTTATTGAGCCCATACCAAATTGAATCATTCCATTATAGAATGGTTTGGGTTGGAAGGGACCTCAAAGCCCATCCAGTTCCAACTCCCCTGCCCTGATCTGGGACACCTCCCACTGGATCAGGTTGCTCCAAGCCCCATCCAACCTGGCCTTGAACACCTCCAGGGATGGGGCAGCCACCACTGCTCTGGGTGACCTGTTCCAATGCCTCCCCACCCTCACAGGAAAATATTTCTTCCTAATATGTCATTCACATCTCCCCTCTTCAGCTGCAAACTATTCCCCTTCATCCTATCCCTGCACTCCCTGATCAAGAGCCCCTCCCCAGCTTTCCTGTAGGCCCCCTTTAAGTGCTAGAAGGAAGCAATATCTTGAATATCTTCTACAGTTTTGAGAACTGAGGAGATCTGTCACTTAAGAGGAAGACTCAGTAGCTTTATCATACTTGGGGTGAGCACCTTTCCCCTGTCCTGCTCTTTATGGTGACATCTCAGCAGTAACACATAGCCAGATAAAAGCAGAACCTCTTAGCAATAACCAACCTGCTAAAGGAGTTGGATCCTCTGCTAGTGAGAATCCACCATATGTGCCCCTTGTATCCTAACTGAAGGGCTGGAGAGAGGTCTAGGATGAATCATTTCTGTTTGTTTATCACTCTGTGTGTGTCCCAACACACTCTGAGCATCACAGCACTGGATATGTGAAGTGAATTAAAACCAGGTCACATTAAAGTCAATAGGTGACAGTAGTTATTTTTTGGGTTCCTCAATGCATTTCTGCCTGGCATCATCTGTTGAGGTATATTTAAGTCTCGTAATTTTCTCTATTGTTCAGTTCTTTATCGTTCAAAGAATGCAAAAGGGGAATGTGAGGGGTGACCTTGGCAGCAGTGAAGGGAGTTCCCTGCAGTCCCTGAGGATCGAATTCATCCAAGGGCACCTGCTGAAGCTGGCAGTGCTGTCTAATCTGAATTTCCCCCGTGTCTTTTATGTTGTTTGTATAAACAAACACCACTCAATGTTTTTTGAGTCTGCCTATCTCACACCTGGGAAAGATGAGCCTTTCTTCCATCCTGCTGCCTGTAAGCAATTTGTAGTGTGGCTGGAGTGTTTCCAAAGTAGCCCGTATCTTCTGATCTTGATGTATCGGAGCAGGGGTGCGGTACAAACATAGGTTATTTAAATTCTCCACAAAATTGCAAGCAGGAGAATCTCGCTATATAGAAAATAGGTTTAGATTGGGTGTTAGGAATATTTCTTTACTGAAAAAGTGGTGAAGCATTGGAACAGGCTGCCTGGGGAAGTGGTGGAGTCACCGTCTTTGGAGGTGTTCAAAAAACATGTAGATGTGGCACTTCATGACATGGTTTAGTAGGCACGATGTTGTTGAGCTAACGATGGACTTGATCTTAAAGGTCTTTTCCAACTTTAATGATTCTATGAAAATTGGGCAGCACAGACTGCGTGGAGAGCAAAGAGACTGCCTTTCCACACCAGCCTTGGTACATAGGGAAGGCAGTACAGGTCAAACACAGCATACACAGTGAAATAAATGAGTGCTAATGGCTGTACATGGAGCCACGTACCAAAAAGTCAGGCTCTTGGGCTGTCTTGAAACCTTGCTGCTGCTTATGCTCTGGTTTGCATGGACAGTAATTAAAGATGGTGTGGGAGGTCTCGGTTGTCGTAGACAGGTCACCTGTAAGTTTACCAATTTCACATGGTCCTGGGCAACCTGTCCTTCCTGACCCTGGTTTGGAGCAAGGGATATTGGACTAAATCGTCAAGGGTGCCTTCCAGCTCCAGACATTCTGTGGTTTTGATTATAGTATTTATCCCTTAAAATTGTTTTACATGTGTCAGCCTGGTGACTTCCCAGTCATCCATGGGTATCCAGATACTGTTTCCTAGAACTTGCTGTTCAGGTTGGTCTTTACCACCTACCTAGAGAAGTATTCAGGCATTTGACAATATTTGTCCTATCAGTTACAAAATATTTATCTGAAAACCATGACTCTGCTTTCATAGGCATTTTGCAGTAGACTTCAGTGCTTGCTGGGAATCCCTGGAGAGATGTCTTTGACCCAAGCCATTTCTGGCCAATGTCCTCTGTAAAAGCGTTTGAAAACTAGAGGGATGATCTTTGGCTGTCTTGTTTAGCAATGAAGAGTTGACAGGCATTGTGCCTGTGATCTGTTTGTGCCAGCACCCTGCAATTACTGTAACTACAGCTCCAGTAATTACCGTAGCTACTGCAGAGATGCCCGTGTTGAGTTCTTGGCTTCTCCTCTTAAGTTTCCATCTGTTCAGATAAAAAAGAAGGTGTGAGAAAATGAGAGCTTGGCAACTTAGCTGCCTAGATTCTCAGGGCTGGTTCAAACAAATCTTCAGTGCCTGTAGGCACCCTGTGTTGGGTATTGTTTGTTGTTTGCTCTTTCATGGGGAGAAGATGAAGCAGCAAGCCAGCATCAAAAATGAAGAGAAAATAATCCAGAAAAAAACTTAAAACAAAACTGTTACAGCATATGTCTCTAAAAAAGCGTTACGGAAACACAGAAAGAATAAGACAAGGTCTTCTGGCTTCTTTTTCTACCTGTTCTGGTTTGATCTAATGTAGAATCAGTTTTCTGACTTCAGCTTAGCCTTGTTTAAGTAACTTCATTTTCTGAGAGTTAACTACGTATTTTTCAGAGAGTGTTTCTCTCTCCAAGTGGGAGCACAGGGGGTTGGGATGCAGAAGGGCATTGCTTGCATCTGTCCCCGTGGAGACAAAGGTCAGCCTCAAGTTGGTAGAATGTCATAAGTGAAAGAGGAAAAGAAGGGAGGAGCAGACAGGACAGGGGACCCAAAATGTCCCAGGAGAGTATTCCATCCTATATACACCACGCTTAAATATAAAACTGGGGGATCACGAGAGTGACAACTCTTTAATTACCAACATCCAGTGAGGACCTTGTCTGTCTTTTTGCCCTGATCTCACATCCATGCATTCCTGAATTCTCCAGTTCCCCCCTGCCACTGAGTCCAGCCAGGACCTTTCCTCATACCTGCTCTGCAGCATCTGTGGTGACTTAGTCATGGGGGAAAAGGGCACAATTTCATATATTTCTGTATATTTTCTTCATCATCATCATTGTCATTATTATTATTATTTCAGTAAAGCTATTTTAGTTTTAGTTTCCAACCTGCAAGTCTTTTTCCTCTCATTTCCCTTTCCCTGGGTTGGGGGAAGGGAATTAGGATCACAACTGCTTACATTTTAGCTGCCAAATTGAGCTGAGCTGGGTCAGAACTGTAACATCGCCTTTCAGAGAGTGAAATAGTAGAGGGTTGACTGAGAGTCTGAATTGCTGTACTTGACACTTGCTGGTTTGCTGTCATTTAATATCAGCCTATCTCCATATCTGCTAGGCATAGATCCTTACAGACAGTATCTTGATATGAATGTAGTAGTGCTCTTATCACTGATTTAAGTAAAAAGCAGTGGAGGAAAGGTTCTGAGCAAAGAACAATGATGGTTACAAGCCAACAAGTTTCTTCTTTTTCAGTAATTGCCATTTCCAATTGAAGTTAATATGATTTCCTATTGGACTAAATTACAAACCATTGCTCACAGAACTTGCCTGTTTCCTGAGGAAGGAGTTAGCCCGTGCTTTAACAAAGCCCACGCTAAATAAAGACACAATTTGAGCTTTAGCTGTGCAGCAGCCAGGGCTGGCGGGTTTGTAAAGGTTTTTGCTCTTATTGTTCCTGACATCTTGGTAACAGAGAACTACAACCAAGTTCTTCTCGCGACTAAATGTTTCTAGGTATAATTTATGATAATAGCAAAACCCATTCTTAATCTTTGACCTCCTGGAGATTAGAAACTAAGCTTACCCTGGGGTAATCCTAGATTGCTGTGTCTCTGCTTTGCTCCCTTTTCTAAGGAGACCCTTACACTTGATACTTCCTTGTCCTATACCTGCGAGTGCATCTATTGCCATGACTCCAGGGAGACCTTAGAGCATCTTCCAGTACTTAAACTACATGACTACAGGAAAGCTGGGGAGGGGCTCTTGATCAGGGAGTGCAAGGATAAAATGAGGTGGAATGGTTTTAAACTGAAGGAGTGGAGGTTTAGATTAGCTATTAGGAAGAAATTTTTTCCTGTTAGGGTTGTGAGACACTGGCCCAGGTTGCCCAAAGGAGTGGAAGATGCCCCATCCCTGGAGGAGTTCAAGGCAGGGTTGGATGAGGCTTTGAACAACCTGATCATCCAGTAAGAGGCGTCGCTGCCCATAACAAGGGGACTGGAACCAAAGGATCTTGATCTTCTGACCCAAACCATTCTATGATACTATAATACTATGAGACCTGATGGTCTGTTATAAAGCTAAACCATACTGATTTTATCATGTTTTTACAGTAAATGCTGAACTGACTGTTTTAAAAAGCACGTCTGCTCTGCAAGAGAAATCCTATTCAAATGAGTTACATGTCTGAACTGATTCAGCTCTGGTTCGTGGATTCTTCTAGGGCTAAACAACCTTGTGTTGACACAAGGCATGCTAGTCTAACATGTTTGCTTTGAGAGGAAAGAGGCTGAGCTGTGTTTTGCTCTTACTGCTTATCAGCATGAATTTGGAATGATGCTGATGAAAGGGGCAGTTTCAGTCTGGAGTCAAACTACTGGGAACTGTAGATCCATTGAAGAGTTTGTACCTGAAGTTTTCTTCCATGGATTGTAGAATCATAGAATCGTTAAGGTTGGGAGAGGCTTCTAAGATCATCCAGTCCAACTGTCAGCCCAACACCACCGTGCCTACTAAATAATCTCCTGAAGTTCCACATCTACATGTTTTTTGAACGCCTCCAGGGATGGTGACACCACTTAGAAAGTGTGTTGTAAAGGGTAGAGAACAAAGAGGGGGGACAGAAGCTGTGAGTTTTTATTCCTAGCCTTGCTGGAAAACTCTCTGCAACTGTCAGGAATTCAGGTAGCCGCTTCTCACCTCTTCAGCTTTCTTCAGAAATGCAGAAGATCCCTCCAGAGAACCATAGGGTTCTTCTGAGCTAGGTACTTCAAAATTAGTGGGCTTTTTCAGTAGGAAAGGATGAGTTGTTCCTGATGCAGTATTAGGAGGAGATAGTTAAGCTAGTTGAGAGTAATACAAGCACATTAGCATGGAATTATAACAGGACTAACATAACCTGCTCAGAATGGCTCTTGTTATAATTACATTGCTTCCAGCATCCAGACTACATGATTAAGAGTAACCACTGTGCCAGGTAGTCAGTGCTCAATTCTCTGTTTTGGCTGCCAAATTCTTCAGAAAGGATCGCTCTGAAGAGTTGTTGCATTAGAACATTGCAGAAACATATGTTCCTTAAATGACTTTCCATCTGGGCATCCCATTCTTTCTATCCAAGAAGTCAGAATAGTTTAATTGACTCACTTTGGAACCTCTTTTAGTCTGCTGAACTCTCTCTGTTGAGACAGTATGCTTAAGGGTAAGGGGCCAAAATAACTTAATCTGACTGTGTGTATAGAAAGGGCATTCACCCCAATATAAGTGATGTGTTCTGAGTATGTACACCTTTATTCACATAGTCAGGGCTCAGATCTATCTGTTGTGAAGAAAGGCAAATGGAAGCTAGTTCATCTCCCAAATTATTTAGTTTATTTCTATTTGAGGTAAAAATTCTGAGAAGAGAGGTACTGGTTTGCTGTTTCGTATACCTCTTATTGCTTATTCTTTGTGTTTGGAATGCTGGGCACTGACTGTTGATAGAAAGTTTTATTCAAGCAACAGGTTATGAAGTGTAGAGCAGATGAAGATTTTGAATGATAGTATTTTTCTCAGCAAGCTCCAAAAAATTATTGTGCATGTCACTCTTGGCATTAGAAGTGATGCAGGTTTAACTTAGTCATTCTTAACATACCGTTCATCCATGCTGCTGTGGTTTTAGAGCTGCTTTCTGGCAGCAGAGTTTTAACAGGGCTGACGAGGAAATAGCCTTGTTATTTGGTATAAGAAACACAACTTAACATTTTGTCATGCTGACAGGTAGCTGGAGCTTGAAATTCCTCCGTGTTCCTGTAGTAACCACAGTGCTGCACTCTGCCGTGGTCAAAGCGAAGCAGGTTGGACCTGTTGCAAGAACAGGTTTTAACTGAGCATAAGAAATGTTTATCTAATCTATTAATATATGACTGTTTAAGTGTGCCTTTTTAGAGAGATGGGGAAGCAGATGATCTGGATATGGTGAGTTTTACGGCAGTTGGGTTTGTTAATTTGCCTCCCAGCCTGTACTGCAGATATCATGGGTATGAACATCGCTAGAGCCTTACTCAGCCATTTAAAAAGTCAGCATGAAATCTGCAACTCTGTAGAGCATGAGCTACAAAACTTTGGTAGTATGACAAGTTGCTTTGTAGGGAATTATTGCTTTATGCTGTGGTGGAGGCTGCTGGCCTCTTATTTGGGCTAGTGGTCTTGACAATTGCGTGGTTAACGGAGACAAGATTTGAAGGTTAGACCTTTACACCTCTCATTTGTGAAGGTTCCCTCTACTTCTGGTGTGGAAGTGCATGTGTTCTGACGAATGGCTGAAGTTACCTACTAGCTTCTGCGATGTATAGATGGATAACATGGTCCTTTAGGAGAAACTGGAAGAGCAGTTTCGTGAGTTAGTATTATAGGCTGACAGCATTTGAAAGACTTTAGACCAGGCTTGCCAAAGCTCATGATATTTTGTCAACTGTTACTATTATCTACAGCACGTAAATTCACTATAATAGGAACCCTACAACTCTGGCCTGAGATCTGTGTATCTTAGATCTAGAAGGACACGGAGGTGTTGGTGGATGAGAAGCTCACCCTGAGCTGGTACTGTGCACTCGCAGCCCAGAAAACCAGCAATATGACTCGATGATCTGATGGGTCTTTTCCAACCTGGTGATTGTATGATTCTATGAAAAGCACTGGGACCAGCAGGTCGAGGGACATCATCCTGCCCCTCTACTTCTCTCTGTAAAGCCTCACCTGGAGCCCTGCATTCAGCTCTGGAATCTTCAGCCCAGGAAGGACATGGATATGTTGGAGCTAGTCCAGAGGAGGCCACAAAGATGGTTCGAGGACTGGAGCACCTCCCATACAAGGACAGCTGGGTGAGCTGGGCTTGTTCATCCTGGAGAAGAGAAGGCTCTGGGAGACCTCATAGCAGCCTTCCAGTACTTAAAGGGGCTCCAGGAAAGCTGGTGAGGGGCTCTTGATCAGGCAGTGCAGGGATAAGATGAGGGGGAATGGTTTGAAGCTGGAAGAGGGTAGATCTTAAGAAGAAATGTTTTCCTGTAAGGGTGGTGAGGCCCTGGCATAGGTTGCTCAGAGAAGTCCTGGATGCCGCATCCCTGGAGGTCTTCAAGGCCAGGCTGGATGGGGTTTTGAATACCTGGACCCAGTGGAAGATGTCCCTGCCCATGGCAGGGGGGTTGGAAGTGGATGATCTTTGAGGTTGCTCCCAACCCAAACCATTCTATGATTCTATGCTCTGTGGCCCTTTTCCTAAGAGAAAGCCATGCAGTTTTTATAGTTCAGTAGAGATGTTAGGATGCTGGTAATACCCACAGTGGCAATATCTTAATAGCTTAACTTTACATGTGTCTTGTTTGCGTTGGTCTTTATTAGACCAAGCTGTTATCTGTTACTTTTCAAAATCTCCTGAAGGTATATATTGAAGTATTGAAACATGATATTGTTATTTGAAGTTCACTGGAAGTTCATACATGGGATAACAGTGAAAGCAAGAGGCTATTCAGCAGCATTTTTAGGAGATCTGAGTAACTGTGCTGAAAACAGACTTAATAGCTGGAATTTGTGGCATCTGCTGAAATGTGCTTCAGCTCCAAATGTTGAAATTTAATGCATGTATGCTCTAAATTTAGGTTATTTGGAAACTGAAGGAGTTTGAACCTTACCAATTAAGTCCAAATGTCACAATCCCATCGTTAAGCAGTTGGGCCTGGCATTTAGAATGGTTTGAGTTGGAAAGGACCTTAAATATCTAACTCCAATCCCCGTGCCGTGGACAGAGACACCTCCCACTGGATTAGGCTGCCCAAGGCCCCATCCAACCTGGCCTTTGTAGTGCTACTTAGCTTCACTGATATCTGTTGATTTGACCATAAAAATCATGAGATAAAGCATAAAAAAAGTTTGAAATTAGGAGATTTCATAACAAAAACACCAAACAGAAGAGTGAGGGGATTTCTAGTCTGGCAGAGAAGGACTGACTCCATCACAACAGTGGTTTTCGTTACATTCAGGACACTTCTGTTGCTTATATTTCTCATATCTATGCACAGCACTATTTATTTAATTAGTTAAGGCAAAATGCAAACATATAACTCGTTGCGCTTTCCAGTAAAAACAAGAAGTATATTCATTCACCACTGTTTCCAAACATCTTTGGATGAAATAGAACTCTTCCTTCATTTCTGCCCAGCAGCTCTTTTCAGTATTTTAAGACAAGAACTGAGGAACAAACCAGAAGCTTCTTGAAGATAAAGGTGAAACATGTTCATCAAGCAGCTTGCCGTTAGGACAGAGTGGTGTTCTCTTGCAAAATAACAATTAGAAAGATGCTGTGCAGTTATCTATTGCATCCAGCAGTGATGTTACTCCTCCTTCTAATCTTTCATTAATGACAGATCTTATGTGTCTTACCTGGCACCGACTTAGAAGACTACTGCCTATTCATTCACAAATATTACACCCTGTGGGTTTGATTGCCTTTTATTCAAGAAAACAGACTGTTAAATTTTGGCTGTTGAGACCTTCTGTGATTGTAATACAGCAGCCTGAACCTGGCTTACATAATTACACTATTGGGCACATGATTTCAGTGCACACATTAGGTTATTGTACCTAAGAGAGCTCTAAAATCAGTTCTTTTCATCTGCATGTATCAGTATGTTCCTCATGCCTTCCTTCTGAATGAGTTATTGGAACTTTTTAGATTCCAGGGATGTGAATAGCCAAAAGATTACTTAGATTTTCATTAAGAAAACACTGACGTCGGCATCAGGCGAGACTGACGTTAGGAGAAGGCCGTGCTCACAGCAGCGTGACATGGCACAGGAGTTTTAACATCAGTCAAGCCATTAGAAAAAGAGAAGTTTCATCAACTCTACTTTTAAAGGAATGATAGAATGGTTTAGGTTGGAAGCGACATTAAATATCCAGTTCCACCCACCTGCCATAGGCAGAGGCACCATCCACTGAATCAGGATGCTCATCTTTTAACCTTGAAACATTTAGCCTGTAGATAACATTATTTTGTGTTTGAAAATTCCCTTTGTGAAGTATTAATTAGTTTTTGGCTTGTGCTGTAAGGCAAATGGGAAACGTTTCCCTATTTATTGTGAAAACCTCTTTGCTTTGGTGAGGATTGTCTTTGTTTAGCTGAACAAACTTTTGCAGTTATGATTAATTAAACGGTTTTCAGCATTCCAGAACTGCACGAAAATATTTATCTTTCTGGTTCTTTGTTCGCACTGTTGTAACTCGGGCTCTTCGGGCAATTTTCATAATCATGGCAATGCTCTGCCTGCAGGATTTTACAGCTGGGCCCTGGAAATTAGTTCTGTGATGGAATCTGGCGGATTGGTTTTGGCTTGAGAAGCAGCATATGTTTTTAACATATGCATGTTAGCAAATCAGATTGAAGTCAGAACTAAGAGGTCTATTATCTCCATCCTGCTAGGACTTTGGGGAATTAAGTATAAAGGGCAAAAAAAGGGTGAGTCTCAGAAACTGGATAGTGAAGAACAGCACTGACCCCAGATAAAAGGTGTTGAAGGCCAAGTTGGATGAAGCTTTGAGCAACCTGATCCAGTGGGAGGTGTCCCTGCCTATGGAAGAGGGTGAACTGGATGGACTTTAAGATCCCTTCCAACCCAAACCATTTTATGATTCTAGGAAATCTTGCAGATAGCACTGGTTCCTTCTAGTTTGCCAGCGTAGCTGCTGGAATGAACCAGAGGAGTTACCTCTTGGTGTTCTCGCCCACAGAATCGAGGCTAATCCAAGAATAGCAGACAACCCATTCTGGCTCGCTGCCTGTGTTTATCTCTCCCTATTGCATAGCATGCTGTTACAGGCTCATTTCTATAATGCATGTAGTTTGTATTCGCCTCCTGCTCCAAAATGTTCTCCTTTGCAAGCGGAATTGTCGCACGTGGCAAGGTTCCCTTGGTCCTGGGTACCAGGTCTCCTTCACATGTCAAACTGGCTGAGGAGGGAACAAAACGTGCCAGCCACTTCTTCTTTTCTGTTAGCCAGTGATGCTAACTAATATGAATAAATCAGTAGTTTTTAAAACAAGGACTTGAAGGGACGTGTTAAAATTTTCCATGTGAGTTTATTTTGAAGGACAGCTGAAACTTTGAGACAGTTTGACACCTGCTGTGTAACTCAGCGCAAGTACATTTGTGCTTTTAGAAGCTTAAATTGTAAAAGCAAACCTGACAGACAGCAATTTCTGAGGGACACATGGATGCAAAAGGTCCTTTCTGCCAGTCTAGGCCAGTCTGAGGAGCAGCATGAAGTGTGTTCCCACCACAGGTGTCCAGCAGAAGCAAGCACTGCTTTCTTCAGGGCTACTGTTGTGAAAGGGCTGGGCCATGGTTAGATCTTGTCCAGAAAGTGCTTTGTGTTACGAAATGTAAAGCATACAAGTCAGGGAATTACAGAATCATACAATGGTTTGGGTCAGAAGGAACCTCAAAGCCCATCCAGTTCCAACCCCTCTGCCATGGGCAGGGACACCTCACGCTGGATCATCCAACTCTAAATCTCCCCTTTTTCAACTTAAAACTGTTCCACTCGTCCT
The DNA here is from genome assembly GCF_032191515.1 of Phaenicophaeus curvirostris. Taxonomy (NCBI): domain Eukaryota; kingdom Metazoa; phylum Chordata; class Aves; order Cuculiformes; family Cuculidae; genus Phaenicophaeus; species Phaenicophaeus curvirostris. Next base: position 2,731,500 of record NC_091396.1, read on the forward strand.
ATCCCTGCCCTCCCTGATCAAGAGCCCCTCCCCGGCTTTCCTGGAACCCTTTTCAGTACTGGAAGCTGCTCTAAGGTCTCCCTGGAACCTTCTCTTCTCCAGGCTGAACAACCCCAACCCTCTCAGCCTGGCCTCATAGGGGAAGCGCTGCAGCCCTTGGATCATCTTTTTATAAGAGGTGGGAAAGGCTTAACAGATGTGATGCGAATGACCTGGCTGGAGCCACCGCTCTGTGTTGGGAAGTGCCTGTGTCTCGGTGATGATGTGAGGATGCTCTCAAACGATTAGACATGGGATTTGAGACCCAGGTCCTTCAAGGGAGATCTGTAGAATTGACCTCTGTGAGTCTGGTCATACAAACACCAGCAAGTGGTGTTTTCTGTGTCTAGTTCCACAGATGTAACAGCAAGTCAGTCCTTGAACGTGCATCTCGTCTTCTTGCGAGTGATTTAAACATACAGCTGCGTATTAACTGGGGTCAAGACTGCAGTTAGGCCCAGAGTCACGCTAGAATAATTCATCTCCCAGATTGTTTGCAGTAGTTTTCAGCTGATAGAGAATTTTAGGATGTCAAGGAGTTGAAAGGAGGAAGAGAAGCATGATCGGTGGTTTCCCTTCCTCCGCGCTTCCTCTGTGGAGGTGGCTACTCGCCATGGCCGTTGGGGATCAAACAGCTTGGGGGAGGCAGATGGAAGTCAGTCACGACCCAGACCACATAACTATGACCATATTGTTGTACATAAATCTATTGTGTATATCTATCTGACTCTTATCATCAGCTATATACAATTTAAGCTGGTTCTAATTCTTTTCTGTCTGTCTAGAAACCAAGAGTTCCTTCTGTCACAGCATCCAGATGTTACAAATATGTTTTTCTAATGAGACACATGGCATATTCCAGAGGAGCACAAGTACTGAAAATGGAATCTTTCCCCTGTTGTTAAAACAAAGTTTGTAAAATGTGATTATAATAAATAAACCACAGATTTGAGGGGCTTTTTTAAGATTCGTAGCAAGTTCCTAATGATTACTTCATGGGGTTTTTTAGTGAGCTTGAATTTAGTTTTTACTCTGATTTGCACTTAACACAAAGTAAAATCGGTCTGAGTGAGGCTGAGCCTTATTTCTAAGTGTGATTTGCAAGGCAAGGGTGGGAAAGGGGGGATTTCTGTCTGTGGTTGCTAAGAAAGTTCAGAGCTGCCAGTTCTAGATTTAAACTATTCTTATACCAATGGATATTCTATAAGCAAAGGAAACTGTGAGGGCAGATTCAGTGGAGGAAGGATCCCAATAAATCTAATGTTATCCAGATGTTTTTCATTCCGTTAGTGACTGAAGGATAAGTCGCTGAACTGTGGCAGTGTCATGGCATATCCAAGCCAAGACCATAGTAACTTGATAATGATCCACTAAAAGCTGAGAACTCTTATCTTCTAAGATGCGAGCCAGTCGCTGCTTCAACTGAACACAGAGGAAAACTTACTTTTCGGGCCAGTTGGCTGAGATTAAATCTCTTCTTCCCTGTCTGTGAAGATCTGGGACTGTCTGCTTTGAAAGACGTGGCATTTGTTGAGCTGACCCTTGGATCAGATCCAGCATGGTAATTCCTAGTTTTTCTCTGTAAGCATGGGAGGTTTTTTTACAAATGCAGTAGAGTATTTTGAATCCAAAAGGAATGGCTCCTGACTTCAGCTGGTTGCGTTTTGGAGCAAAGATTTTGTGTTTCTCTAGATCATAATTTCTGTTGTTGTTTTATTCACATATAATTACATACTCAGAGACTTTTATTTTTCCTGCAGCTTGGAGAGGGGTTTAGTATTTGAGAATCCACTGTTTTCCCCATCAACGTGACATGGCTTAGATTTTGGATACCCTTGCCTCAGAGTCTTTTCCCTTCTCCAGTTAATGAGAATTCACTCTGGTTTTGTTCTGACTGTTGCCATCCTAGGAGTTTTTCCATCCTGGTGTAAAGTTCAAACAACTTCTAGCCACCTTCCTACACAATTCATCGTTCTGTTGCAGATTAGGCTTATTCCCACCTTTTTCCCCTCTGTGTAGTTCTGCTCCTTGGATATGGGTATCCCAGAACCTGTAGTGAGGAGTCTTGAAGAGCAATGGGAAAGCTTGCTTGGCTTATCTGCACTCCGGCTGGCATTCCCAGTTATCTCTGCTGCTCGCATTACTCCCTTCTCTATGTGCACACATGTGACTTTTAAGCATATTCCTTTTAAAAACCAAATTCAAAGGGAACAGGTGAGACTAAACTACAGCTTTTTATAGCTGTTCGTAACTTGCCTTGTGTTAGTGACTTTCAGCTCGGTCATTTTATGGTAGAATGGGGCTGAACTCTAGAGTTTGGTTCCAGCATTAAACCCAAACGTGAGCTTACTGCACGGAAAGCCTTTCTCTTTTTTCAGTCCTTTGTGAAAAACACAATGATCTCTAAAGATCTGGGATTCTTCTCTGCACATGAGCCCCTGTATAGTTTCAGTAGATCAAATGTAGGAAAGTTAGCATGACCCACCCTACTCTAACCATAAGTTTTCTGATATTTATGCAGGGTTTGCAATGCTCAAGTTTGCACGTGTTTGAAATGGTAGCGGGTGAAGGGAAGAGAAAGCTTGTTCAGTCAAACCATTTAGAAAAATCTATAACAGTGTGGGTGGAAGACTGTCTATTCCACGTATGTCTCAACCAGCTCAGACTGCCAGAAGAGAGACTGATTTTGCTGTCTCACCTGCTGCTTCCATTAGGATGATATTTTCCTTCCTGCTTTAGAAGAAGAAGGTACTTGTTCAGAAGAACAAGGGGTTTCTTTCTTGATGGTGCTGTCGCTGTTGGCTCCCTCTTTGTTTTGCTGTGGCAAAATGGTAGGCAGTGGCAAATAGCACAGGAGGAGAATCATAGAATCATAGAATAACCAGGTTGGAAGAGACCCACCGGATCATGGAGTCCAACCATTCCTATCAAACACTAAACCATGCCCCTTAGCACCTCATCCACCCGTGCCTTAAACACCTCCAGGGAAGGTGACTCAACCACCTCCCTGGGCAGCCTGTTCCAGTGCCCAATGACCCTTTCTGTGAAGAATTCTTTCCTAATGTTCAGCCTAAATCTCCCCTGGTGGAGCTTGAGGCCATTCCCTCTTGTCCTGTCCCCCATCACTTGGGAGAAGAGCCCAGCACCCTCCTCTCCACAACCTCCTCTCAGGTAGTTGTAGAGAGCAATGAGGTCTCCCCTCAGCCTCCTCTTCTCCAGGCTAAACAACCCCAGCTCTCTCAGCCGCTCCTCATAAGACTTGTTCTCCAGCCCCTTCACCAGCTCCATTCTCTTCTCTGGGCTCGCTCCAGAGCCTCAACATCCTTCTTGTGGTGAGGGGCCCAGAACTGACACAGGATTCGAGGAGCGCTCTCCCCAGTGCTGAGTCCAGAGGGAGAAGAACCTCCCTGGACCTGCTGGTCACACTGTTTCTGATCCAAGCCAAGATGCCATTGGCCTTCTTGGCCCCCTGGGCCACTGCTGGCTCCTGTTCAGTCGCTGTCAACCAACACGCCCAGGTCCCTCTCCTCCAGGCAGCTTTCCAGCCGGACTTCTCCTAGTCTGTAGCACCGCATAGGGTTGTTGTGCCCCAAGTGTAGAAGAGAGGTGGCTGCCGGGAAGATGTCCTCCTCCTCGCCTTGCTCCTCCTTTCTTCAGTCACTCCTGGGGACCCAGGCAGATGGAAGATTTTGATAGCATGGCTATTTCTTTTGGGAAGACCTACTGCTTCCATGTGAGAGAGCAGGCAGTCCTCACCTCTCAAAGTCCAGCTCCAAGTGTATTGTCTGAGCATTCAAGGCAGAGGAAGGATGGCAGAACTTTCTAACTCCTGTGAAGGTCTTTCCTCTTTTACATACAATTAACTTCCCTCTGCCAAAAAATGCCTTGGCTTCAAGGCTCTTAAAAACTCTCAGAAGAGCCCACTTTGGAGACTGGTTTCTTTGTGATGCACGAGTTAGCACTGAAGTCTTTGATCCCGTAGCATGTCCTCAAGGACTGCCCACATGATCTCCGCATGCCAGTCGTGTCCCAGGCCATTCCCAGCAAATGAGTGCAGTACATTTGCCAGGAAAAAGTTACAACTTGCTTTAAATTCCCTGCCAAATGCTGCTGCCACTATCCTTTCTGGTTATGTCAAAATAAAATAACATGTTTTAGTTCAAATGAGGGGAAAAATCCCGCCGTAGAGTCCATTTTTTCTCAGAGCACACCTCACCCAGCTCCAACCTGATCCCCTTGCAAATGGTGGAGAAAATTTCAAAGAATCTATGGATTAATTATTGACAGCACGTGACCTGGAGGAGAAAAGGCTCCAGAGAGACGTTAGAGCAGCCTTCCAGTACTGAAAGGGGGCCTATACAAAGGTTGGGGAGGGGCTCTTTATCAGGGAATGCTGGGATGGGGAATGGTTTTAAGCTTAAAGAAGGGAGATTTAGATGAGATCTTAGGAAGAAATGTTTTCCACTGAGGATAGGGAGGCTCTGGAGCAAGTTGCCCAGAGAAGTCATGGCTGCCCCATCCCTGGGGGTGTTCAAGGTGAGGTTGGATGAAGCTTTGGGCAGCCTGATCTAGTGGGACGTCTCCCTGGCCATGACAGGCGAGTTGGAACCAGATGATCCTTAAGGTCCTTCCAACCCAAACCATTCTATGACCGTATCAGACATTCCTGTCGTTCTTTACAAGGTGTATAGCAGGTGAGCAGTGTCTGTTCTACTTCCAACTGCTGCGTACTTTCCCAATTTACATGTGGCATCACTCAAAGACAACTTCATGGCCAGAAACTGAACAAAGCACTGGTGACATTCTTCATAGAAATCAGAGAGTCAATGTCCCTAGTGAACTACTGCTGCAAGTATGACAGTTTCCCAGGGCTAGATCGCTTCATGTGCAGGATTTAATGAGCTGCCAAATGCTTCTAAATGTCAGAAAGTCCAGAGGAAAATGTACAGTACAGAGCATGGCACAGACAGAAATTAATTCTTTCGCTCGCAGCATCTCTCAGTTAATTTTCCATGAAGGTTTTTCCCCTTCCCCTCCTCCAGTGTGTTTCAGACTGTGAAATGATCTGTGTTTCCCTAGAGGCAGAGAGACACTCAGGTGAAGGGCCTCAGGGATGATAATTGCATTTATTTTCTAGAAAATGAATAATTGCATTTATTTTCTTAGAGCAATGCAACCCAATACTGGCATTTCATTACGCTGAACTCTTCCTTTCTGCTCAGATCATGGGATAACACTGCTTATCTGATGTGGTGTCAGCGTGCAAAGAGCGGATCCCACGAGCATGCCCAGAAAGAAAGTAGTTGGATAAAAGAAGAGTATGTCGGAAAGGAGAATAGAAAGCCCATCCTCAAGCTAGAAATTTTCAAGAGAAGTAAGGCTGTTAGAGCAAAATAGAAAATGAAGTCATTGTAGACGTTCTTGGTAGAATAATGATTTTTCCAGCTTACATGTGAGTGGTGGGGTTGGGACAAATTAGGATAGAACTATGAGGAAAGAATCCTTCCTGATATTTCTTTTTGCAAGCCAAAGCCTGCTGTTCTTTGGGCACAGGGTAACTAGGCAGTCTGTTGAACTGCGAGTTCTAAAGCCTTTGGAAAAATCTGAGAGTAAACATTAAAAAAACTCCTTCTTCCCGTTCCTCCCAAGCCAGGTTTTCCACATTGAAGGTCTGCCTGGGCACACAAGCCATTTATAACCCTGGTATATGTGAATTCTTTACAGAGTGGAAATTTCTTCATGATACGTGTTGTTTCTGGTGCAGATTCCGTGGTGGTTCCCGTCAACTGACCACACTCTCGTGCTGCCCAGCACAGTGTGTCACAGTGACCAACCAGGGTTTGGCTTGCTACCTGATAATATGTTCAGAACTGTGCTGGGTCAACATCTCTCTCTGTCCAGCAACATTCCCACCATGCAAGTGTCAGGGAAGCTGTGATGTGGCCTAAATAGCTTGTCTACCCCAAAAGGTGGGAGATACAGTCACGTGTAAGATGAGTTTTTCCGTTGCTCTTGAGGTGTTCATCCCATCTTGGGAGTTTCAGATCCTGTACTAGAGGCTCTGCTGAGAACGTACAAAGTCTGAATAGTTAATTTAGGCTCCTCCCTTAAGTGCCTGAATTTAAAAGGTGTAAATACCTCTTTTGTAGATCAGATAAGGGTTGGAGTTCTCTGGAAGGGACTGTTGAAAGGCATCTTCCAAATGCCTGTTGGACTGGATTGCTGCTCTTCCCTTAGGGAAGTCCATCAACTCTGAATTGTCTGTGCTGGAGGGATTCATCCCATCTCATGAGTCTGGGACAAGTTAGAAAGCCTAAACAGGTTGGGAAATTCGAGCTGGACTTCAAGGAAGTCTTTCAACCAATAAGCTACTGGGTAATTTTCAAAGTAATGAATGTAGCAGCCCTGATATTTTGGTTGTTGGGCATAGAAATAAGCTGGTAGAGTCAGTAAGTAGATGTCCTGCTAAAAACACTGGTGATGCAGGATTGATCAGATGCTTCAAAGGACCCCTGACTTTGTTGATGCTGCTTCCAGCTCAGAAGAGCAGGAGCAGAGGGAAAAACAGTGTCCTTTTTCTGTAAAGAGACATTGGCAGTGGTTTAGAGTGCCCCTTGCAACTGGCAGTATGGAAACAGGTGGCAAATATTTTACAGAGGGGAGTTATTCCACCCTGAAGGATGTTTGAAGTCATACAAAGGGAATTCTGCTTGCAAATTCCATTACTGATAAATGGTTTCTGAGGGATTGATGCTGCTTACTCGTACTGTGCTTGCATATATGTGCACACATATACCTGCACTGCTTTGAAAATGCCTATCAGGGCTTCAGCTCCTTTCATTAATGCCAAATATTTTTTTTATTTTCTGATTTGTATTCCTTTTTTTCTCCAAAATTTGTAAAGGAATTGGTACCTTCTCCCCTCAGTTGTTTTCTTTTGAATGATTCAAAGAAAAGGGTGGGCTTATTTTTCCAGTGTTAATAAATTCATTACTGGCAACAGGAAAGGTGTTCCAATTACAGCTGGTCTGAGTCTGCCACCAGGATGGAGGTATCCTTGGAAAAAGGGTAAAAAAAGAGATGTCTGGCAGTATATTGAGAGGATGGATGAGCTATGCTGTGTATGGAAGTATTATGGTACCTATATATTACTGTGCAATCTCAGTACTGCATTCATTCTTTAGCAGCAATAAAGGGGGGCTCTTCATAAGCTAGTCCAGAATGGCTGTTGTTGCTATTGTTATTACCTTATTTATATTCCTTTATTGCCTTGCAACCTTTCCTATCAAGTAAAACCTCACTGTGTTGGATGCTGTACAAATTAGGAACAGATAAATTGCCTTCCCACAAATTGCTTGCCGTTTAAGTAATGTATATTTAGTCTTCCTCAGAGATGCCTGCATGCTAGTTGATGTCTTTTTGATTCTACTCATTCCTCCCTAGCAGAACAGTTTGCATTAAAAGTTTTGCATTTTGATAGGAGCGGTTGGACTCGATGATCCGGTGGGTCTCTTCCAACCTGGTTATTCTGTGATTCTGTGAAAACGTAGCTGCATCAATTCACATTAAACCATAGCTGCATCAGTTCTGCTGCGGTCGAGAGTGTCAGTGGTACAAAAATAGAGGTCTGAAGGATGTGAAAAGTCATTGGATAGTGGTAATGTAACAGAAAGTTCAACGGAGGTAGTACTGAATTTGCTTGATTTAGTGGAAGTTTCAAATGTTCAAGTATTTTTGGTGTTACTAAGTGAGCCGTGGAGCAGCCCATATGTATGGATTGTTTAGAACAAACACAATTATTATTCAAGCTGCACCCCTGGATGAGAACCTTCTGATCCAAAATGAAGCATTGGCTGCTTAAGCGAGGGGGCTGACCGATAGCTGATAAAGGTAGAAGCAGATCCCATCTGTTCAGTCTGGCCCTTCTTCCCACAGAGTGGTAAAATATATTGCAGGAAACCAGCGTGTCCCAGCGTGACCCCAGGAAGCAGTTTGATAACCAAGGCTGCGCAGTTCCCAGTCCTTCCACCCATCGGGAGCTGCCAGTCTTGCCAAGCGTAGGGACAGAGTCCTGGGTGGGTTTTACCCGTGCCAGCCTCCTGCAAGCACTCCCAGGGACTGCTCTATGAGTTGTGCCTTTGCCTCTCAGTACGAGATAGCGTTAACTATGATGTATTTCTTCCCTTGTCTGCACAGACCCTTCATGCTTCTGCCGCCGCTGATGGAATGGATGCGAGTGGCCATCACCTACGCTGAGCACCGGCGCAGTTTAACGGTGGACAGTGACGATATCAGGCAGACAGCCAGACTGCTCTTACCTGGACTGGACTGCGAGCCCCGGCAGCTAAAGTAGGTGGACTCTATAAAGTACTGAATTGTCACTGCTTACAATATTCTCCTTACTGTATTTCAGTGGAGCCAGATCTCAAAGTACTGCACAGGCAAGACATGTTTTAGTATTCCCAAAAATAAAGAAACTTTGGCCTAACACTGCAGCTGGGGTAGAAAGACTTGGTCTTGCGAAAAGTTATATAGGAAGAATGAGATAGAAAAGGATTGGCACACAAGTATTCAGGGGTTTTATGCTGAGATTATTTTTTGCATCAGTACCTTTTAAAATCCTCCCCATATTGAACAGGGATTTATAATTAGCTTGGTTCATTAGCACATCATAGGTGTTTTTGTAGAATCACTAGGTTGGAAAGGACCCACTGGATCATTGAGTCCAACCATTCCCATCAATCACTAAACCATGGCCCTCAGCAGCTCATCCACCCATCCCTTAAACCCCTCCAGGGAAGGGGACTCAACCTCCTCCCTGGGCAGCTTCTGCCAGTGCCCAGTGACCATTTCTGTGAAAAATTTTTTCCTAATGTCCAGCCTAAATCTCCCCTGGTGGAGCTTGAGGCCATTCCCTCTCATCCTGTCCCCTGTCACTTGGGAGAAGAGCCCAGCTCCCTCCTCTCCACAACCTCCTCTCAGGGAGTTGCAGAGAGCAATGAGGTCTCCCCTCAGCCTCCTCTTCTCTAGGCTAGACACCCCCAGCTTGGGTTGGAAGGGACCTTTAAGCTCATCCAGCTCCAACCTCCCTGCCAATGCACTGGAACACCTCCTGCTGGATCAGGCTGCTCAAAGCCCTGAGCACCTCCACCCCAAACTCCTCTGGGGAACCTGTGCCAGTGCCTTACAGCGACAAATATCTTCCTAATATCTAATCTAAACCTCCCCTTCTTCAGCCTAAAACCATTCCCCCTCGTCTTATCCCTGCACTTCCTGATAAACAGCCCCTCTCCAGGGCAGCAGCCCAGGATCACCTGGAAAGATAAAAATGAACCATTACTCTTGGAATTATTTTTCATGAACAGTAAACACAACAAGAGGCTTTTAATAAGGAGTCCTCGATCTGGTTATGTTGCTTTTTACCTTTTCCTTCTGGCAGCCAGAAGATTCCTGCTTTTTACTACAAATCTGTCTCCCAACTTGTGAATTGAAAGGTCATTCTTATTCCCCACCAAATCAAATTCCCTGACAGCTGGACTTGATGAACTTAGAGGTCTTTTCCAACCTTAATGATTCTATGATTCTAAGGGGTAGCTGAATAGTTGGCAAGAGTGCTGGTGCAATGAGGTGACTGCTCCATCAGCTGCAGCTGACTACTGGTCTTCTTCTCAGCTCTTGGTTCCTGCCATTCTCCTGAGAGGTGGCACTTGACCCACTGAGGGTGCTGCTGTTTTTTTTGAAAGTCAAGTTAAATGGGTGATCCTCAACAGTTATTTAAGCTCTTTGGCCTCAGGCTGGAAGGGAGCAGCTCAACTTGGACTTGGCATCCCCAAAGCAGGAGTTGCACACTTATTCCTGGCACATTTTCCTTTCCCTTCTCTCTGCCAGAGTACGTTGTTGGACTTGATGATCTCACAGGTCTTTTCCAACCTAAACGACTGTGTGTGCCCTGTGTCAAAACACAGGCTGCTCTGCCTTACGTGTGGATGGTAGGTGCTCGTGTAGGCAAATTAATCTGGACAAAACTAATTTCACAGATGTGCCTAATGCTTGCCAAAGCCCTTGAAATTCTTTGATGAACAGAAGACTAACTGAGCCACAAGTACTTCCAGCCAGCTTCATGGTTTTCCTTTCAGTCTCTCCTTTAGAAAGCCTTTTGATTTCAAAACTGAATCCAAACCTTCTGCTTCAAAGGCATCCTGCTCTGTCTCTGCACTGTTTTTTCGTTCACATTAATGTCCAAAGCACGAAGCACGGGTAGTCCTTTAATTTATGGATCATACACCTTAAAAAAAATAAATATAAGAGGTGGATTTGAGTGTTTGATTTTGCAGCTGGTGTGAGCTAAAACAAAACACTTGGATACAGCCTTTGTGGAAATGGGGCTCATCTCAGGAAATTTAGTCTGAAGCGTATGATACTGCTGTGAGGTGAAGGTCTCAGTAGAAACCCAGGAGGTTCAAAATAATGTAAGCAATAAATAAAAGGGAGGAACAGGTATTAAGGGCCTCAGCCACACTAAGTGGGATTTTCTTGCATAAGATAGTTGTTGGGTTGTTGAGAGTCAGCAGTACTGGCCCAGGGAGGGGGTTAGAGATTTCTACCCAGTTTGTTATTACAGAAAGAGTGGTAGTTCTGTAAGAAAGGAAAGTTTCTTCCACACCTCTTGCCTCACCGAACTGTTCCTCCACAGGGACATGTTCCTCCATTTCCTGCAGGAGAAGCAATCTCTGCTTTGATGTAACACATCAGGTTGAGGGAGGCGATTCTGCCACACTGCTCTGCTCTCATGAGACCTCACCTGGAGTTGTGCATTCAGTTCCAAAGTCCTCAGTAGAGGAAAGACATGGAGTTGTTGGAGGGAGGCCACAGGAGGGCTACGAAAATGATCAGAGGGCTGGAGCAACTCCCACACAAGGACAGGCTAAGAGCTGGGGTTGTTCATCCTGGAGAAGAGAAGGCTTTGAGGACACCTCATAGCAGCCTTCCAGGGGCTCCAGGAAAGCTGGGGAGGGGCTCTTGATCAGGGAGTGCAGGGACAGGATGAGGGGAAACGGTTAAGCTGGAATAAGGGAGATTTAGATGAGATCTTGGGAAGAAATATTTTCCTGTGAGGGTGGGGAGGCCCTGGCACAGGTTGCCCAGGGAAGTCATGGCTGCCCCATCCCTGGAGGTGCTCAAGGCCAGCTAGGATGAGGCTTTGAACAACCTGATCCAGTGGGAGGTGTCCCTGCCCATGGCAGGGGGGTTAGATCTGGATGAGCTTTAAGGTCCCTTCTAAGCAAAACTATCCTGTGATTCTATGATCATCTTTGTAGCAGAGGACAAAAATCGAACTTAGGCTTGCTCAGGTCTTTGATCTGAAGTGTATGCCGTAAGTTTTATTTTCAGAGGTCTGAGGATGCTTGTGGTGTGTGGGAGGAGAGAGATGTGTGCCTTTTCACATGAAAGATTTAAACTAACAAACAAAACTATGAGGAGAGAGCAGTGCCTTGTTTCCAGTGCCCACTGAATGGTCCTTTAGAGCAGTCCTTTGCATTTAGCCATTAGAGCACCTTTCAGGGAAAAGGGAGTCTTGGAACTGAAGCCAAATTGATCCCTAGCTTTGTTGTGTGACTAGAGGCAAATTGCAGCTCGCTTCCTCGTGATGCACAAGCTAAAAGTCATTTAATGATAGTTCCTTGCAGTGGTGATGTATCAGGTAGGGTATGTTGAAATCCCTGAAAGAGAAGTTGTGCAGGAGAACAAAGTGTATTTTGCATAACCTGAAATTCAGACCACTAATATCTACTCTTTGACAGAGGCTGCTTGGGCAGCAATTGTCTTCCACAACGACTGCTTGTGTCTTAGAGGATGGAGCCTTCTAATAGGTTGCTGTCAGTTTATGTTTGCCAGACAATTCTTAAACGTCCTCAGTAGTCACTTAAATGATAATATAATGCTGGATTGCGAAGAACTGTGCTTCTTTTCCACCTATTTAAATATAAATATTGGGATTTTAGTATTAAGTTATTATCACCGGCTGCTTTTTTAATTATTATTACTTTTTCCTCACTGCAGTCCAAGTTTAAATCAGTCACTACCGGTGTTTAAAGTAGGAGTTGCTGCTTATGAAATTCAGAGAGCGCACCAGGCTCCTGCTCCCTCTTCAAGCTCTCCCTTCCCAAAACAGGAGCTCAACCCTATCCCTTTCCTTGCTCCCTGGGCTCTGCCCCCTGATGTCTCTCAGTCCAGTAGTTCAGTTCACCCCCTGGGCACAGCTCAGTGTATATGGAAGCTGCTCTCTGGGTGACTCCAGGAGCAAAGGCTTTACCCTCAGAAGCATGCAAGAGTTGGCCTTTCCTCTCTACAGGAAAACAACTCACACATGGAAATCCTGCTGTGGTTACAGCTGCTGCACAGCAGTTGGACGTGCGTGAGCTTTCCTCTCCCAGCTCTGGTAGGATGCTCTAACTTCTATCACGTCCAAAAGAAAGAGCTGCTTTGCATCTCTCCTGGAGGAGCACGCTGCCAAGCCACCGCAAGCCAACAGCAAGCGTGCTGTAAGTTTTGCACAGGCTGAGCCTGCAGGTCCCCAGGAGTAAAGCTTTCAAATTCTGACTTCAAACTCTTGCGCCTTGAACTGGGCTTCCAACAGCTCCACTCCAAGGGCTCCAGCCCACGTTTGATCTGGGTCTCTTAACACCTCTGTGCAACTGTTTTAGGTTGCTGTCTGCTCTGCAGGGCTCATCAGTGAATTGTCCAACCATCACCCCTGCTCCAACAGTGCCTGTAAATAGCACTGGGTAGAATCGTGCCTGTTAGCAAAACAGAAACAATGTCCAAAGACTGGTACCATCCCTTCAAAAACTTTTGTTTTCTGAGGTTCACTGGATTTCAAGGGATGTAATTTTATTTCATTTGTTTACATCTTCTCCTTCTTCTCCTCCTTATTATTATTATACAAAGTCATGTACAATCTACATAATATCATAGCATCATGATTGGAATAATCTCCCCAGGGATGTGATAGATTCTTCTATACTGGATACTTCTAAGGCTGAGCTTGACAGGGTGCTGGGCCATCTCATTTAAACTATAGATCACCTAAAAAGTTTGGACCAGATGATCCTTGAGGTCCCTTCTAACCGAGCATTCTATGATACCAGTTACCACAACAGAACAAGATCATGAATCCTAGTAGCCTAGGATTTATGGATGTCTAGTGTTAAGCCTCTTGTCTCGCTGTCCTCTGTGTTCTATAATGCATGCATCCTAATTTAGTATCTGGGTGCTTCAGAGGTCTTGTCTTCTGATGCACTTGGCTACCTCAGAGACACATTTTGTTTGCAGATGTATCTGCAAAGACCTTCTGACTCTAAGACTGTCACTTTGCTTCCCTGCTGACTGTTCCCCAAACCATGCCCTGATGTAGTTCCTTTCTGAAAGCACCTCTGGTAAGATGTTGGTTTCCCCTTTAGCAATGTGACCGGTCACCAGGCTAAGAGGAGTCTTAGCTCAGCATCTTGTTCATAGCATCTGCTCACCATTTGTCAGCCACCACCAATGGAAGTTCAGAAGCATGAAAAATGACCTGCAGAATTAAACTGTGAAGAAGGTCCATCTTGAATCTTCTAAGTGAAGTGATGAGTGTTTTTCTTATCTAGCAGACCATACAACGTTCCCAGAAGAGGTTAGCCCTGTTGAAAGGATCTTATTTTTCAAAGGAACTTGGCAGGCTGATATCTCCCTCGCTGAGAGTTTGCACAAGAGCCTGTAGTGAAAACCAGACAGCTAGTAGAGAAGGCATTCACCCCGAAATAACATCAAAGGGCTGACCTTATCGTTGCCCAACTGAGAGAGGAGACACCTCCAACTCAGCAGTGTTTCTTCAGAGAAGGAGATACACTTCCAGGTTTGGAATTCTGGAATCTCTGTGCAGATAGCCAGAGGGTTTACAGTAATCTCTGGGCTCCTTCCAAATGAGATAAAGGTCATTTTATAGTCATCTGAAGGATAAGGATTTATTAGACCCTCATAGAATCACTGACACACTTCCTTTTATTGGAGTGCTGGAAAAGAGTTGGTAATGTCCCACTACTTAAATTTGATTTCCATTTTTTTTTATTTTGATTTTCTTTTCCAGAAAAGAGTAAGACTTGTTATCTTCTTTCAGAAATTACTTTTATTTCAAAAGAATAGCTGGTAGACAGACAGTGTAATTGTTCCATCCTAGAACTACACTGGTATTTTATTAGAAATACTTTCCACCTTTTTCTCCTCCTTGCAGTATTTCTTTGTATATATTCAGTGGACTATCCTTCAACAAGCAGGAAAATACAGATGTGATATCCAGAATATATACACCTAATTATTTACCTCAGCTGGGGTTTTTTGAGAAGGAGAACTAAGGAAACATGGTTGCTGCAGGTTTGAAGTCTGTGAGAGCAGTCCCACCATAATAACTTCACTCCTGCAGGAACCCCGGTTGCTCAGTGCCCCTTACGGGCATATTCCAGCATCTCCTTCACGTTTTGCTGGATAAGATGTAGCAGAAACAGTGCCTGTTCCAGAGCTGCTCTTGGATGGGTGGAAACTACTGCTTATAAACTACTGCTCATGGCAAGGAATAAGGATTTCTTCCTACCTTTCCTTCAGAGGAGGGCACCAGTGAGGTGCACATTTTTTTGTGTAGTGCTTGCATGATCTTAGTGTCTTTCTCTAAGAACTAACATTTCTATCTCCAGTACAAGTGATGTTAGCTGGATTTTCAGAGATGATTACACAGCGGGGAAGGTGTATGACAGGTAAACCCATGAAAATCCATAGAGCTGATTTCTGCAGGAGACGGGGCCTAAAATAAAAGAAAAGGACAAATCAAGAAATTATTTTGTCTTTCACAGACCTGAATGCTGCTTTAGTTCCTTCCGGAGACTGGATGCTAAGGCTGCTACTGAAAAATTCCAGCAGGATCTGGGTTTCCGAATGCTGAACTGTGGAAGGACGGATCTGATCAACCAAGCAATCGATGCACTGGGACCTGATGGGGTTAACACCATGGATGATCAGGTATCGTGTACAACCACACACACACAAATTCCATGTTCCTTTCCGGGTGGCAAATTAATACTTGAAATCCTAAGTGTTAGTTGCCTCTCTAAAGCTTTGTGAATTTGAGCTTGGGTTTTAGTCTGCAAATGTGTCCTTGGAGTGAATTGTTTCTTTATCAGCTGGAATGTAGGTCTGTTCCTGGGATGGGTCGTCTCCAACACTGATGGAAGACAGGTTAATGCTCTGGATGGAAACTCTGCCGTTGTCTTAATACTAAAACAATGTCAAAACAAGGTGGTTTTTACCAGTGACACTCTCTTCTGGTTCAGCAGCCCCCATCAGGTCTGGGTCAGCGATGAGTGACCAAAAGGTGTTGCTGTCTGATGGCTTTCAGGCGCAGAGTGAGTTTTATGTTATCAGTACAGTCTGGCATCTAAGAAGCAGCACCGAGAACCCCAGTGGCATTGGAATTAGTCGATATTAGCTTTGTTGAAAGCCCATCATGTGTCTGTCTTTCATTCTGACCTGTTCCCTGCTTAGCTTACGTTGAACCATTGGGATTTTGTGGTCTGGGGAATCTTTAGCTGCTTGTGCTGTCAGTCCCAGCCAATAACATCAGTCTGGCCTCTGGGGCATCATTCAATGCATTGAATTAGCTTTTAATTAAAAAAAAATCCCAAACCTCCTCCAAATAAACACTCGTTAGAGCTGTCAGAGCAATGAGAATGATCTGCCATACTAAACACATGATTCTAACATGTGTGGGGCCTTGAAGTCTTGGGTAATAAATGAGCATTAGAAAGACTGTGAAAGAAACTGGACGGGTTGTAGGGAACCTACAGGAATTCGTAAATAATAGAATCATAGATCCACAGAAGCATAGAATCTGTAAGGTCAAAAAAGACTTCTAAGATCATCCAGTCCAACACCACCGTACCTGCTAAACCATGTCACACAGTGCAACGTCTATACATTTCTTGAACATGTCCAGGGGTGGTGACTCCACCACTTCCCTGGGCAGCCTCTTCCAATGCTTCACCACTCATTCAGTAAAGAATTTTTTTCCAATATCCAATCTGAACTTCTCTTGGCGCCATTTGAGGCGATTTCCTCTCGTCTTATCCCTTGTTACTTGGGAGAAGAGACCAGCACCTACCTCGCTAACCTCCTTTCAGGGAGCTGTAGAGAGCGATGAGGCCCTCAACCTCTTCTCCAGGCTAAACAGCCCCAGGTCCTTCAGCTGCTCACAGAACCCCTGTGCTCCAGAACCTTACCCAGCTCTGTTCCCTTTTTCTGGACAGGCTCCAGAAACTCAATGTCTTATTGCGAGGGGTCCAAAACTCAACACAAGATTCGAGGTGTGGCCTCACCAGTGCTGAGTGCAGGGGGACGATCCCTTCCTTACTCCTGCTTGCCACACCATTGCTGATAGAAGCCAAGATGATTTTGGCCTTCTTGGCCACCTGGGCCACTGCTGACTCACATTCATCCACTGTCAACCAGCACCCCCAGGTCCTTAAATGATTCTGGAGTATCTAATCTTTAAGCTAAGCAAGTTTCCTCCTTTATGCTAGCAGTCACAGAGAGTTAAATCCAAACCCTAGCAGTGACTCTGCCAGAGCTGGAATATGAAACCAAATCTCTGGGAAAACATAAGCCAAAGCCAGGATAGCCTAACTTGGAAAAAAACAACTTGAGCATGGCAACAGCAGGTCTCGGATAGAACACTTAACACTGGCATCTGGTAGAGCTTAGTTCATGTATTTTGATTTCTTTTGATCATGATGAGTTGTCTTACCCTCTGCACTGCAGGGAGGGACTGCGAACAGGCAAGATCATCTCTCATATGACAAGTACAGCAGAGGTTCCTACAACAAATGGAGCTTTTGGACTAATTTAACACAGAGGCTTTAGATCCAGGTTCAGATTTTGACCCCCCTCTGTGTGTATGGAGGTATTTTTAGAGAGAATCGTAGAATCACAGAATCACCAGGTTGGAAGAGACCCACCGGATCATCGAGTCCAACCATTCCCACCAAACACTAAACCATGTCCCTCAGCACCTCGTCCACCCTTGCCTTAAACACCTCCAGGGAAGGTGACTCAACCCCCTCCCTGGGCAGCCTCTGCCAGTGCCCAATGACCCTTTCTGTGAAGAATTTTTTCCTAATGTCCAGCCTAAATCTCCCCTGGCAGAGCTGGAGGCCATTCCCTCTCGTCCTGTCCCCTGTCACTTGGAAGAAGAGGCCAGCTCCCTCCTCTCCACAACCTCCTTTCAGGTAGTTGTAGAGAGCAATGAGGTCAGGCTGGATGGTGCTTTGAGCACCCTGAGCTTTAAGGTCCCATCCGACCCAAACCATTCTATGATTCTATGAATTCAGAACATATCTTCAGGATCTTGAGTTTGGAGCAGGACCTTATATTTGTTTCTCATGGGGACCAAGTAGGATTCTGGTTACACAGGATTTGAGGTGTTTAGGGAAACAATCTCTTCTTCCCTTTGCATACTGAGGAACATCAGGGAATGCAAAACTGATGTTAGAAATTAAAAGGAAAAGGAAAGATTAGGTAAGTCTGTACAAGCCTGTAGTTCTAGAACAAGGCTGGTGCAGTAAATACAGGCTTGTGCCTGCAGACCCAGGTTTTTGAATTCTCGGTAAAGTTTACTTGTCTCTAATGAGAGTGGATCCTCCCCAGTCCTCCTGATTGCCACCCTCCCTGCCCCCAAAACAGTTTTGGAAATGTGTGTAACTGCCTCAAGTGCAGGTAGCTTGGGATTGTGGCTGTTGTCACAAGATGCCTTTGCAGATACAAGGTCAGAACTTCTCTGTGTGAGATGTAATTCTATTTTATGATACATGTCCCTCTCTAAGAAGCTTCATTATTACTCAACAAGCAGCAGAGATGCTGCCTGTGAGAAATTCAAACACTCACAATAATTAAGGAGGGGGGAAGCCATAGGATGTGGGCAGGAATAGATTTTACTAAGCCATTTCCTCTCTGTCCTTGGCTACTTCTGGAATGAACTCCATAAGTAAGGCTCATTTCTCTCATAATTCATCTCTGAGCCGTCATGGTTTGCTGGTTAAGTAGGGAGAGAGAGATTTATGGGATTGAAATGCTGAAATATTGTGGCAAATAGGACTTTAGCAACGGGGATAAGTTGCCAAATAAATTCAGCTTGTGTATTTTTATGTTGTTTTCTGCTTTCGGTTCATCCAGCTACAAATGATCCAAGAAATGATATTTCTTTTTTGACAGCCTTGAGAAAGCTCGAGAATTGTGGACAACACACGGCTGGGATTTTCAGCGATCCTTTTTTGATTCTTGCAGTCTTGTCCCCTGATGTTTTGTCTGCATCACTTTCCAGTACTGGTGCATAGTGCCCCTAGAAACAAAAATATTTTGAACATATATATATATAGAGAGAGAGAGAGAGAGACATGCTGTCCCTACACACGCACGCACTCCTCTACATTAAGATCCAAACTCACTGTGTCCATGGCAGTTTCCCTTTTGATAAATATAAAAAGATAACCTTTCTTTTATCTTCTTCCTGCAGGGTATGACCCCACTAATGTACGCCTGTGCTGCTGGAGATGAAGCCATGGTCCAAATGCTTATAGATGCTGGTGCAAATTTAGATATACCAGTGAGTAATAAAGGACCCTCTCCCCATAATTATTCATCTGTAAACTAACAGGAGTCGTTATGAAATCTCTCCTAGCAACTGAAGGCTTCATTTCTGGAAGCTTCTGAGCAAGGCATTTCTTTCAGAAACCATTGCTTCGGGGATTTGGAAGGCAGATGAAAACCTTCAAAAGCTCTTGGAGCACTCAGTGGCTCCAATTATGTTTGGCATTGGCGAGGCTAATAGGCACGGTGGGGGTAAAGGGGCCTCCCTCCTAGAAAAGCTGCCACAAGGAGAAACCAATCAGCCCATTAAAAGGGCCCAGGGGACTGGACGGAGTGACTGGTGCTGGCAGCGTTCTCTAGGCTAGGCTGTCAGTCCCTGGGGTTGTCACTTACAAAGGAAAAAAGCTAGTTATGTGCAAGTCTGCAGATCACGGCAGAGAGACCCTGCAGCGGTTCATAACCACTGGGTTCTTTTTTTCCCAGGTTCCCAGTACGTCTCCACGATACCCTTCAGTCCATCCCGACAGCCGGCACTGGACTGCTCTTACCTTTGCTGTGTTACACGGGCACATCTCTGTGGTTCAGGTAAGCAGAGGAGATGCTGCATCCTCACTGCCAGCCTTCCCGGGCACGGGTCCAGCACAGGCTCCGCGTGCACCTGGAAGCCTTCTAAAAAACAAGGAAAACTCGCTTTTCTTGGGGAACCGTGAATTGATGACATCATTCTTAGCAAGGCCTCAAGTACTAAACACTTGTAAAAAAAAAAAATTCCTTATTTTCTTTGGTTTCACTCTTGGTTCAGGGCTTCTCACTTCCAGAACAAATGCTGCACGAGCATTTTGCTGGTATTAGGTAAACCAGTGCTTTGTGTGGAGTGGTTACAGGTAGACTGCTTGATTGGGATGCTTTCTGGCATTAGATGTTAATTGGTTTATACACTTATATGTGCAAAAATTAAGTGTATGCTGATTTCTGCTGTAATGGCAGCAAATGATCTGTAACGTCCTTTATAATTCTTGAGAACTGCATGAACAGGACTTAAGCTGTAGTGGGAGTTGAGCCTCTCGCATCCTTACTCCCCTTTTTCCAAGGAATTCACACGTGGGGCAGTGGAGTGGGGTAGAAACCTGGAAATCCTACCCAAACTTCACAGAGGAATTCAAAATTGATCATAGAAGAGAGTTGATAACTGGTAAATTTAATTTACCTTCTGCTCAAAGCGGTTAAAACAAAGATGTGAGCACGTGGAGGCGGCACACTCTCATTTCTTTGCTCGTGTATTCTTGGAAATAATCACAAAGATTAATTCTACCGAGCAAATTGCCAGGGCAGCCTTAATTTACATGTGAGATAAGAGGGTGATTCTCCCAGGAGATGCAGCCAAGTATATCAAAGCTCCTCTTGGGCTACATTACCCGCAAGGTTTGTTTCTTTGATTTTGGTTAAAATTTTTAATGGTTACATACATTTTTTTCATTTGGCAATTATTAAAAGGCTAAATGGCAGAAATTAGTATATAAAATTGCCTTTTCGTTAAGGTCTGTGATGTGATGCTTGCATGGAATAGAGAGAAACAAACCGGCCAGTGAACCCGCAGTCGAGCTCTGCAAAGAGGTTCATAATAAAAATGTGAATGTGTTGTGGTTTGTGCCAAGGTCATTGCTAACCGGGGATGACTGAAAGTGTTAAATTGTGAGAATGTTGTAGGACAGAGCCAGCTGGACTCTTCAGTCCAGTGCAGGCACGTGGGCAGGACTCATCCTCCCACTCTGCACCTGCACACGGAGCTCTGGGTGCCCTGATGCTCTCTGCCAGCCCTACGTGGCTGTGAAAGGTCCTCATCACCTTGTGACCTTCTCCCCTTCATCTGAGAGGGGGATAATTTCCCTTGCGAGCAGCTCAGCGCGTTCAATGAAAGCAGGTTCTGTGTGTGGCAAATGACTGCAGCTGCCAGGCTCCACAGGCTCCAAGAGACCAAGAGGTGTCTTTGGCCTCCAGGGCCAATTCTCTGGAGGAACCTCATTTCCTGCTCACAGCGTGAAACTAAATGAGACGGACTTCCTGCACTAAAGAGAAGGGCTGATTGCAGAGCTCTTTGGGAAATTACAATTGCAAAACGATGTTCATAAAGGAGAGTTTTAAAAAAGAAAAAAGGAGGTAGGTGCCGTTCCCCAGGCTGCCAGCTGAGCACCTTTCCAGCACAAACCCACTATTGACAGCACAGGGAAGCGAAAGAAAATAAGAAAGCTCTAAATTGACACTCACGTGGAGACTTTAGCCCTAGGCTGAACGAGGAAGCAAGAGTAATTTCCCTTGCCATGGATATTTTGCTTTAGTCTTTGAGACGATCCCTTGAACCTACTGGTTTTCCTTTCTAGCACACAACCTCTTCTGTTTTGTCTTTCTGAATTGCTCTTTTCTGAGCTCCTTGTCTTTCATGTGTCTCTTGCAGCTGCTCTTGGATGCTGGTGCCCATGTTGAAGGCTCTGCTGTTAACAGTGGAGAAGACAACTATGCCGAGACACCTCTCCAGCTGGCCTCCGCAGCAGGTAAGTCCAGCACAGCCACAGAGCACTGTGCCTTTTGTTACCACAGAGCAACCACCACAAATTCATGTGTGGTGTCTGTAAAATGACTTAGGAGTCACTTTGCATCGCGCTAGAAGGTACCAGGGGTCATTAGGGACCTATAGGAAAGCTGGGGAGGGGCTCTTTATCAGGGAGTGCAGGGATAGGATGAAGGGGAATGGTTTTAAGCTGAAAAAGGGGAGATTGAGATGAGAGATTAGGAAGAAATAATTTCCTGTGAGGGTGGTGAGGCCCTGGCACAGGTTGCCCAGAGAAGTCATGGATGCCCCATCCCTGTAGGTGTTCAAGGCCAGGTTGGATGGAGCTTGGAGCCCCTCATCCAGTGGGAGGTGTCTTTGTCCATGGCAGGGGTGGGACTGGATGAGCTTTAAGGTCCCATCCAACCCAAACCATTCTATGATTCTGTGACATTAGAGATGTCAAATGGGTTTGGCACAGCAAGTGGGCTAAGAAAAAGTCGGCTTTTTTTTTCATTTCTAAAACCCCAGTAGGAACTGGGTCTGCGTTGGCAGCAATTTAACAGCTGTTGTCATGTGGCAAGAGCCTAAGGGGCACAAAATGTGTCTCCTTTTGCAGCTAGTCCCAACGCTTCCCTCCTGCCAGCGGCCTCCATAGTAAAGTTGTCTGAAACAGCTCCTTTGCATAGGACAACGTCAAGAAACATAAACCAGCTACTGTCTAGTCTGGGCACGTCTTGGATCTAATTAACTTTCAGATGCAAAAATTAACAAGTTTATTTTTCTCTGGGCTGAATCGAAAGAAATTTGTTTTATTAATTTATTTAATACAAGTAAAATTCTGCATTTCTTCTACCTAACTGTCAGGAGAAGAGCTAGCATTCTGGGAACAAGTCTGTGCTAGCCCAGAAGTGCCTGTTGTTTTTCAACACTTTTCACCTCTAACTGGTTTTACTCTTTTCCCTTCACTTCTTTCTGCTTCATTTTTGCGTGTTGATGAAGATGAGCCTCTGATCTCTTATTTTACCTTATTGAAGGGATAAAAAGACCAGTCTCTTTCCTTCCCAGTGACAGACACTCCTTGTGTTGGGTCTTTTCCCACTGCTCAGCACTACATCTAATGGAAATGGTGGAAAGGAGACTGTGGTCTGCACCGATACCCTTGTCTAGTTAAACTGGTTGCATACATCTCTGCTAGGGTGTATTGAAAGCACCAGCTCGTTTTAATTCTCTCTTCATTCTACCTCTAACCAAATGTGCAGTATTAGGTAATTCAAGTGCCTTGTGCCTCAGTTTCTCTCTCTGAGGTGCTTGCAGGATGCTCTGAAAGCCTTAGTTGGTAGCATAAATGTTGCTGGTACAGTGTCTGTTACTGGCTGCATGTTAGGTGCTTTCAAAGAGGTAAAGGACATGGAATCATCATGATATTTCTGTCAATGTTTTCCTAGGAAACTACGAGTTGGTCAGCTTATTACTAAGCAGAGGTGCTGATCCGCTTCTGAGCATGTTGGAAGTCAACGGTATGTCCTCCTCGCTTCATGAAGATATGAATTGCTTCAGTCACTCAGCTGCGCACGGGCACAGGTAAAGTTCCATTTGTGTTCAGAACAGGGGTTTTGCCTGTAGTTACCACTGTAGCTATTCCTGTGTGATTTTCCATCACACATCTTGTACCCCAATCCTAGAAGACGTTGTTATGACTCTCTTGGTAGCAACCACGTTTTAGTGCAGCACAGTTTGGATTCTGAGCTTCCCCCCTTTTGAGCTTCTGGAGGAACTGAAAGAGCCTTTAAACTGGTCTCTTTTGCTCTCTGTTACATCCCTTTGAGAAAACATGATGCAAGACTTTCATTACTCAGCAACTATAACTTTGATCAAAGAAGGCATTATATTTTAGTCAGAAGCACAAAGTATAACAGAAAGATCTTTGTTTTTTTCTTATTCTCTCCCTTGCTGGTCCAGCTCTGTAGCACTAAAAGCGAATAGGAACTGGTTCTAGGCTGTACATGAGCAGAGTAAGTCCCACCTATATGGGGTCATGAGATTGTGGTTCATGTTCTGAGACAGAATCTAATCACATTAACGTGGCAAAAATAACCTGCGGTGGAATTTGGTTGATTGCATCTCTGGTTTTTGGATGGCTGATGAGATTGGTCATTAAAATCCTGAAAAGCCAGTCTGGGCTTTCCAGCCTTGTTTTCAGGGCAGTTAGTTAGAAATAAGAAAAAACAGAAAGAAATACTTACTACCTCATCCAGAAATTCTTCTGTTGCCAGAAAAAAAAAAATGCTAGTGTAACAAGGCAATTAAAACTGCCCATGCAGATGGGTTGTGAGCCGTGCTTTACAGTGGTGCCAAAACTGCACCTCCAGGTACATCGCACATCTGGATCCACCAGGGGAAAATATCCCAAGCTCAAATGAAGCCCGAACTCTGTTCCAGCTGTTATTTACAGTGGAGAAGTACACAGAGGCTGTTCTGTTCCCAATTTGGTTCCCCTCCCACCATCTTCTGCAACATCTGACTGTGCAAACTGTGAAATTTCAGGCTTATTCTCCAATCAGATAGGGCAGAAAAGCACAAAATTAACTTCTTTTTGGGACTGGTGCCTAGTGTGGGTGCAAGGAGAGCACCAGCTAGTGGCCAAGCAGCAGCACAGCCGAGGACTGGGGTGGGTGAGCTGGGATGGGGACTGTCTGGTGCAGCTGGCTCCAGCTGCCTGCAGGGACACCGGGGATGTGAGCTCTCTAAAAAGTGGCTGGACACAAACAAGAAAGCCTCTTTCTTGCAACTGCTGTGTGGAATTCCAAACCGAAAAGAAAGAAATTCTCCCTGGATTTAGCGATGCAGAACTACCAATTTTTTTTTTATGGTTTCTATTTACTGATGCAGGAAGCAAGTCTGACTAAAACAACGTAGCGGGGCTTGGAGAGGTCATTTGGGGAAACAGCAAGGGCTCGAACAGACGCTCTCTGTTAAACTCAGTCTTACTTCAGAGCTTAAAATGTTACCATGCTCAGGGCTGGCAGAAGGAAGAGGGCTTCTATGCCAAAGTACAGACCGCAATAAAAACCAGTTCACCCTCATCTTCTGAAATGTGCCCTTGCTGCTGCTAAGGCACAGAATATCCCGTGCTTTTGCCTCTGCTACCAGGGCATGTGGGATAGGGAAGGATGAGTGTTTTAAGTTGGGTTTGTTTAGCCTAGAGAAGAGAAGGCGCCGGGGAGACCTTAGAGCAGCTTCCAGGACTGAAAGGGGCTCCAGGAAAGCCAAGGAGGGACTTTTTATCGAGGAGTGTAGGGCTAGGACAGGCAGAATGGTTTTAAGCTGAAAAAGGGGAGATTGAGATGAGATCTTGGGAAGAAATGTTTTCCTGTGGGGTTGCCCAGAGCAGTGGTGGCTGCCCCATCCCTGGAGGGGTTCAAGGCCAGGTTGGATGGGGCTTGGAGCCCCTGATCCTGTGGGAGGTGTCACTGCTCATGGCAGGGGGGTCAGAACTGGGTGGGCTTTAAGATCACTTCCAAATCAAACCTTTCTATGATTCTATGAAAAGCTGTCTGTCTTTGGGAAGGAAATTATTATTTACAGAGCCAGATCCCTAAACCTAAATCATCATAGTCTGGTCCAAATTGTTGATACTTCATCAAACAGTAAGTGATATCTCTTCTTCCTCCTCAGAAATGTTCTGCGCAAGCTCTTGACCCAACCCCAGCAACTGAAGGGAGATGTCCTCTCGCTGGAGGAGATTTTAGCCGAGGGAGTGGAGAGTGACACCTCCAGCCAGGGCAGCTCCAGCGAGGGGCAAGTCCGGTTGTGTAAAACGAGAATGAAGGCTCTGCAGGAGGCCATGTATTACAGTGCTGAGCATGGCTACGTGGACATCACCATGGAGCTCCGGGCACTGGGTAAGGTGTTTTCTTTATTTTAAGCATTGTGCACATTAAAGGCGTGAAAAGCTTTTCCCTCTGCCCCTTTCACTTGGAGAAGAATCTGTTAAGCCCCACTGTAAAGCTATCCCAAGCTTATGGGAACCAGCTGTCTAACTTAAACAAATAAAAAGTGTTTAGAGCTCCTCAAAAGTTTTTTCAGATTCCCACTGATCTGGGATGTCACTCGCTTTTGGCCTGATCCTCTGTTCCCAAGTATCAAAAGCAAGGGGCAGGTCTTTTCAACAGATACCGACCCCTGAAATTCAGTGTTCAAGAGGCTGGTCTCAAAAACAAAGATAACATCAGAGATTAAATGGTTTAGCGTAAAAGAACAGATTTGATCTAAAAGTAGGAAAGAGAAGCTTTGAAGTGTGTGTGTCTTGACTGTTATAGGTAACCAGGAGGAAAGACCTCACACCATGTTTATGTAGGGTTACATATTCTTACAAGTTGAGTTCCAGTTTGTTTGGTAGCTCTGACTGATCGTGAAGCTAAATACACACCACAGAGTCTCTGGTCCTTTGCAATCAGCAGCAAGTTCCACCTCAATTCCTGGTACTGATCCTCTGCTGGTGTAGACAGGTCATGTAATCTGTCACTGACCCAGTTCAGTCATCTTTAATATCAAGACAAAAACGTATCTGCTGTTAGGATGTACGGAAAGCTCTATTTCAGTGCCACTAAGCATTAGCAGCAGGACCGTTTACTCACGACAAGTCACCATCTTTCACTGTCCTTTCTGCTGTGGTTGCAGGAGTCCCCTGGAAGCTTCACGTGTGGATCGAGTCACTACGGACAACCTTCTGTCAGTCTCGTTACTCAGTCGTACAGACCCTCTTACGGGAATTCGTCACCATTAAGGAAGAGGACTATAATGAAGAACTGGTTAATGAAGGCTTGCAGCTCATGTTTGATATCCTCAAAACCAGCAAAGTAATTATGAGTTTTGTAGCAGTGTCGAAATCAAGTGTATGTTTTTTGCTGTTGTACAAGGTAGCGCACAACAAAAATGAATGGATGCCTGCGCAAAGTCCCTAATGGGTCATGGTGTGAAAACAGCCCCAACAGAGTTTATCTAAATTCATATAAAAGTAGTCCACACAGAAGAAACATTAGTGTCAATAGGAGTGAAAGCTATTCTGTTGAAGTCCCATTAAGGAACTGGCTTTTGAAACCATGTGAGTGTGAGAGGGAAGAGTTAGCAATGCAGGTTCTCTCAACAGGATCTTCTAGGAATTTTCTGACCAATGCTTTTGTTAAGCGGTATTTTCCTTCTACCTTTCTCTTTTATTTAAAGGTTGCTTGTGATTGTTTTCTCCTTGCTTCTCAAGGTGTGTTTGGAATGGATTTGATCCATGGTGTATAGTTCAGCTGTCTCATTTTGCAGATAATTTCACTACCATGTTCTGCTGTACACAGCAGGTTTGAAAGTCGCTCAGTACAAAGCATGAATGATGATACCTGTTCCACCCTCCTTACAGAACGATTCCATCAATCAGCAGCTCGCATCCATTTTCACCCACTGCTACGGCAGCAGTCCCATACCCAGCATTCCTGAAATCCGAAAGACACTGCCGGCTCGGCTAGGTAAGATGCTCCCTTAAACAGCAACATTCTTCCAATTTTTTTATTTGTAAACCATCTACCATTTCAAAAAAATATTCCTTTTTGTTTTTCTTACCCCCTCACAGACCCTCACTTTCTAAACAATAAGGAAATGTCTGATGTAACTTTCTTAGTAGAAGGAAAGCTGTTTTATGCACACAAAGTCCTGCTGGTTACTGCATCCAACAGGTGAGTCGCTTTCCACAGGTGAGTGTTAACAGCAGGTTTGGCTTTTCAGTCTCTTGCACATGTGAGTGGCACTCGGTCCCTCACTGCAGTAGAGCAGCTAAGGATAAGGATCATAGACCATTATAATTCAGGTCTGTGGGACAAAAGAATAGTAGGAGAGTAAAGACAAGTTTTTCTATCCACTCCTACTATCTGTTAGGGATTTCCAAAGCTCTACTGACACAAACTAACTAGATTATACCTAAAAACCCGTGCAGTAGTTGGAGTGGACATAGCCAGCCATTCACTGCCTTTCCATTCCTGCTCTCGGAGTCCGCTAGCTCGAGCTACATTTGCTCCAGGATTCCTGGAAACCTCACCCCTGACCCGGCACAGTGGTAGTTATTAGTTTCTTTCTCGGTTATTGGCATAGTAACAACATTTTGCAACTGCTATAGGGTGGGGATGGATCAGACCCAAACAATTTCCAGGTTAAGCTGTCCCTGAAGTTCTAAACTAATGGCTATTAAATTGCAAACAAGAACAAAGAAGGGTCTTTATTTTCCCTCAGCTCAGGCTGTTTGTCAATAGTAATGAGTATGGAAAGCGCTAATACAGGAATCTATTAAAACTGTTCTCAGATTTAAGACGCTGATGACCAATAAAACCGAACACGACGGCCACGGTAGCAAGACTGTCGAAATCAGTGATATGAAATACAATATATTCAAGGTATGTAGCTTTACCTTTTCTTTATTCTTTTCATCTTCTCACATGTGTGGAAGCTAAGAGGGCCAAGGCTTAGTATCACAGATAATGTACAAGCTAAGATGGAGTTTCTTTTGACACACCAGAATTTCAAGAGTATCATCTGATCTTTGTCAAAACTTTTCAGCTAAGACCAACCTTAAAACGGAAACCTCCAGCCTGTCTTCTTATTTTCTCACTAGGCAGCTGACTCCTCCATAAAGCAGGAGACTTCAATCTTCTGCTGAAAGCAGTTTATACTTTTAAGACATTGTTTTCTTTTAAGGCAAAGTTCTCATGCTGTGCTAAGCAAAATGTAAACTCATTTACAGCAGCTGGACTGCCAGGCTGTGTATTAATTCAAATACAATGATCAGATATCAGTGGTGTCCCATGCAAGAAAGGCTCAAGATTGAGACTTGCACTTTGCTTTTATGATGTTTCAGTAGTTAATGGACCTAAGAGAAGTTCATTCACAATGGAGAACAAGTAGGTTACCTAACACACACCAAAGGAAGAAAACAAGGCAGTGAAATGTGATAGTTAAGTTATTCCAGCTTTCCAGATCTGCATTTTCAGTCAACAGGGAACTCTGAAGCACGGAAGATGTTGTGTAACTGTTTCATTACAGGGTTGGGGAATTTTCCTTTTTTTATAAGGAAGCAGAACAACAAAGCTTTGGTCAGCAGTGCTGTCATCTTGCTGCACAGAACGAAGCTGACCTTAAGAACGTCTTTGTTCTACTTGAAAGGGGCTCTACAAGTTTTATGTTGGATAGATGACATCCAAGTTCTGCAGCTCACGCCACAACTGAAAGAAAATGTAATTGAGGATATTGAAACAAACCTCCCTAAGAACATTTTTACATCACAAAGTTTCTAAAGATAAACTTTTGCTTCACTGGAGAGAGCAACAATTCAAAATTAATTAGAACAGTGAAGTAGGCCACGGAATTATAAACACTCTGGTGGTAAATAAAATCAGATGAGTTAAGGAGGTGATGGCATCACAGCAATCTCCATTGTGCACAGAGAATGCTGAGCCACCGGAGATCGATGTTCTGCTCAGGGCTCTCCTGGAAAGCAACTTTGCTCCCCTGTAATTCTGTTATACGAGTCAGACAAGTTTAAAAGTAGCATCTTAGGTTTTTTACCACTACTGTCAGAAAGGGTAAGCGCAGCATGCAATCCCCACACCTGCTTGTACAGCACCCATGACACCAGAACGAGTTCTCTTTCCACCGCCAAATCCAGTCGATCCTTAGATAAGGCGGCATGGGTTTAGCTAGGGGCGCGCACGCACAGATCAAAGAGCAGAAGCTGCCTCTCACTCTCCCTGCAAACAATTAGGCCTTTTCCTCTGGCCCTGACAGGGGGACGGGGAGTGCTGGTAGCTGATGAGAAGCACAGCAGGGGAGGTGAGTGGCTGGGAGGTCCTCCAGGCACACATGGTCCTGGCATGGCAGTGTCGGTGCTCCGGGGAGCTGGCAGCTCCGCGTGGGACCAGGCTGTGAGGCTTTACAAAAGGAGATCCAAGGAACCGTTTCACAAGGACATTCGTGTTGCTCAGAGACACGCTGGCACCCTTGGCCCAAAATCCTCAGCAGCGCCCTTTTCAGAGCCCTGAGGAAGAAAGGGGTGTTAGAAAGCAGCAGATGTGCAACGCTAGAAGAAAGCAGACAGCAGAGGCGAGAGCCACCACACCCCTCGATTCCTGTCCGCTCAGGAGGGGGAGCTCAGTCACTCAACAGCCTCTGGGGACTCCAGTGGTCACAGCTTCATGCCTGGCCTTCTTCCCATTTCAGATGCTGATGCAGTATTTATACTACGGAGGAACAGAATCTATGGAAATTCCCACCACTGATATCTTAGAGGTGAGAGCATTTTCTTCTAAGTCTTGCCAAGTGTGCTGGGGGAAAACCACAGCTTCAAAGGCAAAATCCAGGAGCGAAGAGCAAGCAAGCTTCCAATACAGGAATATATGTAACGCTTTGAAATGAGCTTAAAGTTTCAAAACACCATTGCTTAGAAATGAGAACTAGCAATTAATCATGGTTTATTATATCCATGGGATGCTGGGGGGAGCGGGGGGTGAGGGGCAGGAGAAGCAGGCTTGTGCTAAGAGGGGAAATCTGTCGCTTTGGCTAGGCATTGATGGCCTTTCTGCTCTTTCATGGGGACTTGGCCCTTAAAGCAGGGAGTTAGAGATTGTTCAGAGAGAAAATCATCAGGTTTGTGTGCCTGCTGCCTTCCCTTTCAAGGCTCATGATCTCAAATCGCCTCTCTCTTGTCCCGATAGCTGTTGTCGGCTGCCAGCCTGTTTCAACTGGATGGCCTCCAGAGACACTGTGAAATCCTCTGTGCCCAGACGATCAGCATGGACAACTCCGTTAACATCTATAAATATGCAAAGGTACACGCCAAACCGCCTTGTTTAAGAATCACAATGGAACAGCACACACACTTTCTGCAGTCTCGATTCGTAACTAAATACAACAGGCACCGAGCAGGTCCCTGCTATGCTGGGGACACAACCCCAACCACGAGCAAGATGATGTAGTCGAGTTCCAGTCTGTAAAATCCTACACAGCCCCAGAACGTTTTCTTGTCTAAAGCAATCACGTATGAAATTGATGGGAGATCCCTACAGAGCATGGAGAGGTGTCTCAGCAGGCTGATACAGCAACACCATCCAGCAAAGCCGAGGAGATTGAAATCCTCAGAGCAGCAGGGGCAATTGATCATAGCACGGCAACCAAGTAAACCCTTTCCTAGCACTCCTACTGCTAACACAGACTCTTTACAGCTCCAGGACTAGCATAAACTCTGTTGCGTGACACACATTTGTCTCTATGGCAAATAACCCACCTTAGCAATAAATTAATAGATAAATATTCTGCCATTTTGGAAGTTTACAGGGTCAGATCCCTTAAAAACAAGCAGAAAGACGACACAAAGGGCTGAAAATAACATGCATGTTTATAGTGTGGGTAGTGTAACACTGATCCTTTTCGATTCCCAACTCACAGCAGGCCATTTTTTTTCCTTGGAACTGGTTTCCTTCAGGACTTAAATTTTGACAGTGGGAGAGAGGGAGAAGGGAGCATTCCCTACTGGCCTTTAGCATTATTCTTTAAATTAATATTTGCACAAAGAGCACAGAAAGAGATGTGCGTGTGCAAAGTGCTTCTTAATACTGAACTCGAGTTCTTGAGTTTAATTTTTCTCCTGTTGCTGAGCTTCCCCCACTGGTTCTGAAAGCAAAGGGAACCGGATCACAGACAGAAATCCACCTAACGTTTTAGAAGCGCAGCCTCCCTGTTTTCCTGCATTCAGCTCCTTTATCTAGAAGTTAGGATCCCATCCTATGAACCGTATTCTCGTCGCTGTGAGCTCTGCGTGCCATCTGGCATTGCGGTGCTTTATCTTGTAGCACAAGCTAACCAGGTATCTCGGCTGCTCCATCAACCAGCTGCTCTGCTCCTTTAAGAGGAAGAGACCAGGGCGCAGGGCAGCAGCTCTGCCAACAGCAGGCCAGCAGGGGAAGGAATTAAAAAAGCTTGAATGCCTCCCTGCTTACACCTGTGCCTGCAAAAAAAATATCAGCCATCAGTAATTCTACTTTCAGTGCTTTTCCAGTGTTATTACTGTCCTGCTTCTGGCTTAGAAAACACTAAAGAGAAAAGCATGACAAGGGAGAAGAGCTCAGTGTGTCCTCGATGTACAGAAAAGGCTAATTGAGCTTCCTCTCTCCTGCAGATTCACAACGCGCCTGAACTGGCTTCTTTTTGTGAGGGCTTCTTCCTCAAACACATGAGCTCCCTTCTGGAACAGGACTCGTTCAAACAGCTGATCTACAGCAGGAACAGCAAAGTGCAAGGCCTGGACCCTCTGCGGGACTTGCAGACAGCCCTGGCCGGCCGCCTGCACTCCGTGTACGTCACCTCCAGGGTGTGAAGCAGGAACAAGGCAGGGGCAGGGAGCACTGGTTCAAACTGCACGGGGATGCATCGTCAGGCAACGCTGTGGCTTTTCCGTTTGCCTTCTGAATCTTGCCAAAAAGTCCCCTCCAAGAGCTAACCCCTAGGCAAGGGTGCTGTGCCTCGTCCCGCTGACGGAGGGGGAGCTGGCTTCTCTGCGCTGCTGCTGTCCCAGAAACACCGTCACGGCGCAAACAAGAACTGAGAATGCACAGGAAGAACCCGGACTGAAGAGAAGATCAATGCTGCCATTGAAACAAGCACAACACGAGGCTGTAGAGAAGTGAGGCAATTTACTTAGACCCAACACCTAATACGTAGTCTCCAGTGTCTGTCTCCACACACCGTGGCCACCACGTTCATACACATCGATGTTTGACTTGTGAAAAGGCCACACAGAAGGAGTTTTCCCATCCTGCAGACCACTGCCCATCCAGCGAGTCACCTGCTGAACAGAAAAGCTGGTGTGCACACACGCTGCTTCGCTACGGCAATAAACACCAGTGTCTCTTAAGTGGCAATGGACTCCAACATAAATTCTCCCCCTGAACTGTTTGCACCTTGAGAGAGAGATATCATAGATGTTCATGGCTGAGTAGAAGCTAATACTAACATCTACACTGAGTCACTCTTTAAACCTAACATGAAGAATCGAGCTGCTGGGGCAGGGAGGGGAAAACGGGGGGGTTGTATTATTTTTTAATACAGTTTCACTGTGCTCATTGTTAATTTGGATGCATTGGAGGGGGCCACGGAAGAAATCTGTCTATCCCTTCACTATAAAGGTTTGATAGTCCCAATCCCTTTCACCTTAAAAACCTGTTTCTGAGTGTTCTCTGTTGAGACCCGACACCATAAAATATGCTTTCTAACAGACTCAGGTATAGTAAGAGCTAGCACTATGCTGAAAAACTGCCCTGATAGCATAAATAGCAATAAAAGCCTCGCTAAGACCCTGAGGAACACATAGCTTGATGGTTTCTTCTCTCTCTGGAGCTGGTTGGAATCAGAAGCTCTGACCTCTGGTCTTCACTCCCTCACGGAATGATGTTTCCAGAGATACGCTACCTCAGCAGGGACTGGGCATAGTGAACACCAGACTGGTTCCTAAAGGTAGGCCGCGCACTGACCTTTAGGCCCCAGCACTTAAACAAGATGCCTCAACTCAAATGCCCACGATTCACATTTGTTCACAGCAGACAACACGTTTTTGGTCCAACAGGACTCATTCTAAGCCACCTTCTAGCTGACTTAGAGCTAAAAGGAGGCAGTTCACGCTCCAGTTTTGTGTCTGACGCGGTGTTTTTGTGTGCGTGTTTTTGTTTTAAATAATCCCAACCGTAGGAAGGCAGGTAGCTGTGTGAAAACACAGACCTTGCTCTCACCCACAGCTTTAAGGAAAGACCTTATTCCCCCTGATCTTGGTTAGCACCCACCAGAAGCAGTTGCCAAGATGCTTTCATTCACTACAGGGGGAGGGAAGAAGAGGAAGCCAGGTTTTCAGTGAACAACTGCTGCTGCTTAGGAATTCAACACTTAAATTGTAACCGAACACACTGGAAGAAGGAGGCTGAGCTGGGCCCGAGCTCCAAAGCAGGACACAGACATGGTTTAGGTAGGGGAAGGAGAACAAACTCCAGCATCTCCCAACAACTCCATCAAAATCTGACATCACCTTATTCCTAAAGGATTTATAGCAGAGGCAAACTGCACGCAGGGATAAGGATGATTAGTCCAGGCTCAGTAAAGCTGACAGACAAGTTAGTCCAGGCACACTCCGGTTTGTGCTTTAGGTACACATCCAGTTTCCAAGATCACCAGCTTCAATAACCCTATTTATTGTCTGAAAACCACACAGGGGTTTCGAAATTATCACTGGTCTGCCTGAAAAATACCACGAAAGGCTTTATCTTGGAAAGTATTTTCAAGTAGCTGCTCCAGCTATCTGTACAAATACGTAGATTCTCTTTTTGTTGCTGTAATATTACTTTGCTTTGTTATTTGTACATTAATGTTGTCATTCATGTAAATGTACCAGGATTTTATTAACAACGTAATTTTAAAATACACAGCTGCTGTTATTTATTCTGCTCTTCTGACAATGAGAAAAACCATATTTAAAGACAATTCTGTGGAAAAGGCTGTTGCGGTTTTAGCATCTTAAATTTGGATTTGGTGTATATATATATATATCTAATGTTATGTTTTAAAATGAGGGTTAAGAAGCATCCATTTCCCCTTCCTGGCTCAAATGGTTTTGAAAGTAATAAGTTGCATTTTCCCCAGCTGAAACTGGGGAACAGATAAACTGGGAAACAGCTGAACAGATAAAGCTGAGTTTATCTGCTTTCCATCAAAACCAGCAGACAGTAGCACCTGAAACATCCTAATTCTAGGATTCTTCTCTGCAGCAGAAGAGACAATGGGGGTTAAAGTAACTGTAAACCTGGAGGCATTCAAGCAGTCCTCAGCAATTAAACATCCAATTCCCTCCCAAATGCTAACAAATAAACTGTGAAGCAGGTAACATTTCCTTTCTGAGCCGCCTAGGATCCCAGCAGGCTGATTCACATCAGAGCAGAGCATTTAAGAACACGGACAGCCACACAAAGTCAGGCACACACCAGTGTAGGAAGCAAGGGTGTCGATTTATCTACCAAGCAAGTAATACAGGTTTAATTCTACTGTCAGAGCAATAATTTGACCCAGAAATATCACCCCCCCCACCTAAACTTACCCTGTAAATCTTGCAGACCCCTGGTGAGTTTGGGGATAAGGGCTGAACAGTAACTCTGAATTTTGTTCTGCCTCCACAGGACTTAAATACCTGCTCAGGGCACTAAGCACATTTCAGAGGAAACCATCAATACAGCCAGAAACTGTACTCGGCTGCCAAGAATCTTTCTGTAATTGTTTCTTTCCTTGAATTTCCCTCCACACCTGTAAACAATGGGAACTGTGCAGCATCTCTCTGGTGGAGCAAGGCTTGAAATCTAGTTCTGTAATAAATTACAGTCATGAGCATCTCTTAGAATTTGATTTACATCATCCACGAGGAACCTGTTGGGAATGATACAGGCTTTTCTCTTGCATTGTGCCCTTACACCAGCAGGCTTGGAAACCTGCTAATGCGAACACCAACTTGTTCTCAGGGATCACGGAATCCAAACACCCAAGTTTGGAGCACTTTTGCTCTAACAAGTAGGTCAAATAGAAATTTCTTCTGAAACTAATTGCATCCTGCCTCTGTTTTATACACTGCAGCCCTTGGAGCCCTAGAAAGTAGCAGAGCAGGGTTCGCTCAGCTTTGGAGAAGCACAAAACTTTGCTCGCCGCGATTATATCGTTTCACGGAGCGGAGAAAACGGCAAAGCTCACACATCTGTCGGGACATGCTCGACGACTCGCAGACTAAAATAAAAGCTCTTTGCTCTATAAGCAGCCTCTGCACAGCAGGCGAGCGCTGGCTAATGTGGCCCCGCTACCGACTGGCCCTTTGCCCTCACCAACTGCTGCCCAAGCCACCAGCCTTCCTGCACCTGCCGTAACGGAGGCAGCCAAGGAGCCACGGGGAAAAAAAGAGGAGAGTGGAGACTCCCTTGAGGAACAGGGGCAGCTAGCGGCTGTCGCCACTGCCTGTGACGGAGAGAGGACTCAAAAGCAAGATTTGCCTCCCCAAAGGGTGGGTTTGAGTAGAAGGGATCCATTAATCCACAGCAGAGAAAACAATATTGGACTTAACGCTATTCGCTCAAGCAAAAGTGAGGCAGGAAAGGTTTCCGTCATTCAGCACAGAAGGACACGGAGCTGTTAGAGCGAGTCCAGAGGAGGCCACAAAGATGATCTGAGGGCTGGAGCACCTCCCGTCCAAGGCCAGGCTGAGAGAGTTGAGGCTGTTCAGCCTGGAGAAGGCTCCAGGGAGACCTCAGAGCAGCTTCCAGGACTAGAAGTGGCTCCAGGAAAGCTGGGAAGGGGCTCTTGGTCAGGGAGTGCAGGGACAGGACAAAGGGGAACATTTTGGAGCTGAAAAGGGGAAGATTTTTATGTGACCTTAGGCAGAAATGTTTTCCTGTGGTGGTACGGAGGCACTATCACAGGTTGCCCAGAGCAGCAGTGGCTGCCCCATCCCTGGAGGTGTTCAAGGCCAGGTTGGATGGGGCTTAGAGCCCCTGATCCAGTGGAAAGTGTCCCTGCCCATGGCAGGGGGTTGGGCCTGGATGGGCTGTAAGGTAACTTCCAAATCAAACCATTCAATCATTCTAAGACAATGATAAAAAAAACACACCAGAGGAGGGAGAAAGGCCTTGCTAGCAGCAACACCCAGGCCCAGAGCTGGATTCAGGGCTGTCCGTTAACGTCCTGTTTGTAACCAGAAAACAAGCAGACCAGTTCACACCTGCCCGGCCACAGAACTACCCTTATTCACAGGGCAGTCAAAGCCCATTGATTCACATACTCACTCACTGGATGGACAGCTCATTGGAGTACAGGATTTAGAATTCACAGAATCACCAGGTTGGAAAAGACCCACTGGATCATCAAGTCCAACCATTCCTACCAAACACTAAACCTTGCCCCTCAGCAGCTCATCCACCCGTCCCTTAAACCCCTCCAGGGAAGGTGACTCAACCCCCTCCCTGGGCAGCCTCTGCCAGTGCCCAGTAACCCTTTCTGTGAAAAGTTTTTTCCTAATGTCCAGCCTGAGCCTCCCCTGGTGGAGCTTGAGGCCATTCCCTCTCGTCCTGTCCCCTGTCCCTTGGGAGAAGAGCCCAGCTCCCTCCTCTCCACAACCTCCTCTCAGGGAGTAGGAGAGAGCAATGAGGTCTCCCCTCAGCCTCCTCTTCTCCAGGGCATTGGATTTCACCCAATGCCCCTGTCTCCACCTCTAGCCCAGGCAGGAGAAGGCTCCTTAAGTCCCTCACCACCCCTCTCCATCCTCTGCCCTCAAGTCCCTACCAACAGAAAGCCGTTGTTAGAAAACACACACCACAAGGTGCATGTAGTGTCAGAGCTCTTATCAAAAGACAGGTTTGAGATTCAGAGATTGCATAGGGGAGGAAAAACCCAGCTGTGGAAGCAAAAAAGCTCCCAAGGCAGCGTCATGATGGCCAAATGGAAAAGACGTGCTTCTTCCTGCCCCTTCTACCCCCTTATCCAGGACCAGCGATCTTTCCAGAGAGCTCTCTTCTTCCTCACGCAGCTGTGGGAGGCAAGACCCCTCCTGCAAGTACAGCCACCTCGCAGCAGCGGGGAAGATCCTCAGCTTCACTGGTTTTGCTTCCTCCCCGATACCTCATAGAGGTCAGTTCACTCCAGCTGTCAAAATAGCTCACGGGTCTCCGAGCAAGCAGGATGATTCCACTGACAACTAGGTCACATCTACCCGCCACCTGCAGAGAGCTGCTCAGCTCGACGTGGCTTTCCAATTTCCCCCCAATTAGCCACAGCACTCCATCACTGCAGGCAAACAAGCACAGGAGAGCAGAGACCTGAGCAACGTGACAGATAGCAATCCAGGGAGCACTGAAAAGAAGCCATAAACTGACCTTGTAGGTTTCAAATAGGGCCAGAGACACTAATGCATGCGGTTACTGGGCTGTGCAAAGACCCGTCCCCGCTGACTGGGAAAGGAGGAGGCACAGGCAGCTGCACTGGCTTTGCCTGTGATAAACGCAAGCGCTGGGATCAGCAATGCACCAGGATCCTTCAAGCATTCACAGCCCCATCTGCAGGGGATGTGGGTACAGAAGGACCAGAAACCTGCTCTAGGCAGCGAAACAGGCTCAAAAGGAACCAAACCAACCCAATCCTAAAACTCAAAGATACAGAACTTACAGAACTCACTCTCTTCTCAGCTCCTGTGTTGCGTGGCACTTTTTTAGTGCACTTCTTGCTACAGAAAGAGGCATTTTTGCTTTGCTGTTGGATTGCATTCAACTAGCCCTTACTCTAGCTGGAATTCACTGATGGAAAGCACAGGCAGAGGAAAATGTGGTTTGACTAGACTTGTTAAAAAAAGAAAAATAAAAATCCACAGCTCTCACTTATTATAGTATCTGCGAGCTTTTTTCCACTTTGCTGTTCAAGGAGCCACAGACAGGCAGAGGAATCCAAAAACCTGCCAGGAATCATAAAACGTACATGGAAAACCTGGAAAAGCAAGGTCCGACTGAATACACGTTTTCTACAGAACTAGCAAAATTCTGCTTAAATCAAACTCCCACTCAGCAACGGAGGAACAGACACACAGCGCAGATCCTCCAAGCCTTTTAGAGTGAGTACAGGGCACACTATTCACAGGCAACAGAGCAAGAACTACTACAACCTACAGAAAGCAGATGGGGTAGCTCTAGGGAGGTGTCAGATATTACAGTAAAATCCTAGTTTGCTTGAAGAATCCAGCTACAGTTTTAATTCTCCACCTTGATTTAGACGATATAAAATAAATCTTGCTGGACAATAGGTATTTTCATACATCAGCTCCCACCCAGGTTGTTATCATGAATGTTTCATGTTCTTTCTCTAACACGGTGCCAGTAAGTCAGGTATCAAAGTTGTAACTGCTACCTACCAGCATAAGACCACATTGCCTGAAACCCAGAAACATCAGTTTGACTTAAGCCTCACGCAGTAACAGCTTCATCACAGCCAGGCTGGAGAGTGACCCCTAAAAGGGCTCCAGAACAAGCTGGTTCTTTTTCTCTCAGGACCAAAGTCAGACACAGGCAACATCCAGACACCACCACATCCAGCAGACCCCATCCCCAAAGCAAGAGGCAGTAGCTCTTCACAAGGCCACCACTTGCCCTAATTTTAACATCAATAGCAGCAAATCCACAGAGAATTCACACTCACCTTTCTTCCGCAGATTTCTCAGGCTTCTTGCCTTCTGTAGCTGCTCCTTTTACAACTTTAAAACCTGTTTCAGACAGGCAGCCACCACCTCGTCCCTGGAGGCTGCCAGCACTGCTCTCCTACACAGCTGGGGGTGATAATGTGCCCCTCATCGAGCCTTTAAGGGCTGCAGCTGCAGTTCTCCCTTCTCAGGGCTCAGCTGTGCCCCAAACGCGGGGGATGTGCCCTCACCACTGACTCTCAGAGTGGGCTGCTCACCAAAGGCACCCCTAGGCTGTGCTGTGCAAACCCCATGCTTAACACAGATGCCTCATAAACCAGCCTCCTAGAGGAGAAATACTCTTTACCTAGGGAGAAACTGTTTCTTCAAAGATTTGATGAGAAAAGGAGCTGTGAGATCTGCAAGCAAATATAACGCAGCTGTGTATCAGCTGTAGACAATTCTCTGTTCCAAACCCCTAGGGTGCGAAGCTGGAGCATCAAGACAATGCACCAGAGCACTCAGACTTGGGACAGGGATGTTCTGTGTCACAGATTTGCTCTGGTTTTGAAGCCTCTAGAGTCTTTCAGACACATAGTCCCAGCTCCAGCCCAGTGTGTATTTACTGCCAAGCAAGGATCGTGGAGGAGCAGAGGGGAATTCAGTTACTTGCCTGCTCAGCTGCCCCCTGAGCTCAGAGAGTATCACTACAACCAGGTGCAGGTATGGTAGTGCTGATTTCCTTAAACACAAACCTTCCTGACAAAGCCAAGCAGCAACTATAGGTCAGCAGGAAGACAGAACAGCCAAAGCAGCTTCCCCAGCACCTGTTAATCCTGCTACCCTGCTTGAGAACTAAGAAATGTAAATTACTGAGCTATGGGAATGCTGAGACCCTGTAAGCAAGTGTGAATGTAAAAGAGCAACCTTTATTACAGCTGCCTGAGGAACACAGTAAGCAGGAACTATAGACCACCGTCCAAAATAGAAGTGCTCATTGTATACCCTGAACTCCTGTGAGCAGGGACCAAATTGTGAGTCTGAACTGACAATATAGTTAGTGCTCACTGAATAACCAACCCCAAATAAAAAGTCAATTGTTGTTCACACCAAGAAGTCCCTCAAGCTACAAGGGAGTGGTGGCACTACTGAAGCAGTAGCTGCTTGTACCAAGATGTGCTGCGATGCTAAAAGGCAGAGGAACACAGCAATGTCTAAAACATTTCTATCCTTAGTTGTCCAAACTTGTTTTTAATAAAGACACCAAACATTACGATACGGGGAAGTTTACAGATCGATCTGCCCTCTTGGAATGGAAACGCCGTAGCTGATAAAGTGCCCTCATAATACCCTGGCGTGCTGCACGCTCAGTCTCACTTCGTAAAATCCCTTCACAGACTGTCTCCTGGCAGGGTCACTGTACTTCCCATAATGCAAACACTTTCAAAATGCCTCTAAGGCTTTTCCTCCCCTCCAGTTCTCACCCCACAATAGAAAGTCTTTCGATTTAAAGAATAGTACTTCGTCAGTACAGACCCATCACGTGTTAATTCAAGCTCACTGATTGGCTTTAAAGTCATTTCTTCCACTTCTGCTTTATATCTTTAGTCTTCTTAAATTTCTTCAGTTTCTTGGGTCCTCTTGCTGTTTCTAACTTTCTCTTCTTCTCACTGGGAAACAGGAACAAAATACCTGTTAAAAGTACACTAGATTCCCATCCAGCTGGGGAATTTTTGTTGTAGAAGGGAGGCAAGGGCCTATATAGAAATGTGTTTGGGAGAAAACGCTTCCTAGTTCTTGGGTTGTTTAAACAGCTGCTAGAAAAAGCAGGACAAGAGTAAAGCCTAGATTTTCTTATGCCTTCAGATTCTCTAATGCAATCTGAATACCATAAGATGTTGATTTTTAGCAGCTGTCATCGCTTATCATGACTTTAAGTTATGTGTCCTAAAGGCAATTCATGCAGGGCATCTGGAATTTAGAGTACCTAGAAAAAATGTTAGCACTGACAGTTTTAAGAGTACAATTTTGATTTTTAGATTCCAACTAGAGCAAACATGACAGAGCTCTGATATTCATAAGCACTGACAAGACTCGTGCCTGTACGGCTTCTGGAAACTCACAGCTTCCAGCATTCATGAAAAAGCCATTAATATACAAAGAGTGGAATAGAGATCACATCATTACTTCAGCTGTCAGGCACCCCAGGAAGGGGAAATCAGCAAGCAGACAAGTCTCAGCTATAAATCCCCAAGGAAAAGATGAGGAAAGACCTCATGCTGGGCAAGGTAGAACAAAGAAGATGGATGAAAAGGAAGGAAATGCAGAAACTCAGATTCAATATATTGCAGGCTTAAGCTCACATTTCAAGGAATTATTCTTCCCCGAGCCTGCATTTTCACCAATGGAAACATCACAGGCTCCCACCCAGTGTTAGCTCCTACCACAAATGGGACAGTTATGTGGAATGAGTTCTTTCTTTAGAAGTGACTCAAGGGAGAAATAGTACCAACTTCTGTGCATGATCAGGATCAAGACTTAACTGCATCAGAAAAAAGCAGCTTATTGTGAACGAGCTACACAAAGACAGGGCTTTAGAGCAACACAGAATTCACAGCAGTGGTCCCGCCACCGAGGACCCAAGAGAGCTCTCAGGTGCTCACACCCTGATTTCTCCAGCAAAAGCAAGAATCTATCAAGGACCCTAAATTAATTTTATCTGCACTTAACTCTTCAGCTTCACTCTTTTGAAAAATGTTATAATAAGGCCAGTGGGAAAGACCAGAAAGACAGACATCTGTGTAATATTTCAACTTGCTTAACCTTTTCAAACTGACGACAGAAGCGTTCTGTCCTGCTTTGCTCAGCACCTCATTCCATTCTTCATCGTCACCCCGGATAATATATCTAAGTGAAAAAAGGAAAGGAAAATGCAAGTAAAATTGCTGGCATAAAGTAAGAAAATAAGGTGAGTGTATTTTCAGGCACACACTACTCTAAAAGCAACCGTCAGCAGCCAAACAGATCTGTATTTGGAAATACACACAAAATGGGACTGGCAAAGGAATACAATAACTTGTCACGACTCTGTCAGCAGACTCAGTCCAAACTAGGTCAACAGCAACCAACAACTGTCTCCATCCAACGCTGGTCAGTGTCCAACACAGTTCTCTCAGGAGCCCCTATTGTAAACATCACTAAACTGTTCTATGAAAGCCTCTCATCAGAAAAGCAAAGCACTGAGTAGAGTACATCTGTTATAAAAGCAAAACATAAGGCCACAAAGGTTATACTTTCCATAGCAGTGGCGTATACTTCCACTTCACCCACTGGATTTCTTGCAGACCTTCAATCAGTACAAACCTTTAAGCCCGACAACCACAATCAGATTTATAGTCACTATACAGGTTTCTTTATAAAAGCTTGATGGCTTTTTTAATTTCCCTCCTCCTCCCAAACAAGAAAACGACAGTTGTGGTGTTAAGGGAAGAGGATGTGACAAGCAATGGCTTATAATGGAAAGTTAGGTAAATTATCAGCTGCTTTTAGACCAGGAGTAAGCTTTAAGGGGAAGCTTCAGCCCGGGAAAAACTGAAGACCTGCAGCTTTCTTTTGAAAAGAGAAAGTGAGACAATAATTGCTGTTCAAGTAGGCTCATAGTCTGTGTCCCTTGTCTGGGTGTTCAAGTACCCTGGAAATTACATTCAAATTTAACTAGCCAAAGCAGTCATGTAGGAAAATCGAGTGGTTGCTCTCCATCTCAAGTTCTTAGAGATTTAGAACAGAGGGGCCTTTGCTCATACATGGCTGAACAATACTGGACAAAGCCTTTTTAAATAAAACGTCTCTCTCTCTTCTATCAGTTTTCTATAACCTGTATTGAAAAGGATTCAAAATAGATTTTTGTCTCTCTCTACTCATGGAGAACAGAAATGGGTGAAGAAAAAAAATGGAACATGGTCCAAAATGACAAACAAGAATGTAACACTGTTAATGCTAATAAATGGAATTAAAACTTTCTCAAAATTCTGGATATATTGTTGTCCTAATGTGACTGACCTGCAAGTCATAGAATCATAGAATAACCAGGTTGGAAGAGACCCACCAGATCATCAAGTCCAACCATTCCTACCAAAGTCACTTCAAATCACATCTGGTTTTGTCCTTCCTTCAAGCAACACAACCAAAGATTCAAAGAAGCTTTTATTTCTTTTCTCA
Source organism: Phaenicophaeus curvirostris (assembly GCF_032191515.1). Lineage (NCBI taxonomy): Eukaryota > Metazoa > Chordata > Aves > Cuculiformes > Cuculidae > Phaenicophaeus > Phaenicophaeus curvirostris. Next base: position 2,774,231 of record NC_091396.1, read on the forward strand.
GATTTAACAGAGATTAATCTAGAGCCAAACCAGACTACTTTTCTAGGATATCAGTGCAGTAAACAAGATTTACAAGACAAAAAGTGGGAGGAGGAGAGACAGAAGGGAGAGTCAGTGGTACGCGTAACTCCGCTGATCCAGAAAAAGAGACATCTGCTGACACTCCAAGTAAATTGCTGGTTCAGCTACTCAGCACCTTACAAATTGTCCAGCTCTACAGCTGTTAAAAGGCACTCGTGCACACTGTAGTTAGTAAAAGAAGCTCTGGTTGGTTGCTCTTTTTCTGTTAGTTTGGAGTTTTGATGTTTGGGGTTATTTTTTTGTTAAAGGAGAGAATATTAATATTAACCAGGTGCTATTTTCACTTGAGATGTACACACAGCTAAGCTGGATAGCAGACAACAAGACCCGGGTAGCCTAGTTGGAGGGAACTAGTGACTATTTATAAAAGCACAGGAAACTGTAACATTACAAACAGTCCACCACCAGGCAGCTTGTTTTATTACTCCACATTATGGAATTATATAACTTATATCATAAAATCTACATACTGTACAAGTCTAACACATAGATGCACATTAAGAGCTATTACAATTTAAGTGACAAAAGAGAACAGATGTAGAAGAACAAAGTGTTCAAGCTCATGCCAAAGGCACTGGGACAGAGCTGACTCATCCAGCTTACTGGCTGTCAAGCACACAATATCCAAAGTTTCCACTAGCATAGCAGCAGACACGTATCTTACCTCGCCATGTTGAAAATATCCACTATTTCCCCTTTTTTTGTCATTTGAGACTGTGACACTGCAACTATGGCCTTGTGTGCAAGTCTCAGCAAGATGCATTAGTGACCCAGCAATCAAAAAGATATCAGAGGAAAACTGGATTTGAGACTCGGATAAATTCTTACTGTGTAAGGTCCATCTCCTTCAGCTTCCCCACTTCTCGCTTGTGTTTTTCTTGGAATTCTTTTGCAGCTTCTTCCTACAACAGGACAGCATAAAAGATGCACTAAGTGCAACAGTGACCAGTAATGCAAGGAAAACACCTTTCCCACTAAAAGAGAAGCACCTCCCCAAAAACATGCATCCCATAAAGTGACAGACCTGTTGTGGAATTCTTTCTAGCCAAGAAAATTTAGATTACAAGGCTTCTATATTCAAGGGAACTTCACGAAGTGTGTTCTTACGGACAAAGGAGAAAACTCATAATTACCAAATCGTCATTTAAAGATTTCAGCGTTGGCTCCATTACAATATCCTTTGTTGCCACCATCTGCTCCTCCACAGCTTTTTCCTGGACTGTGTTGAACAACTGAAAATGAAGGAAGCCAACACACGTAAGACTTGCTCAAGGCTATTGCTTTAAAATAAATCAGAACTGCTGTCTGTCCCTACTAAACTCTTCTAAACCTTGCAAATATTATCAGGCAGCTGTTTGTTTCTGATGCACGTGTTCCATCACATAGGATTAAAAAACTCAAAAGCTGCTTCCTGAAAGCACTATTACATATAGTTTTATAAAAACTGCAGAAGTAAAAGCAGTCAGCACTCAGTGTTACTTGCATAAGCATAGGGATCTCGTAGTTTACAACATGATTTATTAATACATAGAATACTTTGGGTTAGAAGGGACCTTAAAGATCATCCAGTTCCAACCCCCCTGCCATGGGCAGGGACACCTCCCACTGGATCAGGCTGCCCAAGGCCCATCCAACCTGGCCTTGAACACCACCACAAATGGGGCAGCCACAACTTCTCTGGGCAACCTGTTCCAGGGCCTCCCCACCCTCAGCATGAAGAAACTCCTCCTTATGTCTAGTCTAACCAATGTACAGCACTATTTGATTACAGACGCAGCTAAAAGCCGTACATTTATTTTTTGTATGTTATTTTCTTCAAGATAATTAATAATAAGGGTGTTATGCTGAGCAAACCACCTCTCCAATGAACAACGTACACCAGGCAGCATCACTGCCATATCCCAAATCTTGAGAACCAGAGGCCTCACAGACTCAGCAAGCAACTGCAAGCAGTTGGCAAGTATTCTGCCCATCTCACCATCTGATAACTCATCACATTGTTCACCTTATCACAAACATGAGAGAGAGAGAAAACCAGACCTAAAACTTTCCAATTATTTCACTGGACTTCAAATCTACCTCTAAATGACATTGGAAAAGGCTTTTGTCACGAAAAGTTGATATGTTGCTAGTGTAGTGAAGAATCATAAATGGGTCAGGCTGAGCTGGGGACATGGATTGTATGCTCAGCAGTTTGGTCAGGACATTTAAACATTTAAAAACATAACACAAGCACTATTATTTGGGACAACACTAAATAAAACAATGCCCTAAACACTTGTTTTTTGCACTGACATTTTCCCACCTTACAAAGAAGTTTACAGTCAACTACTGGGGACATTTTAAAGACACACAGCTTTCCATCAGTGCTATTTTCATCTACTCCAGCTTTCCATCAGTGCTAAGTATTGGAATTGCACTTCGGTCAAGATGAAGTTTGCCACAAAGCGCTTACCTGAACCACTTTGCGGATGATTCTGTTGAAGAGCCCCATCAACTGACTGCTGGGCAGTTCTACCTCCTTTTCCAGCAGGTCCAGAGATTTATGCTGTAGGCCAATCCCCAGAAAAAGGGCCTGAGGAAGTGACACGTATTTGAGTTATAGAGGCTTTCAGAGCAAATACACATCCGTAATACCCTCTGCACTCCCTACATTTTGCCAAGTCCTTGCTCTACTCAGGTAGTACAAGGCTCCTCTGAAACTTTGTGCAGGCACACCGGGAACACCCCTAAATTATTCTGCAGATGGCAGGTATTATTCCATACTTAGTACAGATCAATGCCATTCTCCTGAAGTTCACAAGGCAGAAGATTTTGAGGGGATTCTAAGTCACAGTTCACACCATGTTATAAATGCATGGAGTGCTTCACTGAACACACAACAGAATATGATTCCCTACAAATTGTATTCAAAGCTACTGCTAAGGGTGGAAGAACACTACAAGCAGGAGAAATCATGAAGAGGACTACAAAAGAAGCAATTAACTGAAGCAAAGTCCTCTTCTTAAGATAACATAAAACAGGAAACTATTCCAAATATATGAGGTCTGGCACAAAAAAAACCCCAACACTAAACTTTTAGCTTGGGAACCAAGAGTGGAAGGGGAGAGACAAAGAGATGGTTATAGAGCATGTTCAAACCTTGCACAGCAAGACAAGGCTCAACCCGATTGCTTCACTCGGTATGAGTGGATGCGAGTTCAAATAGAGATGTTTTCTTAGCCTTGACTGGAAAATGGCAGTGTGTAAGAGTTAACAGTGAGTGAACAGCAAGACAACGTGCCACAACGCTTTGCTGTGAAGCGGCTTTTAGCTAATAACAACATCACTGTGCTTGAGCACTGATCCCGTTTGCCAGATGTGGTTCACTCTTCCCAAAAATCAAGTTGGTGCCCAAAGGAACCCATTTTTTGTCAGGAGAAGATGTGAAAGCAAAAATGATGGAGATCCTCAACAGTCTTTCAGAAAATGATCTGCAGAATTGCTTTGAACATTGGCAGCATCGCATGCAGCTGTGTGTCAACTCAGAAGGGAATTAGTTTGAAGGTTGTCATATTTGACTTAGTTAATTTGTTTATTTAAAGAGTTACAGGCCCAGTCTTGGGGTTTTTTTTGGCGGAACTCATATATACAAAGAGAGGTAAAGCATGGCTTGTTCTCACAGGGATACGTACCGACTGTGCAGCAGAGAGAGTGATATCACCCAGCTGGTTGAGAAAGAACATCCTGGCAATAGTAGGTACCATATCCATGATGAGATGATAGTCCACCATGTTGCGAGAGTACATCTCTAACCTCTTCAGGTCATACGGGATGAAAACCGACTCTAATTCAGCACGGCTGATGGCTAATAGGTAGAATAAAAAGACAACGACGTCAAGACTGTTCTTCATAGCTATCCAGGATCTCGGTATTTAACAAGTTTCTTTTCACATCGTTGAGTAAAGGCCAACTGCTATCCCATAGGTTCACTTCCCAACACACTTCAGAATTCAACACACTAGGTACAACTGCTTATTCAAACTGGTTTTGGTATTCCAAGTCTTTTCAGACAGACAAACCTCCATACGAAAAACACTGCAACTGTCAAAACAGACCAGCATATCAACTCAAAGGTGCCAGAGAGACTGAGAACAGTGAGGGCTGAGAAACAGTTTGCCCAGTCTTTAACTATCTTACACTGGTTTTCATAGCATCATAAAATGGTTTGGGTTAGAAGAGATCTTGAAGTCATCCAGCTCCAAGCCCCCTGCCATGGGCAGGGACACCTCCCACGGGATCAGGTTGCTCATCCAAGATAGCCTTGGATTTATTGTTAAAGAGCTTTGTTTCCTTGTAGCAACCAAGACTCTTCCACCAAGACAGACATGAAAAACACACAGGACACAGATTACCAAGTTCTCTCAAGAGGACTCCTTTATGGGGCATACTGAGAAATCAGCAATTTGCTTTTCGGCCAGAAGTGACTGCTAGAACTGTACTGTCTGGCCCCTTCCATTGCACTGCTTGTGTGCTTCCCCCAGCAAGGGCTGCACCAAGCCTAGTAACTCATAGTTGAACTAAAGCCTCTCTTGTTGAAAGACAACGCATTCCAATCTCCAAATTTCTGATGACAGCACTCTTCCTAAGAACCTAAGCAAGCTGCTCTGCCTACTGACCCTTGCTATTCAAGGTTTCCCTTTTAATTCCATACTGGATTTGGCAGTTGTCAGTATCCATCCATGTTTTGTCAGGCATTTAGTTGTTACAGTCAAGAGTCCTCCAATTTCAGATTGCTTAAACCTTTGATGAAAAAATCAGGGGAAAAAAACCACACCAAAAAATGACCATTATGTGTTCTCAGGGGCAGAAAACGCCCTTTTAGGTTTTACTTAGAAACTGAAGCATTTTTCTGGATAATAGGAACAAAACACAATAACTAATCAAGAGCAATTCATGGCACTTCACAGGAAACATCACATAACACAAGTATTTGGGACTCAGATAAAACATAAACACAGACTTTAAACTGCAATTTAAATGAACATCAGGAGTCAGGGTACTCACGTGGTTGTGGCTGCTGTTTCACATTTTTGTTCTGTAGAATATTCAGTGCCAGTGAGGGTGAGAATGTGCTGAACTGGTAGGAAAGTAGAGAAATGAACCGCCTCCTAAAATCTGTAGGACAAGATGATAAAATAAGCGATTCCTGCGGACCTCTAGAATAAATATCCCAGAAGATTCTTCTAGTGTTGGCCAAATCAAAGTTACCTTTCCAGAAGGCAGTAAGCCAAGGCTCTTGTTCACTTTCCTCTTCATTCAGCATCTTCAGCATGATGCACGAATGCTCACCAGTCAGGTCATTCTAATAAATGAGATGTATTTCCCGTCATGCCCATGAACCTGTTGCACTCTATGCTCAAGCGAAGAAGGCAAAGGTCTTCTAAATCAATAACAACTCATGTACCTACTGCTACTGATCACCACCACCTAAAGTAAAACCTATGAACTTCTAGAATTTGGTAAATCCCAGCGCTGAGGGATTCGGGCATCTTGACATAACCAGTAGTCACCAGTATTCCAAATTCCAGGCACACTCAAGAACCAGAAAAACAAAAGAAAAATGCAGTGACACTGGACAAATAAATTATCATCTCCAAAAGCACTACAACTGCTGTTTTTATAAATACCTAGAAAAAAAAAAGCTGAAGGGCCACTTGTATATTTTATCAATAATCACATTAATAACCCTCAACAGCTACACTTTTGCCCTGATTTTTAAGTGCAATGTACTTACAAGACTACATTTGCAACCCTAAAACTTTACACATTTAGCTACCTATAGGTCCAAAGAACAAAAATGAACACAAAACACACCTTAAATGTGAAAAACAAGCCCCCTCAGAAAACACTTCTGCCCAAACCGCATCTCACAGAAGGTCATGGAAAGATGCCCAGTGATTTCAACGGGGCAGGATTTCAATCAAGAACAGTAAGCTACTTACTGGTGTCTGCCTCAGATAAACTGGCACAAACCCAGCACGTTTCCAAAACCTGGGGAAAGGGAAAAGAGAAAAGGCACCCAGAATCATGGAGCTGTTTCTACAATAACACTTGTGTTTAAACGCAATTTATCTGCCATACAAGAACAACTTTTGGAAAGCAGGCAAATGTCTGTAAGACATCAACTAATGAAAATTAACACTGACAGAAAGTAACAATCCAGCTGACTGAGGTTCTAACTTAGAGGAGTAAAAAATGATGGTTGTGACATCAAAAAATGAACTAACATTCAAAGACTGAGGACATGATACAAGAGTTATTGTATTTTACATGCTTCCAGGGCCTCCTTTAAGAACAGACAAACGGTTTTTGACCCATAACATCACAGACTCCTAGGAGACAACCCTGGGTAGGGGCTAAGGATTTACAATTTACTCCGTAGACTCTGCTCCTCTTCAACGAATGATGATTTTCCATGGCAGCTTCCAAGTTTCAAATAGTCACTTATGGACTAGAGAAAACCCCAGACTGGTCAGCAAAATCCTGCTGATATCTTCTATCCTCTTGTTCCCTCTTGCATCTTGGTGGGAACTGTTCCTACAACTCATTTTGCCCAGTAAAAGGAGGACTAATATAAAAAGACCTGCTGAGACCAAGCATATGGCATCCCAGACTAAAGATAAAAGCCAGGCCCCACAGCAACTGTCACTGGCAACCAACCTCCACAGGCCATGGGATGAGTACTCATCAGCTGCGCAGGACGTCAATCTTCAGCAGAAAGCCTTACATATGCACCCAGCTTCCTCGTATCCCACTATTCATCCTATTTTAAAATCTATTCTACCACAGCTAACAGTGAAAAAAAGTAGTAGTGAAACACTTTACGTCCCGCTCTGCCCTGAGAGGGATTGCTCAAATCAATTAAGACACAAACCTCTTGCTTAATAATTTGCAAAGATTAAGACTGTTTCACACTAACCATTCAGTTCTGATGCTCTCCTACACAACCAAATAATTCACCATCGTATTTTGGCAGGAACTCTGCAGCACGCTTGCCATGGAACAAAGCAGGCTCAGTCTCTGTATCCAAAATGCCAAATCATACATAGTTGTCTAACGTTGTTCTGACTGAGTCACTCACAAATTGGCCTCTCTTGAACTGAGCCTCATCTCATGTGATTGTACAGCACCTTAGGTCCTCTGTAAGTGGGGGCAGGCTAACAAGGAACCAAGGTTTTAGGTGAGAAATGACTGCTTTGCATTTAGGTTAGCAACAGGAAGAGTTCTGTGTTATTTTGAAACTGTCTCCCAAATGATGAATTCACAACTTCCCATGCTATGGATGAGAAAATCTCAGAAAGATATCTTACAGGATTTGATAATACTAGAGAAGTTAGCATATGTATTTTATATAAAACTATGCTGTAACTTGAAGATAAGGCTTAAAATAATGATTTACTGCTGCAGTAACTCAGTTCCTTTATGGTGAGAAAAGCAAAGAGCAGCTACAGCTGCTGGTGAAAACCATTTATATTAGTCAGGAAACTAAAGTCAGCAGCAGCTCAGCCTTCCACAGGTCACAGGAACAAGTATTTAACTTCTCCCTACTTATTATGGGCTGTTCTTACTTCTCTAGTCTGGAAAAAAATGGGCAATTAAAGCTAATTAACTGTTTAGAATGGTCACAGAGACAACTAATAAGGAATTGATTTTTCCCCCAGAAGGTGCATGAGAAAAAACTATCCTGAAGGATGCACTTAGGATCAGCCCTACAAAAAAATATCCAAAAGCTAAAATACCTGCACCTATATACATTACATTATTTATAACAGTATATTATGTGATATAGAAATTGTTATATTAATATCCTATTCTATTATATAGACCCTTTTATTATTTATATTACATTATATAGAACAATCATTAATATTAATAGTCTATTATATAACATATAAATAATATAATGCATGTAGACGCAGCGATTTTAGCCCTTGGGTATTCTCTTTATTCTGGATGTAACTAGCAAACAGAGTAATGTCTTACTTGAGTAATCTCGGTGTTAAGCCATAAGATACCCCCAGATAGTCCAAGTTTTCAGCTTGTCTCTCACTCAGTTTGAGAAGTAAAGGAGGTAAGTCTTTCCGAGGTGTCACAACCTCTTCTAATAAACCGAGAGTCTGGAAACAAAAGTGCAAATTAGTTAGTAGCAATTCTTATAGAAATCTGCAAATTAAATCTCTTATTCCGTATAAAAATGACTGTTTCCTGCTTACAGAGAGAAATCAGTACCGAGACTTTCAGTGAATAAAGAACAGCTTCAGACAACAGAAAATAGAAATAAATGTACTGGGCTCCATACCTCACTGCTTACGGTTGCAATTTCTTTTGGCTTTTGAATTGGTTTTTCTTCCAAACATGGGAATTTGCCTTCATAGTACATCTGCAGTAAAGTCAGAGCTCTGCTGCCATAGCCCATCTGTCAAGCAGGAACACCAAACTATGAGCAAAAACATGAACCTATTTTTTTAAGACAGGGCAACAACATTCTCTCCTTACAAAGCCATTAAAAAAACATCAGCGCAGAGGGCACTCAGACACTACAAAAATGCATTTTCTTTGCTACACAGCAGCTCCATGAAGGACTCTACAGAAGCTGGCTGTCTGAAATCATGAGAGCCCAATCAGTAGTCCAGGACTGTGCAATAATTCTTGGTGCTTAGCGCTGGCACTCAGGAAATGCTAAATATATATGGTAAGCTCACAATAAATATAACCAGATCTTGATTTTATTTGGCTGCCTGGGATGCTGGCATGCTACGACGCTGCCTAGGAATGACAGAAGCACTGGTCTGCTGCCCATCAAGAGGAAAGGAATGTCCCAGCCTGCTGTGGCACCTGCCCACTTCTGGGGACCAGACCTCTTTCTGTTACTGCCCCCAGCTCACTTCCCAGGCTTAAAATGCTGAAAACTGAAGCAACTGAAACGCTTGCCCTGTCCTTGAATTCCGCCTGTACAGCCATTCTCATTGTCCGACTGCTGGCTATTCACAGCAACTGGATTCCAAAATACTTTACCCCCTGATAATCCGGATGAACTGCAATACGAACAACACGCCCACCAGAGAGGCCCCCGAAATCTGGATCTTGAAACTGCATAAGAAAAAAAAAAGTCAAATTAAACATGGATGGGTACTCTGGAAGTAAGAAATAGTGCTGAAATATATCTTGGGTGTGATTACACAGCCAAGTTATTCACCTGCTCTGAAACAGTCCAGGGAATAAGATCACCAGAAGCTTTCTTTCCCCTAGAAAGGCTGTTCATGATCGACTGGCGAGAGATCTCTCCCTCCATGCACACCTGCAAGGATGGGTAAAAGAGCATTAAGAAAAAGTGCTTCTACAGAATCATAGAACAGTTTGGGTTGAAAAGGACCTTAAAGATCACCTGCTTCACTTCAGGGATGTATGCTGCTCTCTTACCTGAACAACAGCAAGTACTTCTGGTAATGAGTTCTGGGTAGGCGGAACTGGTGGCAAAAGGCAAAAAAGATGATGGGCAGGTGCATCAGAGAGCATCTGGAGGTCATTGGGAGAGTTCTGGAGGGAACAGAAAGTTAAAGAATTATTCCACGAGAAGAGCTTCGAAGCCCAGTGTCGTGTTAGTCACTGATTTCTAAACAATACTGTATTTTCCGAATTAAGGGCTACTAAGAAAGTCAGAACTAGGATAATACTGATGGATAAAGAAGCTCGCAGGCCAGTTCATGGCTCTTACAACACCAGACAGCATCTGTTTTTCTCTAGTTGAACCTCTTGCCCTCATGCGTATGGAACTGAACTTTCCATCTTTATACAGCTACGTATCTCTTTATCTACCAAGCCTTAAATAACTTTAAGTGTCAGATTTTCAGTAGTTCAGTATTTACAGACTTCACCACTCGCATGTATCATGGTCTTAAAACCTTGAGGAGAAATTATTACTCTTTTCAGCAGTATAATGGAACTATTCTTCTGGTTAACTTGAGGCTACTAGATCACAGTAAAGAGAACTACAAGAGGTTTGTCATTGATACTATTCTGACAAGCTTGTAGGTGCATCTAGAATTTAGTCTTCGTAACTTCTAAAGACAAAAAGATTCCAGATATCTGTAAATGCAGTGTATTCAGCCAAGAGAAAGGCAGAGATCCTCGAAGAGAGGAGAGACTGCTGATCTGTATACAACAAAAAGCAACTGAAGCTGTTCAGAAAATCCCAATAAGGCCAATTCCTATAAGCACTAAGACTATAAGCACTGCTCCCTCCACAAAATTCCTAGCTAAAATTTTGATTGAAGCAGCACAAGCTTTACCTTGTAGTGTGAAGCCACATAGAGGGCCATCAGTCTCTGCAGAAAAATTTCTGATGCTTTGTGGTAACAAAAAAGTGTGTCTCTATTTACATAGTATCTAAACAGAAGGGTTAAGGAAACAACCCTCTTGAAAGAAAGAAAAAGCTCCTCGTTAGTTTAGAAGAAATATTTTCAATACAGCCTTGGCTTACAGGCTAGCTTGTGCTCTTAAGACTGTACAGCTCTGTCTATGTGAATGAACGACAGGGCAGTGTTCATGGCTTTCTCACTCTTCATCTATAAAGCTAAACCTATCAGAACTCAAACAAGGACTTCCCTTCATTCAACTCTTCCTTACGATTGTCTCTGCAGCAAAACTGGAGTGTGGTAATGTCCTAGTAACCCACACTGTCTTATAAGGCAGCAGTGAAAACTCCAGAAGAGCAATAATAGACTTTTGCGATCATGTGCTGCGGTTATCGCTTTAGCTGGAGAACCCACCATTAATCAGCTTGAAGAAGCCTCATACACCTGAAAGCACAGCATTTGGATTAGAGCACAGCACTGGAATAAGGATACAGTTCACAGGTCTCAGGCAGTGGGCAGCCGGAGATAATCCTGGTGATGTTGAGACAGTCCAAACAGAGCAGATCATTCAGCCACTTCTCAACTGGGTCACCGGGGGCATATCTGATCGATTCGTGGAGGGAGACTTCATGCAATGTACGAGCTGCAAACATATTTCAGAAAGATCTACTGTTGGAAGTTATAGCCAGTAAAGAATCCAATAGATCAGCGTCCTCTGAAGCCTCCCAGGACACTAGAAAATCGTCACTTGCATAGATTTCATAGCCTTCAGAAGCATTTTTATCTGATAAACATGCGGGAAAAGCAATAAAGTTCCTTCATTTTCCCACATCACTGCCTTCCCACATCTGCAAAGCACATGGACACGTGGGATACCCACAGGGCTTGCCAGTCAGCAGCATGGAGATCATGGTTATACGCTGCAGTCCAGAACACAAGGGAATACCTGAGGCGAGTTTAGCTGTAGCTGTAGATTTGTTCTCTGCCGTCATGGTGACCTGGGTTTGTGCACTCTGCTGACGGAGCTGCTGAATAAGCTTCAGAGATAGCGATCGACCAGTACCCTCATACCTGAAAAGCAGAAGACAAAAGCCTGAAGCAAATAACCTAGCAGAAATCCTGAGCCAAAGAGAAGCTGCAGCACAGAACCAGGCTTTCATTAAGAGTTATGTGCTATGCTGAGACCTGTGAGGTCCCAACCATCTGCAAGAATCACTGTCTTTTGATGTTCTTGTGTGTGTAGGACAGGCATCCTACCCTGTCACTTAGTCTCATAATACCAGAAGGAAACACAGAATGGTAGGGGTGGAAGTGACCTCTGGAGCTCATCCAGTCTAAGCCCCCTGCTTAAAGCAGGGTCACCTCGGGCAGGTAGCACAGGAGCACATCCAGGCAGGCTTTGAATATCTCCAGAGAAGGAGACTCCACAACCTCCCTGGGCAGCCTGTTCCAGCGCTCCCATCACCCTCACAGTAAACAAGTTTTGCCTCCCATGCTCCAGTTCGTGCCTGTTGACCCATGTCCTCTTGCTGGGCACCACTGAACAGAGTCTGGCCACAGTGTCTTGACACCTGACCCTTAGATATTGATCAGCATTGATGAGATCCGCTCTCAAGTCTTTTCTTCTCCAGGCTAAATGGACTCACATCTCTCAGCCTTGACACCTAAGAGAGATGCTCCACTCCCCTCATCACGTTCATGCCCTCTGCTGGACTCTTTCTAGTAGTTCCTTGTCTTTCTGGAGTCAGGGAGCCCAGAACTGGACACAGGACTCCAGATGCAGCCTCCCTAGGGGCTTTGAGAATCTCCCTCGACTTGCTTGCTGCGCTTTTCTTGATGCACCCCAGGATACCAATGACATTCTTGGCACGCGGATGAAGGAAGGAACACTTCCATGAGGAAGATGTCATTCTTTCTTCTCTCCAAACAGACTGCAGAATCCCCTTTATATATTTGCTCCTTGTAGCAGAACAGAAGAGGTGCAAGTGAAACTCTTAATGAATCCACAGGGGAACCAAAGCAAAACAGCAAGTACAAGTACCAACTCCAGGTTATTTCCAAGAGAAATCAAGAATTAGCATGACATGATGTAACAGTGTGTAGCAAAAAAAACAGTCCACTCACACCTGCTTTCCCAGGTAGAGAGTTGCTGCTCAACACTTACCCGTTAATTGTAGAAGCCATGAAAACAAGGTAAGGGCCTAGCAGGTTTTTCACCAGGGGTAGAGGAATGGCAGCAGCTTCATCAATCACAACAAGTTCAGCTTGACCCAGTTTCACAGAATCAGCAGGGTGTATGTACTGCAAGGAATGAGAGGAGATCATCATTGTCCACAGCAGCTAGTCTGGGAGTTAGGGAAACATCGGAGCTGGCAAAACTGGAGCCCTTAAAAGCTTTCTGCTCTCCCTGTTCTCCATGACCATCAAACCAGAGACCGAGACACAAAAACAAACAGCTGGAAGAGGGTTCATGTTACACTATCAACGACTGGGTCACAAATCTTGTTTTGCAAATTTCTCCACAAAATTACCTGTGGAGATCGTGAAAATTATGTAAATCTAATCACTAGAAAAATGCTCTTCCTTCACTGTTTTTTTCACTTCCCGTGTGCTTTTCTTTTAAGAAGAAACCCAGGAGCAATTACCAAGGGAGCTTTGCCAATCTACAAGCTACTCGCAGGAAGAAGATACTTTGTGAAAGTCACTCACAGAAAAAAAGGAATGCCTTAAAGCCAAATCAGTCAAGACAGTTACACATCACGCCAAATAAACTTGCTTAAAATCAAAAAAACCACAGCATCAGTAAAGCCAACAGTTATGAACGAAAAGCAGAAAGGCAAAAAAGCAAAAGATGTCAGATACCTGAATGGTCTGCCTGTGCTCCTTGAACACATTCACTCTGACAACAGCCTTGTTAAACTCTGGATTTAAAGACTGAACAATCTCATAGTCCAGATGTTCCTGAAGGAAAACATTATTAAATGTATGAACAAGCCAAAACCTAAGGAAAATATCATTTACCATTATCACAAAAATAAGTTTGCTAAGAGTACACCGTTAGTTCAAATTCTAGTTAAAAAAACTCTTATAACAAAAGCTTCAGAGGCCTGAGAACCAAGAAATTTTTTACTTGTGTTAAAAACTATTTCACAAAAGATTTTCCCAACTTAACAGAGAAGGAAATATAACCGCATTAAGATTCACTTTTGCAGAACATTGTTAAAAGAGTTCAGAGGAGGAAAAGCTGATAGCAATCCATGTAAATAGAAATGACAGATCATAGAATCATAGAGCAGTTTGGGTCGGAAGGGACCTTAAGGATCATCTAGTTCCAACCCTCCTGCCATGAGCAGGGACACGTCCCACTAGATCAGGCTGCCCAAGGCCCCATCCAACCCTTGAACACCTCCAGATGAGATGTAAAACGCCTCCGAAACATAAACGCTGTGGAAGTATCATAAAATAACCTCTTCTTCTTACCTGATATTGCAGCGCATCAAAGCCTTTAAATATGAACTCAAAGAGAGTGTGAAGGTTATCAGGGCTCGGAGAAGTGACAAAGATATTGGAGTAACTGCATGGAAAAACAACACAAGACAATTCTTTTCTACACATACTCAGAGGGGTTGATTTCACCTAATGACGAAAATACAGCAGATTCCTTCAGACACTTATCTCACTTCATAAGTGATTATTTTTATTTTTAATGACTGGTGTTTTATTATTACTGTAAACCAGAAAATATCAGTGTATGCAGCCATGAAAAGATGTAAGGTGACTATAAAGGTAGGATGTGGGACTGGAAATTACACATATATTCAGACACTGTTATCTTATTTATAAAAAAACTCTCATGGATGCAAATAAAGCCTAGGAGATGGGGGGGGAGGATCACTCACCCAAAAGCTACTGCTCCAGCAATAGCCAGTCCCAAAGCAGCAGATTTACCACGTCCCCTGGCTGCTGTTAATGCCACAGTGCTCCGGAGAGTCTTCTCAGAAATGGCTTCAATAAATTTTAGAACTGCTTTGGCCTGATGGTCAATAAAAAAAAAAAAGAGAACAAAAGCAATCTGTGTTTAAATTGCTTTCAGCATTACTGAAGACTTACCACTAGAACGTGCCTTCTTTCCTAGAACAGGAAGAAGGAAGAATAAGAAAAGACAAAGTGGCATTGCTGAACATCGAAATCCAGACGAATAACGTGCAAAACTAAATCTTTGCAGTTATTTGGGTCTAAACACACACCAGGACAACGGTTCTCAATTACAACTTCCATGCTACTGACCGCAGAGTGTATTCAGCAAGGCAGGAAAAGGCACACTGCCCTCGAAGAAGGAAGAACACACCTGAGCAGTGAAAAGGACTACTATAAACGGGCTTAAGCAGTGCCCAGCTCTGGGAGACACCAGGCTAAATGGCAATTTCTCAGTGGATACTCCAAAACAGGAAAGAATGACAATAGGGCCTTCAGCTGTCCTAGCCAGATTCTCAAACTGGAATAAAAACAGTGTACGGCAAGCAGGAACAGGGGCTTACTAAGACATCACACAGATTTTCCAATTCTATTCAGAACTAAACTGAACTTCAGCTTCCTGCCTCCATTCCACTTATTTGCAACTTCATGAAGAAAAATCACCACTACTTCCATTAAGCTACCCTGTCCAATACATTTTTCAAGGAAATTCTTGAAGACGACACCCACCAATGCTCACACTCTGATCTGATTACACGCAAAGTGAGGCACAAACATCAGCACCTAAATTGACCTGTCAAGCACAGAGTATCTCAAATTTAACACCACACCAACCTGATCCAGAGTTTTACAGCCATCCACCAAAACTCCTACGGGCTGCGTGTCCTGCAAGCTCTCCTTCAGTTCTTTCAGCTCCAAGTCCTGTGGCTGAAGCCTGTCTTCCTGTAAGGACAGGATTTACCAGAACAGGATTAGTGAAGAACACTTCAGCACAATTATACCTTTGTGATGTCTTCTAGTATCTTTGATCGGGCATAGAAAGGTACTTGACAAAAATATAAATCACAGAATCATTTGGTTGCAAAAGATCTTTGAGATCATTGACTCCAAGCGTACCTGTCCACTACCAAACCTTATCCCTGAGCACCTCATCTACCCGCAATTTAAAGAGCAATACAGCAAACCCCATAAATACAGGCAAGTACATAAAAAACACTGCGACAGAAAATAAAGCAAGGAGGAAAAAAAGACAGCTTCCCAAGCTTTACCCACACCAGGTTTAATTTTTGCAGAACATCCTACCTCCTTGTCTGCAAGAGAATTACTTGATACAGAGTGAAAGGAAAGCGTCCTCTTTTTAAAATCTTTAAGTTCCTGTGGTCAACCCCAAGCAACTTCACCCAAAGAAGGGCAGCTGATGTTGCTTACTGACCTGCGACTGTGGTGGAACTGGTGTGATGTTTGCAATGTGACTGGAGATGGGCAAGATATTGAGCTGATCATCAATCACGATGCAATTCTTGCATGAGGCCAGAGACAGAATGAACCTGGGCAGTCAAGCAAATGCAATTTGGTAAAAACACCAGCAACACAATTGCATTCTGGTAGTTAAGATTCTTTTCTAAACACAGACATAGTATTTATAGCTACCTACAGCTGAGCTACAACAAGTTCATACAACTGGTAGTCTGCTGCTTCTCATAAAACCAGGATTGTTTATGCAGAACACACATCCACACAACCTAGATCCTTTGCATTCTTAATGACTTACCTCTCGTTAAACCGTCCCACCACATCCTGATGTGCCTCTGTTCTGTATCGAGAGTGTACATCCTGAAACAAAAAGAAAGTGAATCAGGAGAATAAACAGCAGCAACCATGACTTTTACGAGACTGTTACTCATGGGACAATCCAACTTTTTTCCCACTCTTGTAGATTACAGTCTCCCTTTCCATCAACACCGCATCCCAAACAGGATTTTGATTTTGTTTGTTGTGAAACTTCCAGATTTTCCAAATGCCTGTTAAAAACGTATTTTTCCAGCCCATCGTTTTCACAATGGTCTTACTTACTCTTGCCTGACTTAAAGGTCAATTCAGCCACGTACAGAACATTTCAAACACCTCAGAGATGCTAGGAAAAAAACAGCTTATTGCTTTAATTTGCCTACTGGCATCATTACTAATAGAAACTGTTCCTGCTTTAGAGGTTAAGTATAATCAATGCAAATAGATCATATACAGAAATATACAGTTGTGAAGCTGATCTCACCTAGCAGCAGGTCACAGAACATTCAAAAAGCCTATTTTTTACTTAAAATTTCTGTGATGTGGGCAGACAGCATAAATACTTTCAAAACTATTGTGAAACAAGAGAACCCAGCTAC